>NC_077227.1:189024226-189391726 GCF_027887165.1 Monodelphis domestica
ATACTATGGATATAATTAATACAAAGAAAGACAATCCCTACCCTCAAGTAATTTACAATATTATGGGAGGAGAGGAAAAAGGAGGTAAGAAAGCAGCAGGGATGGTGGTAGAGAGACTGGAGGACACCTTATTCTGTGGAGTTAAAAACAACCAGAACAGCAGATACAGAGTGAATAGAGCCAAAAAGTCTATTTTTTGTCCTCTAGAAAGGAAGGAGTTGAGAAGAGTTTGGTACACCTTTAACTTCCAAACAGAGGGGAAAGGAAGCTGAAGGAGCTAGTGTCAGTCAAATCTGGAGTCAGCAATATGGTGATCAAATGAGAGGTGATGAACTTAACTAGGCATAACCAGCCTACATGCATGGTATGAGTTGGGTGAGTCCATCCAAACCACACATGGTACAAGGGTAATTGAGTGAGTTGGCATTTATTTATAATCAGATTCAAAGAAGCTAAACAATCCTAAGTTCTTGACTTAGGAAAAGTGTTCACATCAAGGATTTCCAAATGCCTTATTGGCACTAAAGAAGCAAAAGCTTCCCTTTAATTCTGGTTCATGGTTAGTCTTAATAACTGCTTCCTCAATTTGATCCTGCTCTTTTCTAAGTGCATGTATTCATAACTGTTCTGGGAAAAGCTCTGAGATTTGTATCATGCCAGCTGTAATTCCTAAAACTATCACATCCCTCTGGAATTTATTACTTAGAATTATGAAGCTCACAGCTGGCCCCATACTCAGGGTTTCCTGTTTCCTTCTTATGCTCCCTCTTACTCCTTATATTGACAAATGAGGCACTTGTCCTTGGCCTATGTCTAGCATTTAGATAAATAACTTCTCTTCATCTACATTTCTAATATCTGAGTCTTTATAGTATAGCTATGAGGAAAATCAGTTGTAAGAAGATAAGGTAAGTGAATGGGTTGGTCTATACAGTTAACATAAAATTAAAGATTTAACCAAAATGATTGATATCACATCAAGCTTTATAAAGTATTTTCCTTATGACTCTTTTGGGAAGTATGTAGTACAACTATTATAATCTTCATTTTATAAAGAAAGAAACAAATCTAGAGAAATCAATGGCTTTTTCAAGGTCACACAGCTAAATCTAGAGAGGGTTTGAGTTCAGGTGTTCTGACTCCAGATTTCATACTATTTTGGTTACAATACCAAACTAGATTACAGAGTCAATGACTTGTCTGAAAGCAAAAAAAAAAATTAATTTAAGATTATGCTCTTCTCCTGGGCTCAATTGTACATGTCTATTATGTATTCAAGCTTGACTTCTGATTCCTGGCAAAATTTTAGAGTAAATTATTAAAGGGATGCCAAGAAAACACCTAGAAAAAGAAGTAGTGATCAAAAAGAGCCATGATAGTTTCATCAAAAACAGGCATTGTCAGAATAAACATATCCTCTTTTTCCCCCAGGTCTTCTAAATTGGTACTATCAACATAGAATCTAGGAATCCCAAACTTGTGGCCTAGTGGGATCTGATGAACCCCAAGTTTCAAGACTAGCTTATAGGTTAGAGACCCCAAAGATTGTCCTTGTTCCCTTTTCCCATGGGAATCTACCCTAAAGGGAATCCCAGGCTAGCAGTTTCAGACTGAGTAGGAGACCTTCAGGGGAATTTTCCATGGGAAAAGGGAACAAGGACAAGCTTTGGGGTCTCCAAACTATAAACTAGTCCTGAAACTTGGGGTTCATCAGATCCCACTAGGCCACAAGTTTGGGATTCCTAGATTCTATGTTGACAGTATCTAAAGGGAATACTATAGATTCACTTTACCTATCATATAGGAAAGCATTTGATAAAGTTTATTATGCCATTCAGGTAGAAAAATGGATGCTAAATAATAGTAGATTTGGATGTATTCAGAATTGACAATGGCTTCGACAGGCCGGCTAAACCTTGTGAGGGTAGCCATTGGGTCATAGACCCCTGGTGAACCAGGGCTTTGCTCACCCAGCATGTGAAGACTGCTTCAGTTGAACAGGTGGAAGAAACCAATAAGAAGGTTCAACGGCTGAGAGGCAATGCAGCAAAGCACTGTGGAGTGCTCAGGGCATGTTGGAGCACAAAGGACAACATGGTCATCCAATGCAGCTGAGGAAGTCTCCAGGTGTAAAGATTTCTTGTGCCAATGGGCCCAGGCTTCCAACGCTGAGAGAGTGGGACTGTCTCTGTGCAACGATTTTCCACTTAAATCTCCTTCACGCACAAGTGTCTTTGTGCACACTCATCTATACACCATAGATGAAAACGCACAAAGACAATCGTCATCCTTGGTTACTGAGAGACTACTACCAACTCAGAAGAGTATTCCAGGGATCTGGGCTTGGCTATTTAATATCATCATCAGTTAAGTCAAGAAAAGGCATGGAAGACATTCTTATCAGACTTATAGGTGGCACAAGACTGGGTGAGATAGCTAACATCCTGGATGAGAGTAACTGGGTAAGAAAGATCTTGACAGTCTAGAACAGTAAGTTGAATCAGATAAAATTAAATTTAAAGTTTAACAATTGAATTAAAATTAATCTCAGAACACAAAAGGAGTGAAGATGTGGTTATGCAATAATATGTTGTTGATGTCCAGTTGTGTCCCACTCTTTGGAACCCATTTAAGATTTTCTTGGCAAAGATACTGGAGTGGTTTTCCATTTCTTTCTCCACCTTGTTTTACAGATGAGAAACTGAGGCAAACAGGGTTAAGTGACTTGCCCAGGGTTGCCCAGCTAGTAACTGCCTGAAGCCAGATTTGAACTCAGAAAAATAAGTCTTCCTGACTTCAGGCATGGCACTCTATCCCCTAGCTTCTAAAATTTATCCTTAGTGTAATGCAAAATCAATCTGAGTCAATTGTATGTTATGACAGACTTGAAAGTTGATGAGGTCTCAGGCTTTATTGAGAGGTAGAGTGTGAAGGAATAATTAAACAATAAAATCCTTGCTTGGACTTTATCCTGGCAAAGTCACAGTCAGAATGCTGTGTTCAACTGAGAGTATAGTACCATATTTTATCAAAATGGAGAAGAGCCTGGAGATCATGCCACATAAGGGTTGGTTGAAAGAACTGGGGATATTGAACTTGAGAAAGACTCAGAGAGAAAATGTCAGATATCTGCAGATATTTGGAGAACTGTCAGTGTGGTAGACTTGTTCTGCTTAGCCACAAATGATACAACTAAGAGCAATAATTAGAATTAAAAAAAAAAAAGATAAATTTAACATAAAAGAAGGTTTCCTAAAATTGGAGGTATATGACAAGCTAATTCCATTTAGAACTGGTTATCTTAGAAAAGTAGTCTGTTTCTCCTCCATAATAATTTTCATGTGAAGGCTGGGTTACCTCTTGTTGGGTACATTGTAAAGGGGAATTCTCATTCAGGAATGGATTAAACTAGATGGCCACTGGGGTCCTTTCCAACTCTGAAATGCTGTGATTCTGTGATATATAACTTTTTCTTACAAAGGACTGTCCATTTGAATCAACATTGATTTTAGAATTTCTCCTTGAAAATACTTTTGAGAACAGGCTGGAGATGAAGTTGGTTGTATTTCTTAGCAAATTAGCTTCATCCCACTGCCAGGAGAAGCCCTGAATTTAAACAGTTATGATTGTTTCTTTGCTTTGCCTTACCTTGTCCCAGAGCCATGAGACTGTAAACGATCAGTGTCCTTGAATGAGTTATGAAGCAGCTCTGAAGAATGCTGTTAGGAATGGAAAAACCCAGGGCATTTTTGCTTCTTTGTCTTTGTTACAGTGTAGTATCCAATTCTGCAAAATGGCTCTAAAATAATTTGATTTTTTAAACATTATTGCCTTCCCAGGCATTCAATAGATCTAATAAAATTAGAAGCTTTATAGTCTAGTGGATGGTTTACTAACCTAAGAGCTGGAAAACCTTGATTGTCTTTGTAGTTTCCTTGTCGACATGCTGGGCGACCTTGGACAAGTGACTCAATCTCTCTGTGTATCAGCTTTCCTTTGAGCAAAAGGAAATGATGATATCACCGCTCCCCTCAAATAAATTAGTTTCAATTCTGGAAAAACCCAATGTTCCTTAGAAATTGTTAGAAAATAGTTAAAAAGGAATTGCTTATGAAATGATCCAGAATAACAATGAGAGCCTAATGAGAAAGAACACTATCCACATCTAGAGAAAGAACTGTGGGAATAGAAATCCAGAAGAAAAACATGATTTATCACTTGTTTTTATGGATGTAAGATTTGGGGTTTTGGTTTTAAAAAATTACTCTATTACAAAAATGAGTAATATAGAAATAGGTTTTGAGTTATAATATATGTATAATCCAGAATTATTTGTCAACTCTGGGAGAGGGGAGGGAGACAACATGAATCATGTAACCATGAAAAAAATTTTAAAAATAAAATTTAAAAAACACATTCTTTGAAGAGGGAGATGATCCTCTAAAGCCAGTCTACAGAAACTAGTGGGTAATACAAATATCTATTTTCTTGAAAATATGCTAGAGTTTGCATCAGTTTCTTCTCTATAAAGAATGATGCTGTATTTTATACAATTATGTAATCTGATTTTATGTAACAAATGAAACACATTGTTATTAATTAGCATTTAGTCAATTTTAGTAAAGTAGATTATGTTAAGAATTATATTAGTTAACTTTAGAATTTTCCTTTGTTTTGATATAAAAACAGAGCTTACTATTAATTTCATGGAACCTGAAGGTTTTCCAGTTAGGAAGGATGTGGATATTTCTAGCAATAATGCTGGGCATTGTTGATTGTTGTAAATTGTATTAATTGAGGGAGGGGACCTCTGAAACATATGCCTTTGTTGTTCAAATAAAAATAACCCCCACAAGGGCCCCTTTAAAACTCCTGGCAGCCTTGCCCTGAGATGTGCAGAGAAAACCACAGTGTTTTGGTCTTTATTCATATAGAGGGTGGGGTGCTGCATAATCTAATTATCTCTCATTAGTCCAGAGCTGATTATTTCATTTATCTTTGTAAATGTGACAACAAAAGGCTCACTTTAATTAAGCAGATCAGCAATTAGCTGTTGTTTTATAGGAGTTTTAAACATCCCTGCACTAATAGCAGAGAGCTAGATTATAATCAGAGGCCCAGGGAAGAATTGTGGATGAGGACAGCTTGATTTACAACCCCATTTAAGGGAACACAATCAAGGCAAAGGGGGGTGGGTCCTCCAAAAACATAGGCAGGGAAAGGCCTGGCCAAGCAAGGGACAGCTTTGGAGAGAACCAATGGCAGGAGCTGAGGAGCTCTGGCCTCAGTGATTCAAAGGATAGCTATCTAGTTATTCTACCAAGCTAAATTTTGGTCAGGGGAGGATAATCATTTCTAGAGTTCCCAAGAAGCAGCAGGCACCTAAGAAGTCATCTAGTCCAGCCTCCCACCCAAATAAAAGAATTCCGTATACTACCATCTTGGCAGATGTTCTTCTAGCCTAAGCCCTCCCCTCTCTCCTGGCATGGGATTCTCTTCCAAAGGAATAAACTAACAGAAAGGCTTTAATTCTTATGAGTTTTATCCATCACTCCTGCCTTCCCTTACCCCTACAAGATAACTCACCAATCACTTCTAGCCAGTCAACTAGGTGTTGAAGTGGATAGAGTGCTGGGCTTGGAGTCAGGAGAGCCTCAACTCAAATCCAGCCTTAGACATTTACTAGTTGTGTGTCTTTGGCTAAGTCACTTAACCTCTGTCTGCCTCAGTTTCCTCAATTGTAAAATGCTGGGCAAAATTGTTGTGAGGATCAACCAAGATAATATCAGTATGTAATTAGCACACACAGTAGGTGCTTTCTTTCCCTCCCTATTTCCTACCCTACTAATCCAAACCATCCTCACAGTGCCTAGATTACTGCAGTAGGTTTCAACAGAGCCCTTTGCCAGCCCTCAGTGACCTCTCTTGTTTCCCAGAAATGCCTTTTGTACTTCCATATGCTTCTTCCTGCCTGGAACATCCTGCTTCCAAGCTTTCTCTGTTCCAACCAATTCTTGACACATGGCCAGATTAATTTTCCTAAAGCCCTCCATTCATAATATTATTTTCCTGCTCAATAACCTTTATTTCCTACAGATAAAGTCCAAAAATATTAGCCTGGCATTCAAGGCTGTGCACAATCTTATTTTAATTCAACTTTATTGCCCATTGTTCCTCAGTTTAATCCAATTCCATAACCATTCCCCTCATTTTGCTCTCCCTTTATTCTAACCAAATTAATCTCCCCTAAGCATCCTTGCTTACATGGATTTTACAATGGAAAGAGCACAGGCTCTGAAGTCAGAGGACATGAATTTAAATGCTACCTCTGATCTGAACTACAGGCAAGTCCCTTAACCTCCTTAGTCCTGCTTCCTCATCTGTAAAATGAATGGGTTGGATTAGTTGGCCTCTAAAGTTCCCTCCACTTCTGGATCCAGATATTTTGATTCTATTTCTACCATTTAGACTACCTTTTTCCTCCCATTCTTCAAATTACAGCATTTTATAGCACCTTGATGACCCAGCTGAAGTCAAGTCTATTCTATTCAAAAAGAATGTATCCTAATGCCACTATGTGCTGGAGAATATGCTAGGTGCTAGGGATGCCAAGATAAAAAGGTAAGCCATCTTCAAGGAACATTTCAATTTACACAAATTCAACATTTATCGAATGCCTGTCATGTGTAAGGTAACATTTGAGGAAGCCTTTCCTATTTCAGATCATCATATTTTCATATCCCCCCTGCCCTTTTCTCTCTTCCCTTTTCAGTTTAATATGACTCATTGCTATCTGATGTACAGGCTATTTAGCATACGCATAGTGCACAGCGATGCTTTATTCTTCCAAATTACCCTTAGTTAATCAATTGTGGCTGACTTTACCTGTGGATTGTGAGGAAGCCCCAAACCTCTTTTAAACTTTAAAATCACAATACCATCCTATTAGCCATATACTTCCAAATGGAAGCAATGGCATGCATGACTCATCTTCGACTTTTGATGGGCTACAGCACAGCCATCACGTGCCCTTATTGAAAATCATTTCTATTAATTACTGATAAATGCATACAATAGTACTTCTTTCATACTTACACATCATTCTGAATGGATAAGAGCTGCTTACCATAGCAATCCCTACTTATGTCCCTCCAGATGTCTCTTTGCCCTTTGCCCCATCCATTTGTTAAGCATTTCTATTGATGCACTTACTATGGGTTACAATTATAGCTCCAGCTCCACTTGCCCTTCCATGAAAGGGCCAACAAAATCATAATGTCTTGCACAAATTTAGCCTTCTGTCCTTCTGAAACATCATTTACTTTTCAGTGCTTTCTGTAACTTGTCTCTTTCCTCCTCTCTTCTCACTGACTGCTATTGTCTCTCAGCCCAGCCTTTGGGCTCACCTCAAGATTCTTTAACTAGACCATTAGCTTCTTGAGGGCAGGGAGCTATTAATCAGAGCCATAACTATCAATTCTGGGTGGAGGCACACACCACAGAATGCTTTGGAAAGAAAACAGCACTTAAAGGGGCCCTCAGGTCAAATTTGGAAGATAAATTCAGTGGGGAGTTAATGAGGCATTAGTTGAGACTTTATACTTGAGCATAGTATATGGTAACTTCCTAGTTTGCTTACTAGATACTAAACTCAGTTCTTTATACCTTATGAAATAGCAGTGTTATCACTGTCTACATTTTAATGGCCTGGGGAAAAGCTTCATTTGTTCCCATCCTTTTCACAGTTCTGATATTTGTTACATTTCTTAATACCGTTTTATATTTTTGAAACTGTTATGAAGCTGGAAGGCACTCATTAATTATTTGTTGAATGAAAGAAAGAATGAAGGTTTTTATGCTCAATAGGAAAAACTAGATGAATTCCTCTGACTGCTCAGCTAACTTTTCACTCATCTAACAGAGAGAAGTAGAACTTTTATTAAACCTTTTTTAATTAATTAATAAACATTTAGTTAATTCTATTTTTTTGTCAGATCACTTATAGGTACACAAAACAACCAGCCTGTCATTTTAATGTTTTCATGGCTGTGTTCTTGTTGTTCAGTCATTTTTCAGTTGTGTCAGACCCTTTGTGATTCTATTTTGAGTTTTCTTGGCAAAGATACTGGATTAGTTTAACATTTCCTTTTCTAGCTCATTTTACAGGTGAGGAAACTGAGGCAAATAGGGTTAGGTGACTTGCTCAGGGTCACCTAGATAGTAAATGTATATTATGTGAACATCATGTTAATATAATTTCATTTTATTTTTAAAGTTTTGTTTTCAACAAATCTCTCAATATATAATTACAGAATGGAGCAAAACACATTCCCACTTTAGCCATACTCATCATCTCTCTGCTAGGAAGAGAGAAATGTGTTTCATCTTCTGTCTTTTTGACTAACAGTTTATCTTTGTGTTGATCAGAGTTCTAAATTCTCTCAAAGTTGTTTTTCTTTATAATGTTATCACTGTACACATCATTCTTCTAGGTTGGCTCATTTCACTCTATTTATCAAGGTCTTTGCAGTTTCCTCTGAAACTATCCACTTCATAATTTCTTATGGCACAATAATATTCTATTACATCAATAATATACCATTTCCCAACTCTAGGACATTCCCTTATTTTTCAGGGTTTTTTTTTTTTTGTCTACCATGAAAAGAACTGCTATGAATAATTCTATACACAGATTATTTTTCTCTTTGCCTTCTTTGGGTATCAGTCCAGGAGTGGCATATTTGGATAAAAATATACTGAGTTTGGTAACTTTGTGGGCATAGTTCCCAACTGCTTTCCAGGGACACAGTTTTAAAAGAATATTGAGACTTGGGGTCTGGTCCTGGCTTTTCCATGAACCATTTGAGTCATCTTGACAAATGGCTTTGCCTTCCTGGCCTCATTTTCTTCATTTGTACTTGAAGATGTTAGAAGAGAAGGTATTGAAGTCTCTGTTCTGAATGATTCCATGATATTGAAGCTATAGTCAAAATCAATTGTAGATATAAGGTAATGTCATAATGGAAAAACTGTACATGATGCAGAATGAATGGGACCAACACAGAAATGATATTTGGAGGGAGGCCTCATCAGTGAATGAAAAAAAGAATTTATTAAGCACTTACTACATTCTAGTAATAGTACTAACTACTGGGGATACTAATACCAAACAAGATGACAATCCTTGCCTTCAAGTAGTTTACCTTTTAATTGGAGAAGATAACACATATGGGGAGTGGGAACCATGAGAGTGGTGGCAGGAGTAAATCTGGGGTTGGGGTTTGAAAAGGATATGAATAGAGATGTAATAGAGGGTAATTTTTCAAAGGTATAGGATTTGGCAAATCAAAATTTGTTTGGAAGGACATAAAGTTTTTATGGGAGGAAAATTAACTTGGGAAAGTGGAGGGATGGTTATAAAGCCTGGAGATGCTGGGAAAGAGAAAATTGGTTTCAATTGCTTATAAAGTAATACTATAAGGCTAGGTTGGAAAGGATTAGTAATGATGAAGCACAGGGAGAGTTGGAAGGAGATCACATTATGATTATAGGAATTTTAGAATTATGGGCCCTGGAGATGAAACATTTGTGACTGATGATGAGATCAGGGAAAAGATTATTCACATGTTTAGTGAAAGTTAAATGAAAGTGCAGATTATGGAAGTTAAAAAGATTGGAGAAATGGCAAGTGAAAGGATCTGAGAATATATTTGCATATAAATCAAGTCACTGAGTATAAGGGCAGAAGATGGAAAGGAGAGAAAGGCTGTGAGCCAGTCATTTAACTTCTTGAGAAAGAAGGGGAGTTAGCTTGGAGGGTGGTAGATAATAGCCACCTGGATCTGGATTTGAGAAGGTCTCAAAAGAGGAGAAATTGCTGAATAGCAATGGTAGGAGGAATTCAAAATTCATATTGAGGAGCAAAAAGCATGCTTGTCCATGTCAGAGGTCATCAGTGAAAATGCTGGATAGAGTGACAAGTTGTAGTGGTCCAGTCCTAACCCAGTATAGGTATAACCAACCTTTTTAAAACTTAACCAGTTCTAATCTAATTTTAAAAATTATGAGTGAGTTTACATATATAGTTATTGAAATGAATTGTTGGAAAGAGATAGTTGATTTCAAAAGCAGGAAAACAAATTTGGTTTTAGCAATCTTGAATTTATGATGGTAGAGCATCTAAATAGAAATATCCAATACTCAGTACAGATGCATTGTTTGAGATCTGATAAGAAGTGATGGATGAGGAAGTAGATTTGGGTTCAGTTTCCAAATGTGAAAAGAGCACTGGCTTCAAATATCCTGAAACTTGAATCCTGACTGTTACAGGTGATTTCACTTTTTCTTTTTTAAACATTATTTTATTTGGTCGTTTATAAACATTATTCATTGGAAACAATAATAATTTTCTTTTCCTCCCCCTACCCCCTCCCACCACCTCTCCCATAGCCGACGCATGATTCCATTGGGTATCACGTGTTCTTGATTCTAACCCATTTCTATTTTGTTGGTATTTGCACTAGAGTGTTCATTTAGAGACTCTCCTCAGTCATATCCCCTCAGCCCCTGTAGTCAGGCAGTTGCTTTTCATCGGTGTTTTTACTCCCCCAGTTTATCCTCTGCTTGTGGATAGTGTTTTTTAAATCCCTGCAATTTGTTCAGGGACATTGCATTGACCCCAATGGAGAAGTCCATTACCTTTGATTGTACCACAGTGTATTAGTCTCTGTGTACAATGTTTTCCTGGTTCTGCTCTCACTCTGCATCACTTCCTGGAGGTTGTTCCAGTCTCCATGGAATTCCTCCACTTTATTATTCCTTTTAGCACAATAGTATTCCATCACCAACATATAACACAATTTGTTCAGCCATTTCCCAATTGAAGGGTATCCCCTCATTTTCCAATTTTTGGCCACCACAAAGAGCGCAGCTATGAATATTCTTGTACAAGTCTTTTTTGTTATTATCTCTTTGGGGTACAAATCCAGCAGTGCTATGGCTGAATCAAAGGGCAGACAGTCTTTATCACCCTTTGGGCATAGTTCCAAATTGCCCTCTAGAATGATTGGATCAATTCACAATTCCACCAGCAATGAATTAGTGTCCCCACTTTGCCACATCCCCTCTATCATTCATTACTTTCCATAGTTGTCATGTTAACCAATCTGCTAGGTGTGAGGTGATACCTCAGAGCTATTTTGATTTGTATCTCTCTGATTATAAGAGATTTAGAACACTTCTTCATGTACTTATTAATAGTTTTGATTTCTTTATCTGAAAACTGCCTATTCATGTCCCTTGCCCATTTATCAATTTGAGAATGGCTTGATTTTTTGTACAATTGATTTAACTCTTTGTAAATTTGAGTAATTAAGCCTTTGTCAGAGATTTTTCTGAAGATTGTTTCCCAATTTGTTGCTTCCCTTCTAATTTTAGTTATATTGGTTTTGTTTGTACAAAAGCTTTTTAATTTGACGTAGTTGAAATTATTTATTTTACATTTTGTGATTCTTTCTGTCTTGCTTGGTTAGAAAGTCTTTCCCTTCCCAAAGGTCTGACATTTATAATATTCTGTGTTTGCCTAATTTACTTATAGTTTCCTTCTTTATGTTCAAGTCATTCACCCATTTTGAATTTATCTTCGTGTAGGGTGAGTTGTTGATCCAAACCTAATCTCTCCCACACTGTCTTCCAATTTTCCTAGCAGTTTTTATCGAATAGTGGATTTTTGACCCAAAAGCTGGGATCTTTGGGTTTATCATATACTGTCTTGCTGAGGTCAATTGCCCCAAATCTATTCCACTGATCCTCCTTTCTGTCTCTTAGCCAGTATCAAATTGTTCTGATGACTGCTGCTTTGTAATATAGTTTGAGATCTGGGACTACAAGGCCACCTTCCTTTGTATTTTTTTCATTATTTCCCTGGATATCCTTGATCCTTTGTTATACCAAATGAACTTTGTTATGGTTTTTTCTAAATCAGTAAAGAAATTTTTTGGAAGTTCAATGGGTATGGCACTAAATAGATAAATAAGTTTGGGTAGGATGGTCATTTTTATTATATTGGCTCGTCCTATCCATGAGCAGTTAATGTTTTTCCAATTGTTCAAGTCTAGTTTTAGTTGTGTGGAGAGTGTTTTGTAGTTGTGTTCATATAGTTCCTGTGTTTGTCTCAGGAGATAGATTCCTAGGTATTTTATTTTGTCTAAGGTGATTTTGAATGGGATTTCTCTTTCTAGTTTTTGCTGCTGAGCTGTGTTGGAGATATATAGAAAAGCTGCTGACTTATGTGGGTTTATTTTGTATCCTGCAACTTTGCTAAAGTTGTTGATTATTTCAATTAGCTTTTTGGTTGAATCTCTAGGATTCTTTAAGTAGACCATCATGTCATCTGCAAAGAGTGATAACTTGGTCTCCTCCTTGCCTATTTTGATGCCTTCAATTTCTTTTTCTTCTCTAATTGCTACTGCTAGTGTTTCTAGTACAATGTCAAATAGTAGAGGTGATAATGGGCATCCTTGTTTCACTCCTGATCTTATTGGGAATGCATCTAGTTTATCCCCATTGCAGATGATATTAGCTGATGGTTTTAGATATATGCTGTTTATTATTTTTAGGAACAACCCTTCTATTCCTATGCTTTCTAGTGTTTTTAATTGGAATGGATGTATTTTATCAAAGGCTTTTTCTGCATCTATTGAAATAATCATGTGATTTTTGTTGGTTTGCTTGTTGATGTAGTCAATTATGTGGATGGTTTTCCTAATATTGAACCAGCCCTGCGTCCCCGGTATAAATCCTACTTGATCATGGTGGATGACCCTTCTGATCACTTGCTGGAGTCTTTTTGCAAGAATCCTATTTAAGATTTTTGCATCTATATTCATTAGGGAGATTGATCTATAATTTTCTTTCTCTGTTTTTGACCTGCCTGGTTTTGGAATCAGTACCATGTTTGTGTCATCAAAGGAGTTTGGTAGAACTCCCTCTTTGCTTAGTATGTCAAATAGTTTGTATAGTATTGGGATTAACTATTCTTTGAATGTTTGATAGAATTCACTTGTGAATCCGTCGGGCCCTGGAGATTTTTTCTTAGGAAGTTCTTTGATGGCCTGTTGGATTTCATTTTCTAATATGGGATTATTTAAGAATTCTATTTCTTCTTCTGTTAGTCTAGGCAATTTGTATTTTTGTATATATTCATTCATCTAGCCTAGATTGCTGTATTTATTGCCATATAATTGGGCAAAGTAATTTTTAATGATTGCCTTGATTTCCTCTTCATTGAAGGTAATGTCCCTCTTTTCATCTTTGATGCTGTTAATTTGCTTTTCTTCTTTCCTTTTTTTAATTAGATTGACCAGTACTTTGTCTATTTTGTTTGTTTTTTCAAAGTACCAGCTTCTAGTCTTATTTATTAAATCAATAGTTCTATCACTTTCGATTTTATTAATTTCTCCCTTAATTTTTAGGATTTCTAGTTTGGTTTTCTTCTAGGGGGTTTTAATTTGTTCGCTTTCGAGTTTTTTTTAATTTGCATTTCCAATTGATTGATCTCTGCTCTCCCTAGTTTGTTAATATATGCACTCAGGGATATGAATTTACCTTTGATTACTGCTTTGGCTGTATCCCAAAAGGTTTGAAAGGATGTCTCGCCATTGTCATTTTCCTCGATGAAATTATCAATTGTTTCTATGATTTCTTCTCTAACTAAATGATTTTGGAGTATCATATTGTTTAGTTTCCAATTAGTTTTTGATTTGGTTTTCCATGTACCATTACTGATCATTATTTCTATTGCCTTGTGGTCTGAAAAGGCTGCATTTATTATTTCTGCTTTTCTGCATTTGTGTGCCATGTTTCTGTGACCTAATGTATGGTCAATCTTTGTGAATGTGCCATGTGGTGCTGAGAAGAAGGTGTATTCCTTTTTGTCCCTATTTATTTTTCTCCATATGTCTATTAACTCTAATTTTTCTAAGATTTCATTCACTTCTTTTACCTCTTTCTTATTTATTTTTAAATTTGATTCATCTAAATTTGATAGTGGTTGGTTCAAATCTCCCACTAATATGGTTTTACTGTCTATTTCTTCCTTCAATTCTCCTAGTTTCTCCAATAGAAATTTGGGTGCTATATTATTTGGTGCATATATGTTGATTAGTGATATTTCCTCATTATCTAAAGTCCCTTTTAAGAATATATAACTACCTTCCCTATCCCTTTTAATCAGATCTATTTTTGCTTTGGCTTTATCAGATATCATGATTGCAACTCCTGCCTTCTTTCTATCAGTTGAGGCCCAGAAGGTCTTTCTCCATCCTTTAATTCTGACCTTGTGGGTGTCTACCCACCTCATGTGTGTTTCTTGAAGACAACATATGGTAGGGTTTTGGATTCTAATCTATTCTGCTATTTGTCTACGTTTTATGAGTTCATCCCATTCACGTTCAAAGTTATGATTGTCACTTGTGGACTCCCTGGCATTTTGATATCCTTCCCTAATTCTAACCTTTCTTCTTCAGTTCTAACCTTTTAATCCAGTGATTTACTTTACATCAGTCCCCCTTGTCCCCTCCCTTGATATGTTTCCCTTTCTAGCCCCTCCCTTTTTTTCCCTCCCACTTCCCCCTCTCCTTCCCTCCCTATTTGTGTTCTCTCCGCCCTACCCCCCTTGGTTTTTCCTTCTCCCTACTCTTGTTGGGTAAGATAGAATTCAAGATCCCAATGGATCTGGATGTTCTTCCCTCTCAGAGTTGATTTCCCTGAGAGTAAGGTTTAAGTAAAAATTCTCTTCCTCTCCTTCTTATAGGAGTTTTCTTCCCCTCCCCTTCCCGTGTGAATCTTTGTGTGAGAATGATTATTCTATTTGTTTTTTCTTTCCCCCCTATATACACATTATATTTTCTACATATTAATATATATATATATATATATATATATTGATATAAATGTAGTCCTTATAGAAGAGAGTTTGAGTAAAAGAAGAAGATAACATTTTCCCCTTTCCTTAATATTTACCTTTTCAGGTATTCCTTGCTCTTTAATTTTCGGTATCAAACTTTCCACAGAGCTCTGGTCTTTTCTTTGCAAAAAGTTGGAAGTCTTCTATTTTGTTGAATGCCCATACTTTCCCTTGGAAGTATATAGTCAGTTTTGCTGGGTAGCTGATTCTTGGTTGAAGACCCAGCTCTCTTGCCTTTCTGAAAATCATGTTCCATGCCTTACGATCATTCAGAGTGGAACTTGCAAGGTCTTGTGTGACCCTGATTGGCATTCCTTCATATCCAAATTGTCTTTTTCTGGCTTCTTGTAAGATTTATTCTTTTGTTTGAGAGCTTTGGAATTTGGAAATTACATTCCTGGGAGTTGTCTTTTGGGGATTTAATGTAGAGGGTGTTCTGTGACCTCTTTCAATGCCTGTATTGCCCCGTTGTTCTAGAATCTCTGGGCAATTTTCTTTGATTATATTTTGTATTATGATGTCGAGTTTGCTGTTTATTTCTGGCTTTTCTGGAAGTCCAATTATTCTCAAATTGCCTCTTCTTCCTCTATTTTCCAAGTCTGTCACTTTGTCAGTGAGATATTTTATATTCTCTTCTAATTTCTTGATCTTTTGGCTTTGCTTTATTGATTCTCGATCTTTTTCAAGATCATTGTCTTCCATTTGCCTGATTCTGACCTTTAAAGCCTGGTTTTCCTTTTCAGTTTGGTCAAACTGGTTTTGTAGATGCGTGAATTTCTTTTGCATTATTTCCCGCTTTTCCTCCCAGAAGGCTTCCATCTTTTTGATCCTTTCCGATTCAAATTCTTCATGGGTTTGTGAAGAGTTTCCATTTCCTTTGGAAGGTTTCGGAGCATTTGCTTGTGTTTCCTCTTCTATCTCCTCTGTATTTTGTATTTTTGCTCCATAAAATGTGTCCAAAGTCGCCCCCTTCTTCTTGTTTTTCTTGGAATTTGGGGGCTTTTGTGCTTCTGTGGAGTTTGCCATCTCTATCTGAGTGGGGAGGACTAGCTTTTCTTATATCTGTCTGGTGTTCCGACGTTTTAGCCCTAGGCAGACTGTCCATTCTATGCAGTTGTTGTTCTGTCTTCCTGGGGAAGCCAGGAATTGCTGGTTTTTCCGTGTTACTGCCCTCCTCAGTTCCCTCCCAATGGTTCTCTGTTGCCTTACTTCCACGCTCTGAGCCTGGCTTGGCACTGTCTGCAAGGTATTTCAGTGCTTTTGCCGGACCCTGCACTTTGAGGGGGGAGGGGCCGTGGCTTCCCGGAGCTCTGAGGGCTCCTGATAGAATTAACTTCAACTAGGTTAGGCTGAGTGTGCCCTGATGCAGGGACCTTCAGTGAGACTCAGATGGAAGGATCCAGTCAGGGGGCTATAGGCTCCCCCCCATCTCTCTCTGTTTCCCTGCCTTCTGTGTTGGGTGCTCCTGCGACTAGCCCAGGTTGTTTTCCAAATGCGGCCTTCAGAATAGCTGGCCCAGAGGTCCTTTTCCCCGCCCTGAGGTTCCCGCTGCTGCCTCAGGCTCAGCACTCTGGGTTGAGGGGGATGGGTCCTGGGACCTTCCTTCTGCCTACCCCTTTTATCCCAGTGATCTAGGGTTCTGGCTTTTGGGGGGCTGTACCTTTTGATCCAGGTCCAGGAGGAGGATTCCCGGGGTCTATCCTGTTGTTTATTTTGAATTTCGGTGCCCTAGGAGCATACAGTTTGTGATCAGTAAGGAAGGGTTTTCGGAGATCTGAACTTTTGCTCTGTCTAAGCCACCATCTTGACCAGAAGTCCGTGATTTCACTTTTAAGGGCTTCTTGTTACTTCTGTGAGTTAAATGAGGGATTTGGATGAATATCTTCAAGATATTTTCTAACTTTAAATTAATTAATAATAGATATGAAATAATAGAGAAGAATATTTATAATCAGCTATAGATGAATAGTTGTAATAGATTTGAAAGTATCAATTGATAGGCTAATAGACTGATAGTTGAAATTGTGGAAGGGAATGATGGGGAAAATTCAGAGAAAGAGAACAGAAGGATGAGGACTAAATCTTGGAATATTCCTACATTTAGAAAGTGGAAGATAAAAAAAAAAACCAGGAACAATAAAGGAGACAGATGAGTAGTCATGGAGATAAAAAGAGAACCAGTAAAATGTGGAGCAAAATGGAAGCTAATGGAGGATACAATTTCAAGAAGGAGAAAGTAATCAACTATTAAATGACACAGATCATAGAGAAAAGTTGAAAAAAAGCCACTGGACTTAACAATTTGGCAGTCAGTGATATTGGTGAGTATAATTTAATGGAGTGGTGAGTGCCAAAAACCTGACTGAAAGGGAGGAATGGGTGGTGAAGGGGATAAAGACAAAGTGACGGTAGCATAGAGAGCATGACTCAGAATTAGAAAGACATGAAATTCAGGTAACTCTCTGTGTTCCAGGCAACTCCAAGTCTATAGGTTGTAGAGAAGCTGCTAACCTATGTTAATCAATGGGATTTCCTCATCAAGGAATTCTCTTTATCAATGAAACTACATCCCCACTTTACCAATGAAACTACATCCCCACTTCCTTTCCCTATTGTTATACTTTCTTCACAACTCTAAGAGATAGAGGTAATATCCCCATTTTTACAGATGTGACAACTGACTTAGAGAGCAAAAATTAATTGCCTATTTATTTATACACAGCAAATAAGCATTGAAGCCAAGATTTGGACCCCCAAAAAGAACTGATATCCAGAGAGTTGAGATGAGCTCTCCAAGGTCATAGGTAGTGATAAGAGAGTTTGGCTCAGCAGGAAAAGTGCTGAGTTTGGAGTCAGCAGACCTGGGTTCGCACTCCAGTTCTGTGTGGCCTTGGGCAAGTCACTTAACCATTTGGGGCCTGTTTCCTCATTGGCAAAATGTAGGGGCTGGCTTTCAAATTCTTTTCTAGATTTAAGTCTGGGATCTTTTCTGGTATATTTGATTTGCTATGCTATTTTTTTCTTCATGATTCTGATCTACTACAAATGAAAAAAATGACATGGAAAACATGAATTCACTTTTGAAATTTGACTTCGCATATTCAAACTCTTCCTTTCTCCCAGTTAGGTTTTCAAGTTTAAATTGCTTGGATTTGGAAAAAAAAATTGCAAAACCAATCTGAATTGTCCCAATTTGGCTTCATAATTCCACTACTACATTTGCTATTTTTTGGCCTTTTTATTTGGTGGAGAAGTAACAATGTGTTTAACACAGGAATGAATTGTGATGTCATAGGTGAATGTGTGCAAACTTATAAATCAGCAGGGAACATCAGAGACCATGGAGAGAGCCTTCTGGCCTCCTCTAATGCTCTTTAGACCTCTTTATGCTAATAAAACAGAGATTTCTCTCAATAGGCCTCCACCTTTGCAAATAGCAACTGTAATAAGCTTGGAGCAGTATTGCATTATTAGGCTGTTTACCTGCCAGTAATTGGCAATTAAGCCCGATATAAAAAGGCTAATGGTCTCCTTCCTTCTGTTAGAGAAATAAGAAGTAAAATCTTGCCCAAGCAAAGTGAAGGTGTCTGCAGAATTCCCTGGAGTGAGCCAAGGACAGACTGTACCTTTTCCCATTGTTTTCCAAGGGCATCATTGCTGAAAATATAGATGTATGAAAAATTATAGGGCTGTTTATTTTCAGATTTCTATAATTATGTGTTAGTGAGAGTCTGTGAAGGGAATTTGCTGTCCTTTGGCTATCCTGGAAGGTAGGGAGTAGAATGATTTATCAAAATGGCAAAGAATAGATTATTCCTATTCCATGCTCTGGTAGAGGATCAAACAGTGATTGCTGCAGGATACCTGGACCAGGAAATAACAGTGACCAAGGTGAAAATGATCATTCTGTCTTAGTATAAATATGGCTCATGTTGTTATTTTCTCAGTGGACTAGTGACAGGAAAAAGACATGTTTTTGTAGTACTGAAAAGAATGTGAAAGGTTTCCCCCCTCTATCCTAATTCAATGAAACTCTATTTTTTGATTTTTGATTTTTTGAAATCTTTAAGTATTAAATATGCTATTTGTTTCAGTTAGGAGCTACTTTTCCATGATTCATTTAAACTATTTTTAACACTAACATTTTTATAGCTTGTTCCATAAGTTATACAATTTTATTCAGAGTCAGGAAAGCCTGGATACCTATTTTATTTCATTTCAACCAGAGTTCAAACCCCACCTCTGACACTAAGGAGCTGAGTGAGTATGGCTAAGTTACTTAAGCTTTTACAATCTCAGTTTCCTCATTTGTAAAATGAGGATATTTGTAGTATCTACTGCTCAGGGCTGTTTGTGAGGATTAAATGAGGTAATGTATTTGAAGCATTTGGAAAACTTTATAGTCCAATGAAGATATCCATTATTATTATTAACATTTATTCATTTTTGTCCCCACTAAAACCACCTAAACAGAGAAAGGATGTTGTCATTTCCACTTCAGAGATAAGCAAAATGAAGTTTAGAAAGGTTCAATTTTATTTGAGGTCACACCGTAAATATGTTGTAAAGTCATAAATGTAGCTTAGACTTTTGGCTCCATTTTACCCAAGCTTTTTAGAATAAACTTTTACCTCATCTTCCACTCTTAGAACCCATTGTTTCCTTCAAAACTTTACCCCAGTGACACCTTCTCTTTGAAACCTTTCCTGATCCACCAAGTTGCTGTGCCTCCCAAAGTTATGCATTTATTTTGCATAGGTATAAGGGGAGAGGGTATGGGCAGCTAGTTGGTGCAGTGGCTAGAGTGCTGGACCTGCAGTCAGGAAGACTCATCTTCTTGAATTCAAATCTGGCATCAGATACTTAATAATTATGCAACTCTGTGCAAGTTATTTGGTTCTATTGGTCTCAATTTCCTCATCTATAAAATGAGCTAGAAAAGGAAATGGCAAACCACTTCAGTATCTCTCCAAAGAATTCCCTGTTTTCTGACACAGTGAGTCAGATATGAGTGAAAATGAATCAACAACAAGAGGGTTATAAGACACAGCTAATAAGTAAATTCTTTCTACAAACTCTGGAGGTCAAGACCTTCAAGCAATAAGACCTAAGTGACTTGCTCAGGGTCAAAAGTATTGTCAGAGGCAGGATATAAAACCATGTCTTCCTATCTATGAGGTCTGTATACCACACTACTCTCAGCTTCTCATTTAATTTGCATATACTTAACTTTGAACATATCATCTCCTCCATTAGAGTATAAACTCCTTGAGGATGGGTGACTTCCCTTTTGACTTTGTCCCCCAATGCCTAGCACAATCATAGAAGATGCTTAATATTGCTTGTTTCTTGATTGCTCCATTGGTCATTGCTCTTTATGCTCTAGCATAAATTGCTTTCTAGTAGGCTTTCAATCAAAGGTGTGGCAAAGGTTAATCTCTATTATTCTTCCTATTAATCATAGCTCACATGAACTTAGTTTTAACTCATTATCATAGGATGAGCCTTTTTTGCTTTAATCATAGTTTTGTAAAGAATCTTAAGAGTGAAGGATAACCTAAAATTTATTCTGAATAACCTTTTACCAATGAAATGTCTTTTTCTGTACATTTCTGACTGTCATCCATCCTGAGATGATAGTGGAAGAAGCACTGAACTTGAATTAAAAGAGACCTGGGTTCAAATTCTACCTTCCATTGCTATTAGCCTGTGTGAGGAAGGGGAAATCACTTAATCCCCTCTTTACTCTTATTTCTTCTGCAAAATGGAGATAGTCATCTTTGTGAACCTACATACACAAGTGTATGTGTATGTAAATTACTTTGTAAATTTTAAGGTGATATATAAATAAGTGCTATTTTGGAAGCTACCCATACCCTGCTTGAATAGCTATAGTGACAGAGAATTTATTACCACAGGAGGTTTCTCATTCCATACAATTCCATACAATGCTAATTGATAGAAAAATGCTCTTAATATTGAATTTAAATCTGCACCCTTATAACTTTCACCCGCTTCTCCTACATCTATGCTTTTCCTATGTCTCTTAAGGAAAAAAACAAGGAAAAATATGCTTCATTTTCTATATATAACAGCCTTTCAAATATTTCAAGACAGTTATTATGTATGTTTCCTTAGACTCCTTTTTTCTAGCCTAACAATCTCAGTCCTTTCAATCATTTTCCATATGACATGATTTCTAGCCCCTGCCCTTTCTCATCATCTTCCTCTGTCTCACTCTCATTTGTCAATGTCCTTAAATACTTCAATATTTCTTAGGACCTGTGATATTGATTCTTTCCATTGCTGTAGATCAGAAGTCATCCAAGCCTTCTTAGCTGAACTGATTCTAGTCCATATTTCTCCTAAAGATCCTCCATGGAGAATATACCCAACCCCCAAAGGTCTTCCTTTGGGTCTTTTGATATTTTGTGGATACACAGTGCAGCACTTGCTTTTGTTATATGGGCAGATCATTTCACTTGCCAGTCAAACATTTCCTTGATGATTTCCTTAATGCCATTTTAAAACTCAGTTCCTCATTAGAAATATACTGTAGTCTTACTGTACCACCATATGCCTTGCCATTGACTTTTGGGTCATTCATAACTTCAATTTTCTAGAGCGGGGATTATTCTAAATTTACAATCATACAGCATCATTGAAAGAATAATTGAGGTCAATTTAATTTAATCATAAAAATTGGTTCAATGGCATTTTGAAAAAGATGAAGTTTCACATTAGAAATCACCTTGTGGTGACTAAAAAAATGTTCAGTTTCTCAAATACAATCCTTTCTACTCTTTCCTATTGAGTTCTGCATCCCCTCCCCCATTGTAGTAGCCCCTTTCCCAGGTTTACACAATGATGTGGTAAGATTAATTATAGATTTGGCATTATTTTTATTATCATTATTAGTTAGACTATATTAAGGTACAACCATTGATTTAATAGTAATTGTCCAAGTTATTAGTTGATTGAATAACTGAGCATGGCAATTACAATATAGAATCTGTAGCAGTAGTAAGGTAATCATTTCATATAGATCTCTGTAATCATATAGATCTATAGGAGTAAGTCCTCTCCCTGTTTTTGTAATTGATTCAACCAATATAGAAACTTGCTTTTGAAACGACTATAAAAACAGACTGCAGAGACTAAGGTGACCACAGATAACTGGCAAATTTTCCACTGAAGACACAAACATTTTACCATCATCACTCTGAGCCCTCCTCCTTCTGTTCTCTCAAAGGGAACAGCACATGAGTTGTTATTCCTTAACACAGGACCCCTGATATTGAAGAGGGCTATAAACAAGTCTGTAAATTCCTCTTTTTGTCTTTAAACACCTTTTGTATTTGATGCTCAGGGTCTCAGACTAAGCTGGGTTTGTCTGCAGACCATTGACTAGTATGTTTTTGCTTCCTGTCATATTAAAGTTGCTAAGAAGACTCTTTACTAGACTTTTCTTAATAGAGATATTTATTCAATGAATTGTCCCTCTATTTACATAGTTTAAATGGGACAATAATCTTTCCTCTTTTTATCACATCTGGGATTTTTAGAATATCTTTAGAATAATCATGGATATCATTGAAGAAACCTTATAATGTTGTAGAATCTATGTAATCAACACAATATAATCCACAATTAGGAGCATGTGGAAAAGATGACTTTGTATGGAGAATCTTTCATTTTGGAACTTATGCAGGACTTCCTTCAGAATAGTGGCTAACTTCATTTGCTGAATCTAACCATTTTATTATTTAAAAAAATTATATATTTAATAGCCTGTTAACTCCTTCTGTCCTTCACTGCTGTACCATTAGAGAAGGCATCATTTGACAAAAAAGATATATTTATATATACAACTATTTCTTACTTTTCTCTGTATATCAGTTCTTTCTCTGAAGGTGAACATACATAAGTAATTCTTAAAACAATATTTCTATTGTTATACATAATGTTCTGCTGGTTCTGCTCACTTAAAACTAAAATTCCATGTAAGTTTTTCCATGTTTTTTCCAAAGTTAACTTGCTCATCATTTCTTTGGTACAGGAGTATTCCATTACCATCATATACCACAACTTGTTTAGCCATTCTCCAGGTGGGTATTCCCTCAATTTCCAGTTATTTGCCTTCACGAAGAAAGATATATAAGTATTTTAGAACATCCACATTCTTTTCAATTTTCCTTGATGACCTTAAGAAATAAGCCTAATAGTGGTATTTCTGGGAAAAAAAAACATACAGAATTTTATAATTCATTGATTATAATCCCAGACAATTCTCCAAAATGGTTGGATCAGTTCACGGTTCCACCAACAGTGTATTAGTATCCTTATTTTTCCACATCCCCTTCAACATTTGTCATTTTTCTCTTTTCTCATTTTAACCAATGTGTTAGATGTAAGATGATATCTGAGTTGTTTTGACTTGAATTTCTCTAATCAATAATGATTTAGAACATTTTTCATATAGTTATATATATAACTTTGATTTCTTTATCTAAACATTGTTCATATCATTTAACAATTTATCAATCATTGAATGGTTCATATTTTTATATGCTTATCAAAGTTCTCTGTATTTTAGATATGAGCTTTCTATCTTAGGAACTATCTATAAAATTTTCCCAAACTATTCTTTTTCTTCTAAGCTTTATTAGTTTTATTTGTAAAAAATCTTTTCAATTTGATGTATTCAAAATTATCCATTTTACATCTCACGAAGCTTTCTATCTCTAGTTTATTCGAAAATTCTTCCCCATCCATAAATCTGATAGGTAATATGTTCTCTGTTCTAATATATTTATGGTATCTCCTTTTATGCTTAAGTTATGTAAACATTTTGATCTTTTCATTATTGAGTAGAATTATTTCTGTGCTTACCTTTGTCAAAGAATTCTGTAGCATTTCAAAATCTCCATCAGTCAAATTAACAAGTATTTATTAATCATTTACTTTGTGCCAGGCACTGTGAAAAGCCCTGAAAGTTGAAAAAGGGGGGAAAATTCCCTGCCCTTTAAGGAGCTCACAATAAAATGGGGAAGAACATGTAAAGAAGTATGTAAAAAACAAGATACATACAGGATAACTTGGAAGAAACCTCAGAGGGAAGACTCTATTGTAAAGGATACTGGGAAAATCTCCTAACAGAAGATGTGATTAAAATTGAGACATGAAGGAAATCAGAAATGTTGGGAGGTAGAGATGAGAAGGGAGAGAGTTATAGAAATGAGGGACAGCCAGTGGGGACACAAGAGAGTGGCGTGATGGAGTGTCTTGTGTGAAGAACAACAAGAAAGCCACTGTCAATGGATCACACATGGAGGAGAGAGTAAGGTATAAATATACTAAAAATCTTCATTGGGGAAGAGCTGTTAAGACTATATTTTACCACATTGAGTTAAATACTTTTTGTTGTAATCAACAAACAATAAAAACATTAATATCTTGTATCCTGTGTACTTTTTCATCAATTATGTGCCTATAAAGATATGGTTTTCCTTAGAAACTGATTTGTGAAATACAGCCTATTCCCTTCTCATATTTTCATTGAGTATGACTCTGATTAGTATATACTAATCATCAAGAATACCCATACTTATTTTTTTGAAGCTTTAGCTTCTGTCTTAGAATCAATACTGTGCAGTTAGAGGCAAGACATTAGTAAGGGATACTGGGAAAGTCCTCTAGTAGAAGCTATGATTAAAGTTGAGATATGAAGAAAATCAGGAAAATTGGGAGATAGAGATGATGAGGGAGAGAATTCTAGGAATGGGGACAGCCAGTAGGTATTCAGAGAGTGGAATGATGGAGTGTAAAAAGAGTGGTAAGGGTTAGACAATGGGGGTTGAGTGACTTGTCCAGGGTCACACAGCTAGGCAGAGTCTGAGGCCATATTTGAACCCAGGACGACCTTTCTCTGGGCCTGGTTGTCAATTCACTGAGCTACCTAGCTGTGCCTGATGACCTTACTTATAAGGTTATTTTTATACCAATTTTATAGTGATAAGAAAGTAGCCATATGAGTCTATTATTATTTATATTTTATAATCACCTTTTTGGTTATAATATCATTTGTGATTTTCTGATATATTCACCTCATGGAGATATCATGTAAAATTATTGTTTAGTACTTTTAATTTTATGTTATCTTGAAAACAGATTTTCTCGTTCTTGTTTTTTTTTTAGGATATTTTTACAAATTTTAACTTTCTAAGATAATTGAATTCTCCTGCACATTGACAATTTAGATATTAAGGTTCAATCAGGTGCTTTAAGTGTTAGTGCTGATGAAAATAGATCATTATAGAAACAGAGACATTTGAAGTAAGTTTATATTCTGGGCTGGTGTTGTTTTTGTATCCTTGTTATTCAGGGTAGAAGGGAGAACAAGTATTTTCTGTCTGATATAGTTTCTTGGCGCCTTTGTTCTTCTTGTGGCAATTTATTTATGTTGGTTAAATTTCTCTTCTGCCTTGGAGTCACACAATACACAGTATTGACTCCAAGATGGAAGGTAAGGGTTGAAATTAAGCTGTTTTTTTTTTTTTAAGTCAGATTTGAAACTAGGACCTCCCATCAGTAGGCCTGGCTCTCAATCCACTGAGCTACCCACCTGCCCCTGGAAGGTAAGAGTTTTTTAATAAAAAAAAAATAAATAAAAGCGTTGGCCTCTTTCGTTTGCCAAATCTACTTTTCCCCATCATCCCAAGTATCCATATTCACATACAAGTCACCTACTATCAAGTACCAAGTATATGACAACTTAGTTTAGAATGTCTTTGAGTGTTCATATACTTTTATGTCTTCACCATATACAAGTGTTCGTGTATTGCAACATTTATCTTTAGGATGGATTTTGTGCTAATGCTCATTCAGACAGCTGTAAGAAGAGATGATCTAGTGTCTTATTAAATGACATGCCTTGTTGCCTTTGAGCAAAGAAACCAAATCTATCAGTTTTTTGTTTGCTTCTCCAAAGAGAACCTGTGAGCTTTCCTTCAATTTAGTTATAAATTTTGTTTATCTTCAGTTTTCCTTCATCATGAAAATATCAGCATTGATTTGGTTTAGTTTCTACAATAATACATCAGTTTTCTGGCTAATGGACTAAGGTCTCCCATTTAGAAGAACTATAGTTAAATTAATGTTCATAGGTGACCTCCAAAAGCCATGATACTTGGTAAACTCTAACCCTTGTCCCATTACCTTCACTGTCTAAATAGAAAGGACGAAGTTCAGTTTTTAGTTTTCTTTGTTTCATGTGTTGGCATGATCAAAGAATTCTTCACCTACTGGCCAGCCTATTGGTGATAAACCTCTCTGTATTTTATTAAGTTGGTTCTCAGAACCTTGTCAGTGCTGAATTCTTCTGACAAGCGATCATCTACTTGAACAGGCAATGATATTGTTGCTTTTCCCTCTGTTTCTTGTTCCCAGCATGCCTCTAAGAATTCTTTGTGTTGCCTTTAACTTTTTCATGAGCCTGGTCAATTGGGAAGTCTGTCAATTTGGTGAGAAATCACAGGACTGAGAATCAAGACACCCAGTTGGTCCAATTCTGGCATTGCCTCCTGGAGAGATTTGGTGCCAACTTCTTCACTTTTCTGGGTCTAAGGTTTCACATCTGGCAGGTGAAGGAGCTTGACCAGAATGACCTTTGTAACTTTAAAACTCTACAGTTTAACCCTATTTTTGATTTTTACAGTAGTATTTATTTAAAGTTAGATTCATCAGAGAACTGATTTCTTTAGCTGCTCTTCCTCCTCGTTCTTCCTCATTGGGATTGTTTCTTATTCCATAGTCAGAATTTCATGTTCTATATTGTCCCATTCCTTTCAAACCCTATTACCTTTTAATGTTTCTTTTAAAAAATCCTTACCTTCTGCCTTGGAATTAATAGGGGGTCAGTTCCAAGACAGAAGAATGGTAAGAGCTAAGCAACTGGGGGTAAGTGACTATCCCAGGGCCACTCAGCTAGTAAGTGTATGAGGTCAGATTTGAACCTAGGACTTTCCATCTCCAAGAGTGGCTCTCTATCCACCAAGCCACCTAGCTGTTCCCTTTATAGAGTTTCTAGTTACAGAATTAAATCTAACTTTTTCTAAATTTGAAAAAAGTCTCCTTTCTTTCAGTTCAAATTATAATATGATGATGACTAAGGCTCCCTTTGGGCAGCAAGGCAGCACACTGGATAGAGTCCTGAGCCTAGAATCAGGAATATCTGAGTTAGAATCTGTCTACACTAGCTGTGTAACTCTGGAGAAGTCACTTAACCTGTTCCCCTCAGTTTCCTCATATGTGAAATGAGGTGGAGAAGGAAATGGTAAACTACTCTAGTATTTTTGCCAAAAAAATGCCAAATGGAATCACAAAGAATCAGAACATTCTGACTGAAAACAAAGTGTTCCCTTTCCTGATTATTTGGAAGTCCAAAATGGCATTGCTACTTCATTCTAAGATTCTGATCACGTGAACTTAATCAATCAGTTCTTCCAATTGATACAAATTAAATTGTTTTCTTTGCTTTTTTTTGAGATGAAATTACCAGTAAAGCAGGGAAATTTTCAATTTTTTGGCTTTTGGTGAATTTATACCCATTTGATGTCAATTTTGTGATACATTTTGGGAAATAATCATCCTTTTTTTCACAATTGCTAGTATTTACACAGAGCTGTAAGGTTTACAAAGCATTTTACTTTTACTATTTCATTTGATCTTCACAACAAACCCTGGGAGATGGATGCTATTATTACGTCCACTTTACAATTGAAAAAAGTGAGGCAGAAGTTGAGTTACTTGTCCAGGGTTTCACAACTAATAAATATCTCAGGTAGGATTTGAACTGAGGACTTCTTCACTTCAAGGATACCTCTCTACCTCCCATGCCATCTGACTGGGGAGGCCTGTAACATACTTTCACAATGATATTGTTTCTATTTTAATTTCCTTTTATGATTTACCAAATGCTTCCATTTTACTTCCCCCTCAGGCTCTCATATTTCTTAACATCTTTTTCTATCGATGAAATGAAATGTTGTCTTTTCTTTTATCAGACACTCCTTCCATAATGCAATTCATATGTTAGAGATACCAAAGGACGTTTCCCTTTTAATGCTAATATTGAAATTTATTTTGTTTTCAGTTTCCATGTATTGGTCGATAGAACATTTGAAGCCATAGCAATACATTGGTAGATTAGAAGCATATTAGAAAGTAGTATATCTCTATAAGTATCGCCTACTGAACTGACATCAAATGTGACAAATTTCAGGTTCCATAAGATGTCACAAAAGGATCAGTGAAATTAATCCATTGCTATTGCTAATCGACTTTACTTTCATGGTTCTTAATTTTTGTTTTTATTTGCCAATTACTCTCATTCCTTTTCTTTCCTATCCTTCCTCCATATGTAAACATGACATTCTCACCCCCATATCTGACAAATGGCCCCATTTATTAGTTTTTTTCCATAATGTAATAATTTTTAAATTTAAATTTATTTGTTTTGTTATATATGACATATAATATTAAACAAATGCAAATAAAAATAATTTTAAAGATAATTTTAAAACTTGAAGCTTTTAAATATGGCTTTTGAAAGACTGAGCCAGTGGAGGCTATGCTGTTATTTATTTTTTTTAGAAAATTAAATTAAATTAATTAATTAAAAATATCTTCCAATGGTTACATGATTCATGTTCTTTCTCTCCCCTCCACCCTCCCATGGCTGACATGCAATTCCACTGAGTTTTACACGTGTCATTGATCAAGACCTATTTCCATATATTGATATTTGCACGAGGGTGATTGTTCAGAATCTATATCCCCAATCATATCCCCATCAACCTATGTGATCAAGCAGTTGTTTTTCTCCTGTGTTTCTATTCTCATAGTTCTTCCTTTGAGTGTGACTACTGTTCTTTTTCATAAGTCCCTCTGAATGTCTTGGATCATTGCATTGCTGCTAGTAGAGAAGTCCATTACATTCAATTGAGCCACAGTGTATCTGTCTATGTGTATACTCTGTATCATTCAAGTTCACATGGAATTCCTCCAATTCCTTATTCTTTTCAGCACAATAGTATTCCATCACCAACTGATACCACAATTTGTTCAGCCATTCCCCAATTGAAGGTCATCCCCTCATTTTCCAATTTTTTTTTTTTTTACCACCACAAAGAGTGCAGCTATGAATATTCTTGTACAAGTCTTTTTCCTTATGATCTCTTTGGGGTATAAACCCAGCAGTGCTATGGGTGGATCAAAGGGCAGACAGTCTTTTAGCGCCCTTTGGGCATAGTTCCAAATTGCCATCCAGAATGGTTAGATCAATTCACAACTCCACGAGCAATGAATTACTGTCCCAATTTTGGAAGACTATGCTTTTGACAGGTCCTATTGACCTGGAAACAACTCAAATATAAAATTCAATAGCAAACTATGCCTAGAGTCTAAGAAGCAGTCTAAGTAAGTATAGAGACTTGTGGCTTGAAGGTTGAAGGTGAAGTAATAATTTGTGTACTAATATATGTGTGTATGTGTATGTATGTGAGATAGCAATATATTAAAATATCTGTTAAGGTATATATGGGTTACAATCTGCCAATCTGCATCAGTGAAGAGACTACTTACATTGACCACACACTGATCATTTGAATGGAAATGGCTGGAGGGACTGACTAGTACAATTCTCTGATTTCGCAAATAAGGAAACTGAGACTGAGGGGCATTAATTGACTTGTCCAAGGACTCTCAAGTCACCAGTGTCTGAGGTAAAATCTAAACCCACTTAAAAGTCTCTTGAAGCAGTGATTTTTTTTCACTATACTACACTAACATTTTTGTTTCTAAATTGGCAAAACATCACTTTTTAGAAAAGTTGCTTGATATCTGGATAATCTTTGTTTCCTAAATAGTTACCATAATTGTTTATCTATTGTGATATATAGTGGTGATGTCTTCATCCAACTTTTTGGATGGCTTTTTCCACCCTGTTCCACCCCCCCACCCCCAAATAATCTTGCTAAGAATGTTTCTTCTACTTCCTTCCACTGTCAATGACCATAAAGAACTGTACTTGGAGTCAAGAGATCTAAGTCTGAGTAAACATTGCTGCTACCTGTTTCCTGTGTGATTTTAGATAAATTAGACAAACTCTCTGGGCCTTATTTTCCTTATCTAAGAATAAAGATATTGGAATAGATTAACTTTGAGGTCCATTGCAATTCTATATTTATGAAATTGGGATTCACCAGTGTTGCATCATTCTTCCCTGTCTTAGCTGACTTCTTATACTCTGGATCCTGAGCTTGAACAATTCACACCTATCTATTCATTCCTACTTTAGCTGACTCCTTTGCATTTGATTCTTTGTTTACCTAGATTTCCCCTGGCCAAACCTATTCCAGATGCTGTAACATGATGATGTCTTCTACAGCTTATTGACCAGCAATTCTTGCTAGACTTCTAGGATCTAGAGCTAGAAAAGGTCTCTAGACCAATAATTTATCTTACAAATGAGAAAACTGAGGCCAGGCCCAGAAAAGTAAAATTATTGCACAAAAGTAGTTAGCATCAGAAGTGGGATTTAAACCCAGAGGGCTTGATTCAAAAAGCCAGTGCTTTTCCTACTGTTCCATGCCATTTCCCCCTAACAATGAGCCTTTACATATCCATATAAGTATCTGATACAATAAGAATATTGTTCCTCTGGAAATTATGTGATTTGAATGCTGCAAATGACCCTTGTGCTATTGATTTTTTATCTTCATGTAGCTCTAAAGTAGAACAATATGTTTTCAGCCATATAATCACTTTAAAAATCAGTTTCTTCTATTTACCATCATTCAAGGGGAAAATTAAGATATAGAGTAGGATGTCTGGGTAATGAAATCATTCTCTAAATGAGTTGAAAAATGCTTGTCATTGTTGTAGAGTTGAGTATTAACAACAGCTAAATGCTCAGAAGAAAGATTTGGCTTCCATGTTATATTCCCAATTTTATAGCAATAAGAGGCCAGGTCTATACAACATAAATTAGAATGCTGGCAAATTTCCAATGGAGCTGGTCTGTGTGGACAGCCAGTCTATGTGGAGAGTAGCTTTTTACCTATATGCTAAGTGATCTGAATTGATCAGAAATCATGAACTGACAACCACATGTGACTCTGACTAAAACATTGTAATCAATCAATCAACAAGGATTTTTGAAAGTCTATCATGTGCACTGTGATAGGTGCTAAGTATGCAGAGAAAGGCAAAAACAGTCCCTACCCTCAAGGATCTTGCATTCTAATGGAAGAAATAGCATATAAATAAATAAATACATACATAAAAATGCATGCAGGATATATGGAAGCTCAATTCCATTCTCTGTTTCTTTGTTCAGGAACATCGATTTTATAGAGGGAAAGAGGATTTTCCTTTTGGTCTCAGTTTCTTATATTTCTAATCAGGACCAAATTTTTGTTGCTCATATTATTCCCTTTTATTTGTCCTTGCAGAGCTCCTCTCTCTCTCTCTCTCTCTCTCTCTCTCTCTCTCTCTCTCTCTCTCTCTCTCTCTCTCTCTCTCTCTGCCTCTTGACACTCATACTTCCCTAAACAGTAGGTACCTTTTGCTATGTCCCATGGTCAACCCTCCTGAACCTGCTTAGTAGAAACACATGGCTTTCTCCCTCCACCTCCACCAAGATCATTTGTATTCATACAAGGAATGTTTTAATTGTATCTAAGTCTTCAAGTTTAAATGAAAATATGTATATTTCCTCAAATATTATATGTATATATGTATATATATATACATGAAACAGAATATATTAAGAAGAAGGTACCTGGATGGTAGAGGTCCTAGAAGACAGTCATCCATTCAATAGCATTTATTAAATGCATAAAATGTACTATTATGGTAAGGAAACAAACTCAGTCAGTTGATAGATTTTTCAAGCACTTATGTGCAAGGCACTGAGCTAAGTGCTGGGAATAAAAGAAAAGTAAAAGATGCTAACTATCTTCAAGAAGCTAACAGTCTAATGGGGAAGGTAGCAAGTAAGCAAATATAAACACATTCTATACAGGATAAATAGGAAATACTTAACAGAGGGAAGACAATTCCCAAGATCCTTTCCATTTCTGGATGGGTCGTTTCTCTTCTCCATACATCTTACTGATAAAATATTCCATGCTCCCCTAATTTGCTTATATAACCCTTTGTTATCTAAATCTATGTGTGTAATGTGAGATATTGGTGTATGCCTAGTTTCTTCCAAACTGCTTTTCATTTTCCCCAGAAATTTTTGTAAAATGGTGATTTGTTATCCTGTAATATTGAATCTTTGGGTTAGTAAAATACTAATTTACCATGGTAATTTACTTCTGTATATTATGTAGCCAATCTGTTCCACTGATCCACTGCTCTATTTCTTTGCCAGAACTAGATTGTTTCAATGATTACCACTTCTAATTTGAGTTAATTTTTTTTTAATTGAGATCTGGAACTAGTAAGCTACCTTCCTCCATATTTTGTCATTGATTACCTTGATATCTTTGACTTTTATCTTCTTCTAGATTTTATTATTTTGTTCAAGCTCTACAAAATATTTTTTTGTAATCTGATTGGGATGGCACTGAATAAATGAGTTAAATTTAGGTAGAATTGTCATTTTTTTATATTGACTTAGCTTATGCATGAGCGATGACCATTACTCCAGTTGTTTAGATTTGACTTATTGCATGTGAAAACTGATTCATGAGTACAAGATACTTTTAGAGAGATTGCATATAATAGGATATAATGAGAGACTTTCTAGAGGAAGTGGCGTCTGAGTTGAAAAGAGCTAAGAATTCTGAGACAGAAAGCAAAGAGGAAGTGTACTCAAGACAAGAGGCTTTTTTCAAAGTCATTAATTGGGGAATGTAAAGGATAATTTTATAGTTGTGACTTAATATCTAAATTAATTTTTGGTCACCATAGGTTATCCCATGTACTGCCCTGTAGACAGAGGATAAATGGCATGGGGTTTGGAGGCTCTTGCTTTCTGATGTAGAATCAGCATTGATGGTGGTGAGTGGGGTTGACTAAAAAATGTCTAACCAGCCATGGACACATGGTTTTTATTCTGTATCTTCTTTATTCCTTGATTTCTAATTATCATTAATAAATCTCTTAAAATGTAATATTATTATGGAGATTTAATTTTAACTTTTAAAGGAGATAGAATGCCAAGTTCATGGAACATACAAGACATAAAAGTATTAGTTGAAGGAACTGAGGATTTTTATGCAGAAGAAAAAATTTAGCAGGAATTTGATACTATCTTATAGTATTTATATGTCTTTTTGGTTTAAGAAGGACTAGCCTGGCCCACTTGTAGAAAGCAAGAGAACCAGGTAGAGTTTGCTAAAAAAAAGATAAAGGATAAAGGAATTAAAATTCAGGGTTGATGTAAATAAAAATTCCCTAACAACTGTAGATATCCAAAAGAGAAATGGGATATTTCAGTAGGTAAGTAAGCTTCTCTCCCTGGAGGGTTTTACAAAAAAAAGACTGATTGACCAATCATTTGTTGAAAATATCGTAGGAGGACTATTATTCAGTTATAGGTTAGACTAAATGGCCTATGATATATCTTCTAGTCCTTAAATTCTGCCATAGTAGAATTTCAGCTGTTGTGACAAAGAGTGGAAAAAAAAATTTGGGTGTGAGGGTTTGTGCTTTGCCCTGCCATTATTTATATATTATATATATATATTTATATATATATATATATATATATATACATACAAGGCTTTGTCTAAGGCTTTCTTTTCTTAATTCTCTAAATTTTTCTCTCTTAGAAAATTTAGTTGCCATGGATTCAATTCTTATGTCTCTGCAGATGTGTTCTCCATTTACATATCCAACTTTATCATCTATCCAGGGTTTCAGTTCAGTATTTCCAACTATCTTACATATGTCTATATTAATCTCCACATATGACGGTATCTCAAACTCAATATATCTAAAACAAAACTCATTATTTTTACCCCTCAAATCACCCATCTCTTGAACTTCCTTTTTTGTTGTTGTGAAATTCATCATCATATTTTCTAGTCTGAGATTTGCAAGCTAAGAATCAGGCATTTGCCAGTTTTTGTAATTTCTCCCTTGACACTATTATCCATCAGACTTATTCCCGTCACTCTTTTGCTCAGCTTTCATCCTTGTCCAAAATCTCATCAATTTTTGCCTAGATTATTGAATTAATCTCCCTGTCTTGTCACTCTCCTCTCCCATATATCCTCTATATTGCTGTAAAGTGATATTCCTAAGGCACAGATCATGCCACAGTTCTGCTGATGAAGGTCCAGTGGTTCCTTATTACTTCCAGGATCAAATCTGAATTCCTCTATCTGACAGTTCAAGTCCTTCATAGGTTGGATCTGACCTACATGTCTAGGCTTATAAAGCATTAATTCACTTCACATATTCTACTGCACAAAATGGCCTTCTAGTTTACCACTGTTATTCCACCACTTTTTTTTTTAATTTGTTTGGGACGGCACTGAACAAGTAAGTTAATTTAGGTAGAATTGCCATTTTTATTATGTTGGCTTAGCCTACCCATGAGCAATTACTATTTCTCCAAGCTTTTACACATACTTTCTCTCTTATCTTGAATGCACTTCCTTCTCACTCTGTCTCAAAAATCCCTACTTTTTCCCCTAGCTATAGAATTATCTCTGAAGTGAGACCTTATTCTTCAAATTCTAATGCTTCCCTTTGAATTTACCCTGTGTTTATTTTTATATGCTTATTTATGTACATATATACATGTTATTTTCCCTAATGTAGTAGATGATTCTTCCGGGCAATAATAATTTCATTGTTTTTTATTTCCCTAGCCTTAAGCTTTGAGTTCCTAACACAGTTCACATTTACTGTCTATCTTCCTAAATTTCAAAAGGATGAGGGCAGCTAGATAGCGCAGTAGATAGAGCATTAGCCCTGGAGTTGGGAGGATCTGGGTTCAAAAATGACCTCAGACATTTCCTAGCTATGTGACCCTAAGTAAGTCACTTAACCCTGATTACCTAGACCTTGTCAATCTTCTATCTTAGAATTGAAACTAAGACAGATGAGGTTTAAGTGTTTGGTTTTTTTTTTTTTTTAAGTTTCAAGAGAGTGTAGAAACTGCATCTAGTTATCATTTCTTACTTCTGATTATTTTATTGTCAATAAAGTTTAACATTAAAAGGATAGCAAATGCTTAAATAATAAACTTATTTATTTGAATGCAGAAACAATAAAAAGTAAATTTGAGTGCTTATTATGTCAGCCACTGTGCTAGAAAATTTTTGCCTAGTTCTTTGTGTCTTGTGGATTACAAAAAAAGGAGGAAGATGGTTTTTTAAAAAGTAACTACATGTCTGGAAAAATAGCAAAGCCACTTTTATATATGAATTATTTGTTTTCTCTTCTTATACAGCGTGAATTCACAGGATAATTCACAAGTACCCAGAATGCAGTTTATAACCCTTAACATGGAACTTGAAATGAGACAAAGTGAAAGCCAGCTGTGTCTCTTTCCAATAAAGAGACACTGAGGTACCCAGGGGGAGAGGTCAGATATTCTGATTGCCTGACCTGTTGCCACAGCAGCAGGGCATTTCATTCATCTGCCACAGTGGCACTCCTGGGGATGACATTTCCACCTACACCAAATGGTCAAGACTATGAGGAAGATCCCCCTTAGAACCATTCCATTTTACAGGCAAGTGACCGGTCAGATCTGGAGAGAATTGAGGCCATCCTGTTAGGCACATTGGACTCTGGTTCAGGAGACTTCTAGTCCCAGCCTGACACTAACTATCTGACCTTAGACAAACTACTTCATCTCTTTGGGTGTCAGTTTCCTCATCTGTAAAATGAGAGAGTTGAACTAGATGACTTCTTTGGTTCCTTCCAGCTCTATAAGTTTAAGATATACCTATACTATTTTACATCATGTATCTGAATGAAAATAACCTTTTATTTTTTTCAACAGCCCACCCTATGATGTAGCCAAAGATAGCTTCTTTTTTACCCCGATGTCACTGCTGCAGTCTATTGTGTCCTCTAAGACAGAACTGGAGTATCATCTTCTGCATATACTTTTTTTTTTGTATTCCTAACTGTTAGAGTTCTTTCCCCACAACTACTTTGTATTCAATTACTTTGTATATATTTATTCAGTTTAGTCTCCATTAGAATGTAAGCTCCTTATCAATAAAGTTTTCTTTTCATTTTTTGTACTTGTATTCCCAGACCTGAAAACAATTCTCAGAACATGGTAGATATTTAATAAAATATTTGTTGAATGCTTAACTGGATATTTGAATTCCCTAGTTTTTAGGACACCCAGTGAAGAATCTCCCTTTGCCATTGTAGATAGGCATCTGTTGTGCAATTTATAGTCTTAGAGAATTGCCTGGGCTATTGAGAGGTTAAAAGTTACATATCTAGCATCCATCAGATGTGAGACTTGAACCCAAGACTTCCTAACTTCAGAGTTGGCTCTGTTACCATTGTTACTCATTGTTGCTTCTGTAAAAACTAGTTGAGATGGAATAAGTTATTCCCTGCTATAGTAAAATACTTATACCATATACAATGGTTATAGTTAAGCAAACAAGTCTCAAGAGACTAAGGGTGATAGGAAATAGGTAATGAAAAAAGACTTCCCTCTCCTTGAATCATAAAACTAGAAAGGCTGTTGTGTATCTCCTCTTCGTGAATTTCTCTCCATAACATCTTACACTCCTGATAAAACATCACCTGATAAATCATGAAGTTCTCTGCTGATAGGGAAATCACAAGGTAGGGTACGGTTCTAACTGCTTAGAAGTTCTAGCTTTTATGAAATCCAAATCTGTTTCCCCATTAGTCCAGCTTACTTAGAAATTTGCTTGAACTTGACCCTTATATTTAGGTACAATTTGAATAAACTTGCATTTTATCCCATGTTAACTGCATATAAGAACAAATTTTCTTTTTTTCCCCACAGTTGGTGGAATGTATTTCTTTTCCTTACACCTCAGAAAGAAATCTCCCCAGTGTCTTTCAGGTTGCCAGGGATTTCAGCTGAAGAACCTAGAGTGGGATATGGAAGATAGAAGCAGTATGAAAGTACAATAAGAATTCAGACTTCTTGGTAAAACCAGGGAGAAAAAACACAAGCCAGAATTGTATTAGGCTTAGGCAGCTGGACTACCACTAGAAGGAAGAAACTCAAAATCAGATATATTTCATAAAATAAAAAAACCCAACAATCAAACAAAATTATATCTCCCCCCCTTTCCTTCTACCTTATGATCAGCACTTAGTATTAGTTCCAAGGCCAAGAAGTGGTAAGGACTAAGTAATTGAGGTCAAGTGACTTGCCCAGGGTCACATAGCTAGGAAATGTCAGAAACTAGATTTGAGCCCAGGACCTCCTATCTCCAGAACAAGCTCTCAACCCACTGAGCCATCTAACTGCCTTTGTATCCACTCTCTTAAACCATGTTTTCCTACTGTATATATTTTGTTCCATTTATAAAATCCTAGACCTCTATTAATCAAACAATAAGCAAAAAATTTTAAGCACCAAACATGGGCCAAGCATTGTGCTACTTATTGGGAGACAAAGATAAACATGAAATAGTCCTTGATTTCAATAAACTTACATTGTATTGGGAGAAGCAGCAGATGTACCCATGCATAAATGCCAAATATAAACAAATTTAATGCAAAGAAAATGTTAGGAAAGATGATAATATATGGAAGGATCAATAAACAAATATCTCACCAAAACAAAACAAAACAAAACAAAACAAGAAAGGTCTCATGTAGGAGGTAGCAATTAAATTGAGCTTCAGTGGAAGCCAGGGGATTCCAAAAAGCAGAAGTGAGGAGGGAGAAAATCTAGGCATGCTTGCTTGTACAAATATGGGACACTTGTCTTACATGAGCAATATCAAGCAGGCCATTTTAGTGGCTGTTCATCCTTGACATGGGTGGATGATGTGTTGACTTGTGACTGAATTAAAATTAATAGAGGCAGAGTTGTACAAAGTTATCAGCCTTACTGTCTTCCAGAATCACTGAAATCCAGTGGCAAGACACAAGTCAGGATGACTGGTGATGGCTCAGGATACAGTGGATGACCTTGGTGTCTTCCAAGTCTGACCAATCCCTAAGTATTCCACAGCATCTACTTCATCTGCCTTCATGGTTGTTGGACCAAATTGTTCTCATTAGTCTATTCTGCAAGGGGAGATCTTCTCATGCTTGGGATTTTCATCTCCAAACTCTCAGATGGGTTTGAGGCTGCTTGGTTACCCTCAATCTGGTTTAGTCCACCTGCCGAGATGATTTTACCTGGGTCTGACCACTGAGCATGCTACAATTTCTTAGAGCCATAGGCTAGGGTCAAGGATATAGATGATGATTCAGGAGAGGAGAATTAGAGAGAGACTCAACAAATTGGTAGAAGGAGAACAAAGAGAAAGCACTGTCTCAAAAATCCAGAGAGAGGTGCATTATTCGGGGTATGGTTCAAAAAGGTTTGGCAAATGATTATGGTGGAATACTACTGTGAAATAAGAAATGATGAACAAGATGATCACAAAAACACCCAGAAAGACTTAAATGAAGTGAAGCAAACTGAAGTGAGCAGATCCAGGAGAACGTTGAACAGAGTAATAGCAATAATGTAAGATGATCACCTCTGAATGGCAACTGCTATCAGCAATGAAAGGATCTAAGACAATTCTTACGAACTCATGAAAAAAGTCTATCTACCATCATAGAAGGACTTGATGGAATCAGAATGCACATTAAAGCATATACTTCTTCAATTTATTTCCTTCATGAATTTCTTTCTAGTAGAAACAATATGATATGGACCTTCTTTCACAACCCAACAAACATTGAAATATAAATTGCATGATAGCACATGCACAACCTCTATCATATTACCTGTCATCTTGGGGAGGGAGGAAAAGAGGGAGATAGTGTGGATTGTCAGAAATGTCAGAAAATGTTCATTAAAATTGGATCTATATGGAATGTGGAAAAAAAAAACATGCTTTTTTTTTTTTACAAAGAAAAAAAAAACCCAAAACAAACCAGAGAGCAGAAATTATTCAGAGAATGGTCAACAGAGTCAGATGATGGAGTAAAGACTGATAAAAATAATATAGTTTCTTTTTCACTTAAGCCCATTGACCTGAGAATGCTTTGCTGTCAATGACTCATCAAAATGACAAGCACAGGAAATATGGGAAGGTCATGTTCCTAAATGAAAAACCTGGGAGGAACTATATTCTTTTGTATGGAATGTGAAAGAAAGAGAAGCCTTTGTCTCACCACTTGGAGAAATACCACATTTTAGCCCTGTTGAATAGAAAATACATATCCCAATGAAATGTAGAAATAATAACAGTAGACATTTACATAATGCTCCTTGAGAGAATGTTGCATCTACCCTCTGAACTCTTACATCACCTCTGTAAGGTAATTACTATGGCCATTATTACCTGCATTTGATAGATGAAAAGACTGAGAATCAGAGTTGTGACTTGCCTTTGATCACATAGCTAGTAAATGTCTGAGTTGGGTTTGAACCCAGATCTTCCTAATTCTTGGTTTAGCACTCTATACACAGACTCCAAATTCAGTTTTATTTCCAAATAATTTGGATATAGAATATTCTGAGATAAGATCTACAAACCTGGAGTTTACTACCAATAAAATTTAATTCTTACACATTCTGTTTGGACCTGAAGCAAGGAGTATTGAATGAATGATTCTTGTTGGAAGTTATCTATCTACACTGTCCAGATACACTGGAGAAGGGTCAACATTGGACTTAACTTTGATTCTGTGTAGACCTCAGCCTGATATAACAGTTCCTATAGAGTAGAATGATTTACAGGTAGATTAGGTTTCTTCTTATACATTAACTAGGTTTCAACCTTGACCTGGAGAAGTTACCCTCTTCTAGGATGAAATAGTAATTAAATCATTGCCATCACTCAACCTTATCCTCTTTGAAAGGCCAAGGAAATAAATAAATAGGAGAGCTTCAATAGAAGGAATTCTACTTAATTTTTCAGCCTTAAAATTAAAATAGCAACTCAGAAAATCAGCTATTTTTATCATCATAAAAATGTGCTATTTTAGTGTAATGGCATCAGTGAGCTAGAGAATTTTATTTCTTTCAGACTTTGATGGCAGTGCTATATGTGGTCTGTAAATTTCCAGTTTTAAGATAAAACATGCCTTTTTGTGGGATTATTTCATGGAACTAGGAAATGAGTGTTGGTAATGTCAGAACAACAACTATCTTATCTCTTGAACATTATGATTATTGCATAAGATCCAATTTTTTATTTGTTGATGTAGGTAAGTTTTATTTGGGTGACTAAACAGGGAAAATGCTTGCAATTGATTTGCTTTGAATCACTATCCTTTGTAGTTGTTGGTTTTACTGTTTTAGAAAGCTGTAAAAAATGAACTGGATCTGAGTATTTAGATGCCAATTGAAACAATCATCTGGCATGGAGAAAGTGTTGGATTTGGAATAAGAAGATCTGAGTTCAAATCCAACCCTGGATTCTTATGGCTGTGTGACTCTGGGCAAGTCATTTAACTTTTCTGTACCCTAATTTTCTTATTGGTAAATAGAGAGACTTGGATCAAATGACCTCTGAAGTAGGCTCTAAATAATAGGACCACAGATTTAGTACTTCAAGGGGCTATAGAAATGATTTAGTCAAACCCCTTCCTTTTATAGATGAGGAGACCAAAGGCATGGAAAGGTTAAAAGACTTTTTTTTAGTCAATAAGGCATCTGAAGTAGGATTTGAACTTGTGTCTTCCTGACCCCAAGTCCATTGTCCTGTCTATATAATATGACACATTGACCCTATCAAATCTATGACTCTATTGATTGAATTTTGAGTGGGTAAGGATATATGAGAAAACACCTCTCTCCCACCTGTGTAGAAAATAGGGTTCATGAGTATAGGACATTGTATATAATGCCAATTTTTTTTTCTAGTTTTGTTGATTGGTTTTGCTGACTTCCCCCTATGTCCACCCCTGCCTTTTTCCTTTTAAAACATAATTCTGTTATAGGCTCTCTGGGAGAAGAAATGAGAAGGGATACAGGGGGAAATGGAGATCATGTAACAACAGGTATCACTAAAAATATGTTTTAAAAGGTTATCACTTAGAATGACATTCAAATCAATTCACACCAATTTAACAAACCTTTAAGTGTTTGCCATGGGTAAGGCACTGTACTAGAAGGTAGAGACAAAAACCAGAATAATTCCTGTCCTGAAGAGGTTTACATTTTACATGATCTCCTGGACATAGAACTGATTTGAGGATAAGAATAAGTAAGAATCCATGATCGCATTTTTTCCTAAAAAGAATGGAAATTAGATAGTATGGTCAATAGAATACTGGGCCTAGGAAGACCTGAGTGCAAATCCAGCCTCAGAAACTTATAGGCTGAGTAACCGTGGGCAAGTCACTTACCCACAGTCTGACACATTTTCATCATCTGTAAAATGGTGATAATGATTAGCACTTACCTTCTAGGGTTGTTGTGAAGATCAAATGAGATAATAATTATAAATTGCTTTGTAAACTCTAAAGGACACTATAAATGTTAGGTTTTACTTTTCTTATTAAAGGAGTGTTTTGAGTTTAGCCTGCTAAGTTGCACAGTGAATAGTGTTGTATTTGGGACTCAAGAAGACTTGAATTTAAATTTTGCATCAGTCATGGCTTTGTGACTTTGGACAAGTCACTTATTCTCTTTCAGTCTCATTTTCTTCATCTGTAAAATAAGAATAATGTTAATTTATTTCAAATGGTCATTATGAGAATCAAATGAAATGACATTTGTAAATCTCTTTGCAAGTCCAAGTCACTATATAAAGAATATCATCATCATCACCATCACTTTCTGTTCCACATGGTATCACTAGATAGAAACCTGAAAATGAACACTAAACTTCTATCTTTTCTTTTTAAAAAACTTTTACCTTCTGTCTTAGCATCAAAACCATGTATTGGTTGTAAGGTAGAAGAACAGTAAAGGCTAGGCAATGGGGGTTAAGTGACTTGTCCAAGGTCACATAGCTAGGAAGTGTCTGAGGCAAGATTTGAACCCAGGACCTCCCATCTCTAGGTCTAGCTCTCTATCCCCTGAGACACCTAGCTTCCCCGGAGCTTCTATCTTTTCATGACTGATGATGTGCTTATTGTACCCACAATCTCTATCACTGCAGTTTAAATAAAACTGAAATGATGCTTCCTGAGAATGACTACTAATAATTTTAGCCTCTATGTCTCATCATAAAGGTGATAACTAATGGTTCCAGGGAAACGCACATGTACAGCACTCGCCACCACCAGCCCCCTCCAAATTGTTTTCAAAGAATGGGAAGCAATTACGGGCTGTATCTTGTGTTCTCGTCTTGGTTCCATAAAAGTGCTCAGACATGGGAGGCACTTGATTATTTATTGCCGAAGTGTACTGAACACTTAACTATGCAGATAAACTTGGCTTCATTCTTTTATTGGAGGCAGCAAAATAAACACCTTAACAGTTCATGGTTCCCAGGGTGCCCTTGTTAATCGGCCCCATCGTGTTCTAATTCATCGAGTAGCTAACTGAATTGGAGCATGTAACCAGATAAAATGTGTCTTTGGCTACCATGTACTTATTCCGATTACGATTTGGCTGATTGATGACTTTCTGATTTTTTGAAACAATGCCAGCCCCACACAAGGGGCCTCATGCTGGCGGTGGCTGCAACACCCGAGTGCTGCTTGTTGTGCGTTGGGGAGCAGCGAGGGGAGGGGGAGCTGCAGACCGAGGTCTGGCTCAGTCATTTTTAAAATCAATACTTGCTCTCCAAGCATGGGATAATTTAGAGAACATAATTCAGAATTCTCCCTTTCAGCATGTATCCTCCATCAAAGGGCTGTTTTTACTCAGTCAGCACAATGCCTGGGTGACCCAAGAATGCACAGATAAGGTTAAAAAGAAAGAAAAAGTATGTATTTTTTCCAACCAAGCATATTTTTGACCCTGTACATGTATGTTTGTGTGCATCGCTGTGTATATCTATATCTGGTACAGCTAACCTAAATCATGATGTCCCTTCGCGCTGCTCTGATAGCGAAAGCTTTGGGGGTATTTCCATGATAAACCCTTGGTCTGAGGGATGCCTGACTCAGATATTTTATTCACTTCAGGTCAGACTTGGAATACAAATTTTCCACTCAAGAGCTCCCCGTCCCCACTTCCTATTTCATTTTACAGGTCTGGAGATATGTATATTTGTTCAGAAATTCCAAATGTATTTTTGCATTTTCCTGAGAGGGAAGGGCGCTTTTGTTTTGTACTGCTTGAGGTGTGCAGCTGATTATTTAGCTCTTCAGACTTCATTTGCTTTGTTGTTCCAAAAAAAAATAAGTGAACCTCCCCCCCTTGTAAAACATTGAAGTCCTTTCAGTGCAAAGAGCAGCTTGGGCTTGTTTATAGCAATTTCCAATACTAATTACATTTCATACTATCTATCATATGCATAGCTTGCAAAACCCTATTGATTTTAATGGCTCCTGGTGTATTGGGGCAGATCTTTTATGACATTTTTGTGTTATAGGACCTTTAGGAAATGCCTAGACCTTATACAGACATACTCTCAATTATCCACATGTGGATTATCCACTTGGTCATTTTTAATAGCATTTTTAATTACAGCCTAGCCTCTCCCAATCAATAGGTGGCCAGTTATCTTCTTGGTCACTTTCTTCATGCTCAGTTCATAGAATTATAGATTGAAAGCTGGAGAGGACCTTAGAAGCCATCTAGTCCAATCCTCTCACTTTACAGATAAAGAAATTGAGGGTCAGGGAAGCTGAGTTGTCCCCTCCATTTTCTACTTATAAAGTTCCATTAAATCTAGCAAACCTTTATTAAGTGCCTGCTATGAACAAGAAAACTGTACTAGACAATGTGGGTACAAAGACCAAAAAAGGTATGGTTCCTATCCTTAAGGAACCTCTATTCTACCACAAAGATACAAAAACATTCATAAGTAAATAAATACAAACATACAGTAATCGGCACAAAGTAATTTTAAGGGAGAAATATTTGGGGAATTTGTAAAAGATCTTTTGTAAGAAGTGGTACCTGAGCAGGATGCTTTTGGTAAATCTAAAAAATGGAGATTAGGAGGGAGTATATTCTGGTCATGGGAAAAAACACTTGTGAAAAGGCACCAAGGCAGAAGAAGGAATCACGTGTAGGGAATAGCTAACAGACCAAAATGAATGGAACTGTAAAGGGAGAAATGTGAAATCAGACTGGGAAAGGGAATGCAAGCTAATATAGTAAACAAAAATTGCTTTTGTCGGTAGAGATAATTTCACACTTTGTACTTGTGTCCTCAGTGCTTGGTTCAGTGGCATAGTGTCAGGCATATACAAGTGCTTGTTTGGTACTTATTGATTGATTTATTCATTAAAAGTATAAATGGCCCTAAATGATTAAGTGAATATTTTTAGAATCACAGAAACATAGAATTAGAAGGAACCTTAGTAACTACCGTTTCTAACTTGTACCTGATAAAGAATCATCACTATAATATACTCAGTAAGTAATCAGTTAGCCTTTGGTTGAAGACATAGAGTAGGAAGATCCATCCCCTCATGAGGCATCCAATTCTACTTTTTGGATAGCTCTAATTGTTAGGAAATTCCTACTCTACCTTATATTAAGCCTAAATATATTTCTTTATACTTGCACACATTGCTACTGATTTATATTTTATTCAAGAGGCACTAGAGAGCCATTGTAGATTTTTGAGTAATGGAGGGATAAATTAGGAAACTATTGCAATAGTCTAGGGAAGAGATGAAAAGAGTCTGAACTAGAGTAGAGGCTATATTAAAGGTGAGGAAGAGATATATGTAAGAACTATTGATAGAGTATCATCAGCAAGACATGGCAACTTATTAAATAAATATAAGGATTAAAGAAGAGAGAAGAGCCAAGGGTGATTCTAAGTCTAAGTAAAACTGGGTGATAGGATGGATAGGAATGTCATCAACAGAAATAGGAAAATTTGGAGAAATGATGAATTTAGGGGAGAATACAATGAGTTCTGATGCTGATATTATAAATCCAAATATGTTTGTTTGGATTTATTAAAAATTCAACCAAAAGCAAATTGGTCCTATATTCTATCTAGCTAAAAATAGTCTTGTTTCAGTTTATAATACAAGGTGTTACCTTTACCTTTTACCTTTGGCCCAACTGAAAATCTAATAACATGCCATTTATTCCTTCATCCAAGTCCCTGATGAAAAAGTATAATGAAATAGTTTTAAGATTAGATTCTTGAGGTTTTCTCCTAGAAATTCTTTTCCAGTTGATATCAGATTATTAATGACAATTCCATGGATCTAGTCATTCAACCAGGTCTGAATAAACTTGAACACACAACATTTAACCCAAATCTTCCCATATTTTCCACAAGAACAGCATAAGAAACTGACAAATACTTTATTAATAGCTAGATCAATTAAGATTGGTCCAGAAGAAGAGATATAAAATTGCAACTTCCCTCCTTCTTGGCAGAGGCATGGAACTATGGACATGAAGCTCCATATATACTGTCAGAACTAACTGATGCATTGTTTAGTTCTTCAGCTAGTTGTGAATGGCTTTTTTCTCATTTTTCTTCATTCTAATAGATGGCTATCTGGGTGAAGGCACAGATATATTGGGAAATGAAGGTGATATGAAAACAAAGGACACAAATAAAATGCTTAAAATAATACAGCAAAATAAAGAGTTGAAATTTGGTAAAAACCTTATCTACAGCATTTTCCCCCAATTTACAAGTTTATAGCTAAACTCAATAAAAAAGAAAATTAAGTAAATCTGACAAGACTTTTTCTTGATAAAGTCTTGTAGTGTCTTCATGGTCACTTTTCTTTCTATGTTCATTTTTCATCCCTTTAGTATGTTCAAGAATTTTACCAGAAGTAGAAGTAAAACTCATTAGCCTAGAGATTGTATATTTTGCTCTTTTTTTTTTAGTTTGAAAATTGGGATAGCCTTTTCCCTTCTCTATTTCTTGAGCATTCTCCCCTTCTCCATGCTATTTCAGAACTTCCTGATAATAGCTAAGGAATCACAGCAGCCAATTCTTTTGGTGCCCTTTAATGTAGCTTAGCTAGGTCTCATCAAGGCCAGCTAAGTGCTCTCTTACTCTGTCTTTACCTTTCTTGGAGTTCAACTCCCTATCAATCTTTTTTTCTTTTTTTTTTTCCTTTTTGGTCTGTTTTCATCTAAAGGCCATTTTTCTTGGCAGAGAAAATAGGAACAAAATAAGACTTGAATGGTTGTGTTTTTCTTCTATTACCATTATCCCATCTGCACCAATGGTGACACGTTTTAATTATCTAAACAGAAGACTTAAATCTATTAATACATACATTCCTATTCTTTCCATTGAGTTCCAATCTACATTTATAACTACCTGAAAGAGCCCTTTCTAACTTCCACAAATACCCAAATTTGCTTCTTCTCCCATTTTCTTATTTCTACTATTGAATCTACTATCTTCTTTGGCTTCTTTCACTTATTTACCCTCCAACCCAATCAGCTCTCAGTACCTGTGGATTTTACCTCTATAATATCTCCACTCTCTTTGCAAGCACCTACTTCAGACCCTCTTCTCAATATTTAACTGTTATCATCACTCTCTAACTGGCTTTCCCCCATATAACCTTTCTTTTTTCTAAACCATTATTGATATGGTTGCTTAATAAATTGTTCTAATTTCTATTCAAGAATATCAGCATGACTTGGTGAAATTGATAAACATCATTTAAATGCACATACTTCTTTATTCATAACCATAAAAGCAAAAAAAAAGAATGAAATAGAATACATTAAAATAACCATGGTATATGCTGGATATCAGCTACTCCTCTCTGATATATGACTATCACAAAGAAACTTTGGTGGTTCCATTGTCTATGGAATAAAATATAAATTCCTTTTCCTGGCATTTAATCTGTCTTTAAGCTAGCTTTCTAGCCTTATTTCATATCACTCACCTTTATATATTCTACTTTCTAGCCAAACTATACAAGTTGTTATCTTATATAATCCTCCACACTTTAGTCCAATCATGTAGATCATTCTACATTTGGAAAATTCCTTCCTTGAAGGACCAAAGTTCCCATTTCCTCCATGAAGTGTTCCTTGACTTCCTTAACTTATTTCTGTCTCCTCATATTTTCTCATGACACTCTTGTTTGGATTTCTTCTTGGCCTTTCTTTGTAACATGTTTATCTGGCAGTTATTGTCTGTTGTAAGGCAGAAGCTCCCTTGGCCTATAAGTTTGTGGGAGGACCTGTATTGTTTACTCTGTTTGTATCACTAGAGATACTGGGTATCCTAAACATTTCTTTAAATTGAGTTGCATCAAAAGGATGATACTTAGCCCTAATGTCAAAAGACTAAGTAAAAGCATAATTTTAAAAATCTATACCTTCTATCATAGAATCAATACTAAGAATCAATTCCAAGGTGGAAGAGCAGTAAGGGCTAGGCAATTGGAGTTAAATGAGTTGCCCAAGGTCACATAGTTAAGAAGTAGCTGAGGACAGATTTGAACCTGGGACCTCTTATTTCCAGGGTTGGCTCTCTGTCCATTGAGCCACCTAGTTGTCTCCAAGCATAATATGCAATTTTTTCAGATCTACGTCTATTCTACTGTTTTTCTGATCCTTAGCTAGTTGATAAACACTAACTGCATCATATGCATTCACTAGCTTTGTGCATTTGTCTATTGATAGTTATAGAGAGAGGGAAAGAAGGAAGGAGAGAGAAGGGAGGTAAGAAGAAAGGGGAAGGGAAGGAGAGAGATTCAGTTTTTTGAGATAGAGACAGATAGAGTCAGTTAACCAGTCAGTTTATGCCAGTTATTAACATCATAATTATAATAATAAACGAATGTAGTAAGGGAATGTATAAAGTGGGATCACTTGAATCATTCACTTATGCCAAAGTTTTATGAACTATTTTTAGTGTCTGAATGACATCTCAGAATTTCCACAAAACCACTGAATTTAATAATGCTGTACACTTCACAACATGACTCAGTCAACATTTACACTTTGTTATATCAATAATAAGGCAAAAGTTCTTTATTAAGTTAACCAAGGTAATCTAGTAAAATAGGAGAATAAAGAGGGATTTCAAAATTTACTATTGACTTCTCCATGCTTTGTACATTAACCTTAATAGATAATTTAGCTCTAACATGTATAACTGCACATTTTGAAACTGAAAGCCAAAACACCAGATAATGTAAGGAAGAATTATTAGGATCATAAGATTCAAATCCAAAAGGGACCTTAGAATTCATTCATTCATTTTTCACTGTTAGATGATGGGGATACAAAATTAAAGAACAAAATGAAACAAAAAATCCTTCTTCCTAAGGAGCTTACATTGTATTGACAGGAAGCAACACATACCCAGATATGTTTTAAAACTCTAGAGCTACCTCCGTTATGAGGCCATATGGTACTTGTACTGAGCCTTGAAGGAAATCGGGGTCTCTAAGAGGAAGAGATGAGAAATAAGTACATCCTAGGAATTATATACAACCTATGCAAAGATTCAGAGATGGGATAGGATATATATAGGAATATAGAGAAGATGAATGAGGGTAGTATGAGATATGACTGGACTTGTGGGCTAGAGACATTGTGAAGAATTTTACTTGGTAAACACAGAGGACTATTTTATACTGCAGGGAATAGGGAAGTATTGATGCTCCTTGAGTAGGGGAGTGATCTGACCAGGCCTATGCTTCAGGAATATCAACTCAAGGGGCTAAATAGAATCCCGGAGAAGGGAGAAATTATATATAGGGAGATTAATTAGTAGTCTCCTATAATAGTTTAGGCTGGAGGTAATAAAGTCTTGAGCAAAAGTGGTAGCTAGGTAATTGAAGAGAACATGAAGACAATGAGAGTCATTAAAGTATCACCATCATTGATATTTGAAAACTGAATAGTTATAAGTGGGGAGGGAAAAGGAAGAATCAAGTATGACCTTGACGATGAACACCCAACATCCTCATGGCAACGATGAGGAAAATGATGCCCAGCAAGATTAAGAAATATGTCTGAGGCACAGAACTAATATGTCAAAGCTAACTTTAATCAGTTGCATCTCTTTATACTTCAATTTCCAAGTCTGTATGTGGAAATAAGGATATTTGTCATAACCCTTCCTTAAAGTATATTCAATTTCATGATTATATTTTAATTTCAAGTGTTTTACAATTTTGCATTAGGCAGAGAAGCTCAGCAAACATTTTTATGTGCTTATAGTTCTAATGAATATTGACCTACTTATGCTTATAAACAAATATCCTATTAGAAAGAAGTATAGAGAAGCAAACTATTTATTTACTAATTTTTGTTCATTCTGTGAACATTAGCTTCTTCACATCAAATGTATACACATTGATTAAAGGCATAATTTCAGCTTGCTTTCATTGATTAAATATTTATTAACTGTCTGCCTAACTCTGACCTATGCAGTGTCAAGGTTAGATCTTTATATACTCACACGTGATTTGGATTGGAAAACTTGCAAGTTAACATGAGAGGACCAGGATTACAATACTGGAAATGTCCTTAAAGGATATCTGTCAAACCTTCTTACTTACTGAAGCTTAGGAAGGCCAAGGCAGGATTTGAAAACAGTGCAATCATATTTAATCTATTTAAATGACACAAATCTGTATTCATACTACTGAAAATAAAATACATGGAAAGAAACTATAGGACATATTTGCTATGTAGATTCCATATTTGTGTAAATATATATATCTATATATAAACATACACACACGTTTATACACATATATATATTTTTTCTTTTTTTCCTTTATGGCCATGAGTAATGACTGATATGCAATTAAGTCATGCTTATGTTCTCAGATTTAGGATGTCATGCTTGAATGGAAAAGGCAGCACTCTTCCCCAGTCAATTGGGGCTGAGGCAAAGATAAAATCTACATGGACCATATCCCTAGATTAATGAATTCACTGGTCCCATCTATAAAATGCAATTGAACTAGCCACTTTTCTGTGAATAATAGAGAGGCTGATATTTCCCTAAGCATCCTTTGGTGTTTAGTTGAGTATATAAGCATCCTAGTGAACATGGGATTTCCAGTGCTTCATTTTCATTGTTGAATAGTATCAGTTAAGTGGCCTGGAGTGGTCCCTGGTGGTTAAATAAATATAAATGCATATTTACACCTCAGGAGCTCAAATACACAAGTATTAGATGTATAAATATGCAAGATAAACCCTAACAAACATCAATGCACTTGAACAGATATGGGTAGATGTTTGTGTGGGTGTTAATATTGTGAATAAGGGATTTTTTAGAGAAGAATAATTAACTTTGAGACAGGAGATTCCCTAGCTATACACTACTGACTGGCTGGACCTTTGTTTCCTCATCTTTGAAAGAGAGAGACAGACAGATAACAAAAAAGACAGAGAAGCAGACAGAGACTACTACTTAGTAACCACAAGGTACTATAGGAATTTAAGTTATTATTTTCTTTCAACCAGTTGAGGAATCTGCATATTTGATTTGCTTGGAAATGGGTTATACAAATTCAGAATAACAAAGAAAGATTTGTATAAAGTGACATAGCATTAAACAGCAGATACCGCCCTGAAATCCCTAATATGTAGCACATGATTATTTCAAGAATACAAATGAAAGCAATGGTGAATGGCAATTGGACTCAAATCACTTCCAATGCACAATCTTGGTTGCAGAGAATAGATGCTCAAACTTTTTCTTGGTAGAGAAAGGAGACATTGGGTGTAGAATATTGCATGTCCTATCAAATACATTGTTTCTTATTCAGTTTGGAGTAACTTCTACCTTACAACAAAGCAGGTTCAATAGGGGTGTGTGTGTGTGTGTGTGTGTGTGTGTGTGTGTGTGTGTGTGTGTGTGTGTGTGTGTGTAGCAGGAAATGGCTGTGATAAAAAGGAAAACCAAACAAGAACAAATGTATTAATTTTTTAGAAGAAATTATATCACATTGCAACTAAGTAGACTAATCTCCTGAAGGAAATTCAAATTTCCTCAGGTATCCTGCCTTTAAAAAAGTTTAACTCCATAAAAAAAAAAGATTTTGACCATTTGGATGGGATTAAATGTGATTTACAATTTTGTGGTAAATACACAAGTACATCAAAATATCATATCTCTATACTCATGATTTTGGGAAAGAACCTGGTCTTTGTGTGTCAGTAGCAACTAAAATTGTCTTCATAATGGTGCAGACTTTTATTGTCTTTTGTGAAATGATAAGGATTATTCAAGGTTGGAACCAGAGTCTGAAGTCATAATACGTTGCAGATTTTATTTGTGTGAATTGAATGAAGAAGTAAAACAGAAAATTAGTCAGGTCCTCAGGGGATTCAAACCACGTAGAGAGGCACTTTGGAAAAGTCAGGATCCACTTTATGTTTTGTTATAGTCAAATGATCTGGTTTGCTTATGTTGTCTGTCAAAATTTGTCAGAAATTGAATTGTTTTCCATTTCCATGTATGAGGAGATAATAGTAAAAATAATATTAAAGATATTATTGTAGGATAGTGACCAGTTCCAGGACCATTACTATCTCAATTCCATGAAATATGAGTTTAAAAGAATTAATAATAATAATTTACTTTTATGTACCATTTTAAGATTTGCAAAGTTCTTTACTCACAGAACTATAAAGAAATCAAATGTTCTCACATGGTTGAATAAGTATTTATGGAATATGGGCCAGATGTCATCCCTGAGCAGACAGGGAGGAAGAAAACCAATGGGAGTTCTCTTTCACTTGCTCTACACTATAACCACCCTTTAGAAAACTTGTGAAGTCTGTACTCATTACTTTATAACACTACCTTCAGAAATCTAACCAACCTGAGATGCTTTCTTAATTAGTATTTTATTCTAAAGATAGTCTAAGGATTCATTTGAGGTTTAGGTGCAGAATAGAAATCTGTTCAGAATATACCTGAAATTGAGAGTCCAATGTCATATAAATTCCATTGTTTGAGGAATTTATAGGGATAATTCAGTTCTTGAAGACATAACTGATATTTTCCAAATCTACTTAGCATGTGGCACTTAATAAATGCCAGCTTACTGATCATTATCTAATTGGTTTTTTTCTATACCCTGATTCCTTTTGGTAATTGCTTCCATGGAATCTGAATATGGGATGATAAGAAGCCACAGAATCAGATAGAAACAAACCTGAACTGCCCCTGATTCACTGGGAGACTCTTTCCAAGAGATAGGATTTCCCTTCATAGTCCTTGCTATATTAAGAGTTGTGATGCATCCCAGGAAATGACAAGTTTTCATGCTGACTTATGATTCTGGAAAAATGACAACAAGCTTTTTTGTCTCCTTCAGCCTCTTTGGGTAGATAAGAATGGATTTCTCTTAAAAAGAGATATATGTATTAGATTATTTTGAATTATCCAGATTGGATATTCTCACGGACCAAACTTGTCAGTTGGCATTTCCTTGGAGTTGTGCAAACCTGGTCATAAGTTCACTGTAGAAAATGAATTGAGTTGATTCACTTCTTATTATGCTCCCTATCCCTCACTCCTACTTACAACCAAGAGGTACAAATGTTGGAAGTATCAAAGGGGAAATATAGGTCATTCACTCAAATTATTTCTACTGAGAGATGTACCTAAAGAAAGAGTGTGGAATACTTGGGATGCTAGGAATTGAAGACAGACAGATCTTCCATCCCTGCCATATTTGTGTATCATATACCTGGAAGGCATTTGTCTATGAGGAAGTCACTTGCCATTGAATTCATTAAGAAAATTTTAAATAAGAAATCCTGAGAAGAACCAGGAGAATATTGTACACAGTAACAACAATAATATCTGATGATAAACATGAATGACAACTATTATCAGCAATACAAGGATCCAAGACAACTCCATGGGACTCATGATGAAAAAAGTTTATCCACCACCATAGAAGCATACCATTTTTCACTGATTCCTTTGTGAGTTTTTTTTTCGCCATATGTGACTTTTTTCACAACATGATGAACATGGAAATATGTATTGCTTGACAGCACATGTATAACCTATATTATATTATCTGATTTATTGGAGAGGAGGAAGCAAGGGAGGGAAGGAGAGACGATGGATAGAAAAATGTCAGAAACATACTATTAAAAATTCTATATACATGTAATTGGGAAAAAAAGAAATCCTGAAAAAATCAAATAGAAGCCTGGCATTATTCACTTATGCTTTGGTAGTGCCCCATGACACAAACAATGCTGCTTTCATCTTCATAAGCCCTGACCACTTTTATGTTTGTTTGTTTTTTAAAATAGTTTTATATTTGTGGAAGCAAGGAGAATTGATGCCATTTTAAAATAAGACAGAAAAGTAACAATTTACTAAGCTTTCATTCACTATCTAAAATATATCTTTTAGGTATACAAACCATAGAACAAAATGAATTACTCTTAAGGGTTCTTTAAACATGGCAGAACTATCATTTTGAAGATTTTCAGATGTGATATAATCTATTAAGATATCAATTCAACCTCATATAGTAATCTATTGTACAACATTAATAAAGCATTACAAACAACTCCTCTAAAATAATTTAAAAGTATCAATGATTTTCAACTTCTTCTCAGCCTACAGTTTGTATCTTGGGCCTCCATATTAATCACTGCTCTTTCCTTTATGTGAATATGTAATTCTTCCTTATGCAGGTGGAAAAAGTTCTCTATAGCACCATAACTTGTAAGATAGAGGAAGAACTCTTAATATATTATGGTGCTTTCCCCAAATCCCACTGCCCCACTTTTGGAGACCTCATATCCTCATATCACTTAGCTCACCTGCTAATCTTAACAATTGCTAATTTGCAACCTCCTCATCACTCCTTGTGATACTGACAATACCATCTAGTTTACAGTGGCCATTTGGTCAGTACCCACCCATCCTAGTAGGCGGCAGTGGCTGCTGCTGCTGCTGCTGCTGCTGCTGTCCATTTTGGTCTCTATTGTTCTCCTTGCCTCTGCTGACCATAAGCAATTCCTTCTACCCTAATCTCAGGGGAATTGCTGCCTTCACAATGGGGGCAGGGCCATTTGCTTTGTGTGCAAGATAATCTTTTATAGAATTGTCCACATATACAACCCTACACACACACACACACACACACACACACACACACAAAGCTGACCTATGGAAGAGAAAATTTTTGTGTGTGTGTGTACATATATACATATATGTATATGCATATATATATATATATATATATATATATATATAGAGAGAGAGAGAGAGAGAGAGAGCAAATAGCAATCACCTGTCAGCTCTGTAGCTCTTCCTCTTAACCCTGCTTTTGTTTCAAAATATCTGGCAGTCTAGATAAACATATTTACATATCAATGCTTTTAATTTCAGGTTCTTTATACCTCTCCAGCAATTACATGTATATTTTCCTTAAAAAGATTTCAGCAGTGGCTTGAAAAAAGATCCCACAAAAAAAGTTCCTTTTTATTTGGACCATTCAGAGGGGTATTTTACATAAACCTGAAGAGCACTCCAGAGAGCATTTTGGAACAGAATTGGAAATAGAAGCACTGTATATACTCTTAGTCTATGTGATTATAAAGGGGAATGGTTGAAGCAACATCTCTTTGCAGGGAGGTTCCTTTCTGTTTCTAAGAGCTGCTTGTTCTGAATAGTAGATAAAATGGACTGGATTTCCACGTCTGAACCTTGGTAATATGACTGAACTTAGCTTTATCTTTAAGCTCTGTACTTGTATGGATTTAAAGCTGGGCATTGTGTTATAGAGCACACTGTAGCAGAAATAAAAACTGTTTGCTCTGTCCAGCAAGAGAGAGACAGAGACAGAGACAAAGATGGTGAGAGGAACATAAGAGACATAGAGGAGATAAAGAGAAAGAAGGGGGAGAGAGGAATACAAATAGGGAGGGATAATGACAGAGGGAGACAGAAGAGAAGGAAGAAGATTAAAGGAGAGAGGGCAGAAAGAAGAGTGAGAGGAGAAAGGGAGATGGAGAAGGAGAGAGGAAGATGAGGAGGGAGAGAGGGAGAGAGAGGGAGGGTTGTCTTGTAAATGTTAATGCAAACTATATAATGCACAAATTTAGCTAGCATGTTGCTACAGATTCACCCCAAAATTAAAAATAAATATTTTCTGAGGGCAGGGGGTGGGAGGAAAAGGGGATTTTCCCTCCCTTGGTATTTAGTTTTTTTTCTTTTTTTCTTCTCTTGTTTTCTTGAGTATTATCCTGCCTGAGTAAGCAGATGCATTTTTATATGTCATCTGTAACCATAGTTCTTCTGAATATATGTCTGCTTCCCTAAGACAGTAAGTAAACTGGTCCAAAGCTCTCTATTTTATCATTTCTATTCAGTTTTCCTTGGAGCAATCATCATCTTAGGCCTCCCTGCGCACGGAGAGAGCTCCCTCTAGGCTCTGATACATAACACAGCAGGAGAAAACTGCTTTCAGATCGATAATCTGACTCTATCTGTCCATTTCCAAATTCATACACAAAGCATTCAACTTTCCATCCAATGAAGTGGCCTGTCGCTGTCCCTTTCCTTTTAGAGGATGAACCTGGGAAGTTTCTATCTTAAGTTGAGAATAGCAGACAAGTCAGCTGGGCTGGTATTCTTTGTGTACCTGTGGGAGGGGAAAAAAGATTTTACGAAGGGAAGGCAGGGAAATAGAAATAAGGTCTCACAGTTCCTAGGGATCAAACCTAGTTGCTCTGCTCAGGCCAACTCAAGAGCCATTTAAAACTCTGGTGTGTGACTTTTATTGTTCTTTAGACAGTGGGCAAAGGAGACCATGCATACTCTGAAAATCTGTGTGTTTGTCTGTGTGTTTGCCTGTGTGTATGTACTCACTCCTGTGCACCTGCATGTCTACCTGTGCTTATACTATCTGGTGGAGAGTCAGTTGGCAGGGTCTTGATGATTTGAGATAGTTTGATAGGACCTAGAATGTTGAGAAATTTGTCCAAAGTCCAACCAATCCATAGGATCAGGGATTTAGAGATGAAATAGACTTTCAAGGCCATCTATCTAGTCTAGTCACCTACCTATGGTATGGATGATGCACTGAGTCCAGAGAGGTTAAATCCAAGGTCACACAGATCAGGTCCAGAATTCAATCAGGGTCCTCTGACTCCAGATCTGGTTCTCATTCTGTAGCACCACCATGTGTTTTAATGAATGAAAGATCATAGGTTCAAAGATTTAGAGCTGGAAGAAATCTAATCCAACCCCTCTTATTTTACAGGTGGAGAAAGTGAGGCTCATTGTAATTACTTAGGACACAACATAATCAGGTAGAATTCTTAATTCATTCTAATGAATCCAGCTTTCTGAAAATACTCCCCTTGAGATAATCCAAAATGAAACAAAAGTAATAAAAAATCCCAAACCAAAAATGTTCATTTGATTGGGTTGTGTTGCAACTTTAACTGAAATGAACCTGCCATCAGATTTTTGTCTTTTTACAAACTGGACCCTTCCTCCCACTTCCAAATTGAGTGATTTAACCCCCCTTTTCACTCAAGCCATTAGTTTCTGCTCTGTTAAAACAACCAAATTGATTTGAATGGGATTGCCCTCCCTCCCATCCTTCTGCATGCTGCCTGATTGACCCACCCCTGACTAATGGACCAGTGGTCCATGGCTGCAGGTTATCGTCTCTGCAGCCTCCCCATTTAGACAGCCCGGGGAGCAGTCTTCCCTTGAAGCCAGCTTATCTCCTTTTGAAGGCTCATTTTTGAAGCAGCCTGGGGGGGGGGAGGCTTATTTGTTCTTTGTTTTTTTGGAGCAGTCCTGGTGTGGACAGGTCTGGTGTCTGGCTGAGAGGGGAGAGCAGAGGGGCCTCCCACAGGCAGAGGTGATGTCAGTGAGGATGCTGCCAGAGACGCTGTCATTCCCAAGCCTGTGTTACCATAGCATGGAGGCAGACCTACTTCTGGCTGACTAGTCCATGATCCAGTCAATTTGAGGGATGAGGAGAGGGTGGAACAAAATTACTGGTGTGCTCAAATGAAACCATTTGTTTGTCACTGTATAGATGCATGAGAAACAATAGATTAGGCTCCAATTTTACTGTTCACCTGCACACATTGGTGCATCGTAGATATAACCTTAACCCTTTGGCTGAGTTTTGTTTTCGTTTTTATTTTTCCTCCTCTATCAAGAATATCTTTCTGGGAGAGAACTTTGTAGCTGCAAAATCCAGGCTTTGGAGAGGCTCACTGTGGGTACTACATTGTTCCATATTTTCTCTGTAGAACAAACTGTTGTAAAGGTCTTAAACAGCTTCAGTTAAGCCCTCTACAAAATGTTACAGATGTCACATGAATGTCAGGCCTCAAACCTGGTATTTGATCGCTTGATTTAAAAGCAGCAATTTCTTAGCCATTTTCAGAGAGTAACATACTTTAAAAAAATCATTTAACTCAGCAGCTCATAGAACTGGAATATTTCTTTTCAGGACAGTGTGTCTATCAAACGAGTTATGCCTCTTCAGAGAGGGGCTTCAATGTGGCTCAGTTTTTACCTATAATATGACTATGACTCTAATAGCCTCTGGGAAGCATTAAGGTATTTTTATAATACTTAATTCCACCCCCCAAAGAATTCAGTCTCTCTTTGTTAATATTGAGATCAAATAATGACTTTCAAAGGATAGCAAAGTTATTATAGGAATTTCTAACATCCATGTATCATTTCACACTTCTAAAAACTATATTTCCATGTATATTATTTTCTTTCATCCTTATATTGACCCTGTGAAAATGTGGAGCAGAAGACATTATCTATGTTTAACATCTCTATAAGCTCAGATAGGTTAGGTGATTGTTTAGGATCATACAGCTAGTTAGTGAGGGAGCCAAAATTACAAGTCAGACCCTCTGATTCCAACTTAAGTATTTTGCCATTACATAATAAATAATTTTAAAAAATTAAATAGTTAATTAATTTTTTTGTTATATAAAAGTTCCAACATGGCTCCCCTCCTCCTCACCCTGCACCAGAGAAGGCCTCATTTGATTTTTAAAAAGTATATGTAAAATAATATTATGCCTGTTTCTATATATCACTCTGGAGGTGGATATTTAGTTATTCTTGAAACAATATTTATCTTGCTGTATATAATGTGCTCTTTGTTCTTCTTATGCTTTTTGTAATTTTATGTGGGTCTTTCCAAGTTTTTAAAAAATTAATGTGCTCATCATTTCTTACCATACATTATAGACAGATTGATAAGGCTTGAAGGAGGAGTCTTAGAAGTTAGCCAATAACCCCCCTTATTTTACAATTAAGGAAACTGAGGCCTAGAAAGTGAAGTGACCTGGACCAATTCACATCACTAAGATAGCTGGTTCAGTATGTTTTCTATTGTACCAACTACTGATCAAATTTAGCTTTGAAGGGTTTTGCTTTTTTGTCTCTTTTTTTGAAGCAACAAAGAACTAAAAACAAAGTAAATGCTTATCCATTGGGAAATGATTAAAAATGTTACTCTGCTTGAAAATTATGACTATCAAGAATTCAAAGAAGTATAGGAAGACTTATATACACTAGAAAATATGAAGCAAGCAGAACCAGAAAAACAATATATCTGGTGATTGTTAGATAAATGTAAATAATAGTTAATAATTCATTCAATCAATAAACATTTATTAAACTCTTACTAAATACTTGTGCTAAGTGCTGGGTATATAAAAAAAGAGGCAAATGATAGTCCCTGCCCTTAAGGAGCTTATCATTTTTTTAATCCTGGAAACATTATAATACCCAAGTTGAGCCTTAAAGAAGAAATTAGAAAATCTATCTCACATAATTCTTTGTAATGATGTGGAATGGAATAGTCAATTATTTAGTCAGTCAATAAGTATTTTTAGGGGTTTATGACAGATGCTGTGGTATATGCCAGACTCTGTTCTAAAGTGCTGGTGTACAAAAAATTATAGAAATAATTCCTACTTTTATGGAGCCCACAGTGTAATAGAGGAGGCAAACATGAAGATAAATAGATAGATATAGCACACATACAGAGAGTAGATGGAAGGTAATCTCAAAGGTAAAGGCATTTCTTATTGATAAGAATAGAAAAGACCTATTTAAGAAGGTGGGATTTGGACCGAGTATTAGAGGAAGCCAGGGAAATTCAGAAATTGTAGAGAGAGTATTACAAACATGGGAGTGGGAGGAGCACCAGTATGCTAAAAGGTACTACTAAAAGGGAGATGGAGTGTTGTATGGCTCCATCATTGGGTATATTGATGGGAGACAAGTATGACAAGAATGAAAAGGCATGAAAAGGATAGGTGGTGAAAAGCTTTAAATACCAGAGGATTTTATATTTGATCCTTGAGGTAATCAGGAGACGCTGAAGTTTATTAAGTAGGAGACAAACATGACAGGCCTGTCCTTAAAGAAAACCACTTTGGCAGATGAGTGGAGGATAGATAGGATTGGGAAGAGAGGAAGCAGGCAGTTCATTTAGAGGCATATTTTAATACTCCATGTGAGAGGTGGTAAAGGCTTAAATGAGGGTGGTAGGTATGTAAGAGGAAAGAAGGGGCATGTATAAGAGATATAGCAAAGGTAGAAACAACAAGATTTGGCAGTAGATTGGATATGGATGGGGTCAGAGAGTAAGGAGTCAAGGATGGCACCAAGATTGTGATCCTGAATGACTGGGAGGACAGTGATACCCTTAGCAGTAACAGGTTAAGTATGGAAGAGAGAAAAGATTTAGGGGAAAGATAATGAGTTCAGTTTGGAATAGGTTGAGTATGTGTGAGATACCAATGGGAAATGAAGACTAATATACCCAAAAGTCAATTGGGTATATGACATTCAGTTGATATGTTGGTTAGTTTTACTGAATTCTCAAATTTTTTTAATTGTAGCATATGGCTTTCTGGATATCTATATCTATATATACAAAGACACACTCATGCATATATAAATCCTTCTACTTTCCATAACCACATATCTATATCTATCTATCTGTCTGTCTGTCTGACTATCTATCTATCTATAATTCAATAAAAATTAGAAACAAAAAAAAATGGCTTGTCAGAAAGAATATATGCTACTCACAACCAAAACAGAACCATCCTGAACAAATGGCTCATAATTGGAAGCAATGTGGAAAGATAGAGAAGTGTGCCAAAGCCAGCTTATAAAGACTTTTGAGAGGCGATTGTTAAATTTTCAATGTGAGCTTGGAAACTAAAAAAATACTATAAATAAAGACTTAAGGAGAGGTGGAGTCAAGATGGTGGGGTAGAGGCAGTGAAAGTTCAGACCTCTGGAAACCTTTCCTCACCCATTAAAAACAAAATGCTCCTAGGGGACTGAAAATCAAATCTAACAACAGGACAGAGCTAAGGAACCCTCATGCTGAACTCAACTTAAAAGTTATGCCCCCAAAATCCTAAATTTGAGAACACTTGGGCTTAAGGGGAAGGAAGAAGAAAGGTCCCAGGGCCCCTCTCCCATCTACAGTACTGAGCTTCAAGCAGTGGCTGGAATCTCTGGGTGGGCAAGGGTGCTAGTCTTGAGGGATTACCTAGTGGCAAAGCTGTGCCAGGCTTGGGGCCCTGATCACAGGTTGTGGAGAGGCAGCTGGAGAAAAACCTCAAAGAAGGCAGCCCAATCACAGATGAGAAACTCTATATTGCCCCTCCCCCTTCCTGAGGTTTTGACTTCAGGGCACATCCAGCTCTTCAAGTTCAACTCAGCTGGGCTTAACCTTATCAAGCCTTTAGAGGGCAAGAAAGTTCAAGCTCCAACACCCCTCCCCTACAGACTGCTCTGAGAGCCTTGCTAAGCTCCAAGGGTGAAGGTTGACAGAAAAGCCTATACCCACATATCTATTACATAAAGAGAGGAGCAAGACTACAGGCAACTGTAGGGGAAAGAAGGGACAAATATGAACAAACAACAGAAAAAGAAAAAAGAAATTACAATCGACAGCTTCTATCCAGGTAATGAACAAAGAGCAAATGTAACAGAGGAAGATCAAAGAACACTAAGCAAAAACACAGGAACTTCAGCAAATTGGACACAGGCTTTGGAAGAACACAAAATATAATTCAAAACACAATTATGAGAGGCTGAAGACAACTGGGAAAAGATCTTAAAAAGCAAGATAAGACATCTGGAAACAGAGGCATTTGAACTAAAACAAGAAAGTAGTGTCTTGAAAGCCAAAATTAACCTGCTTGAAAATGAGGCAAAGTAGAGGAAAGATGACCTCCAAAGAAAATGAAAGATAACCACGAAAGAAAATCAGATGAGAAGGAGAAGGATAACCAAATAACCAGGGATGAAATTCAGTCTTTAAGAAACAGAATACAGCAATCAGAAGCAAAAGACTTCACAAGGCAACAGGAAACTATAAAAGAAAATCAAAAGAATGAAAAAATTGAGGAAAATATGAAATACCTCATTCATAAAACAGAAGATATAGAAAATTCTTCCAGGAGAGACAACTTAAGAATCATTGGTCTACCAAAAGACCATGACAAAAGAAGAAGCCTGGACATCATACTACAGGAAATTATCCAAAAAACAAAACAAAACAAAACAAAACTACCCCAGTATTCTAGAACAAGAATGAAAAGTGGAGATGAAAAGAATCTACATATTACTTCCAGTACTTAATCCCCAACTGACAAAAACCAAGAATGTTAGAGCCAAATTCAAGAACTACCAGACCAAGGAAAAAATATTACAAGCTGCTAAGAAGAAGTCATTCAGATACCATGGAACCATAGTAAGGATAGCACAGGATCTGGCTGAATCTACACTGAAGGACAGAAAGGCATGGAATATGGTATTCCGGAAAGCAAGGGAACTAGGTCTACAACCAAGAATCAACTACCCAGCAAAACTTACTATATTCTTACAGGGGAAAGTATGATCATTTAATAAAAATAGAAGAATTACAAACATTCATAAAGAAAAGACAAGACCTGAACAGAAAATTTGATGTCCAAACACAGAACTCAAGAGAATCAGCAAAAGGTAATTAAGAAAGGGGGGAAAACAAAAACAAAACCAAAATATTTTTAAGGGACCCAATAAGTTAAAATGATATGTATCCCTATTAGAAAAGAGGATATTGGTAGCCCTTAAAATTGTTATTATCACCTGGGTAGCTAGAAGAATTATGCTTAGAGGGAACAGTGACAAACTGTAAAGGATGAAATGCCAAAACATAAATATGTATATAGATATATGTACGCATATATACACATATATATGCATACATATATAATCCGAGTTTTTTTAAAAAGAGGTTAATCTTAAGAGAAATGGGAAAAGAAATAAAATGGGGTAAATTTATATGCCACAAAGAAGTGCATGGTGGGGGGAGAGAGAATATCAATACACTAGAGGAGTAAAGAGGTTGGAGATAGGAAATACTCAATTGTTCTATGCATTGAAATTGACTCATAGAGGGAAGAACAATCTAGTACATTGGGGCAGAGAATTGATTTGTGCCCTATAGGGAAGTAGAAGGGTAACAAATGGATAGGTGGGAAGGGAAGCAATACAAGGGAGGGCAAGGTTGGTTAGGTAGTTTAAAAAGGCTATAAGGAAAATAAGAGGGGAATAAGAAGAGAGAGAGATAGAAAGGGAAGCAAAATAAGGTTGGAAATTAGGGGGACTGATTAAAAACAAAACACTGGTATAGAAGGAAATAGTGAAAGAAGAAAGGACAGGACTAGGAGTGCAAATCAAAATGCTGGGAAGCACACAGCTGGTAATCATAACTCTGTGAATAGAATGAACTCACCCATAAAACTCAAGTGAAAAGCAGAGTGGATTAGAATCCAAAACCTTACCATATGCTATCTACAAGAAACACACATGAGGATGGTAGAAGCACATGGGGGAAAAGTAAGAGGATGGAGCCAAATCTATTGAGCATCAACTGAGAAAAAGAAGGCAGGAGTTGCAGTCATGATATCTGACAAAGCCAAAGCAAAAAAAAGACCTCGTCAAAAGAGATATGGAAGGTAATTACATCCTGATAAAAGGCAGTATAGACAATGAGGAAATATCAGAAATCAACATGTATGCACCAAATGGCATAGTATCCAAATTTCTAAAGGAGAAACTAAGGAGCTCTATATTAGTGGGAGACCTAAACTTTCCTCTATCAGACCTAGATAAATCAAACAAAAAATAAATAAGAAAGAACTAAGAGAAGTGAATGAAAGCTTAGAAAAATTAGAGTTAGGAAATATGTGGAGAAAAATAAACAAGGACAAAAAAGAATACACCTTCTTTTCAGCAGAACATGGTACATTCACAAAGATTGGCCATGTACTAGGGCACAAAAACATTGCAAATGAGTGCAAAAGAGCAGAAATAATAAATGCAACTTCTCAGATCAAAATGCAATGAAAATAATAATTAGTAAGGGTACATGGAGAGGCAAATCAAAAATTAATTGGAAATTAAATAATATAATTCTCCAAAAATTGGTAAAAGGACAAATCATAGAAATAATTAACAATTTCGTTGTAGAAAATAACAATGATGTGACATCCTTACAAATTCTATGGGATGCAGCCAAATCAGTACTCAGGAGGAAATTTATATTTTTGAATTCATATATTAACCAATTAGATAGGGCAGAGGTCAATAAATTGAGCATGCAAATTAAAAAACTAGAAAGTGAACAAATTAAAAATCCTCAGATGAAAAATAAATTAGAGATCCTAAAAATCAAAGTAGGAATTAATAAAATTGAAAGTCAAAGAATTATTGATTTAATAAATAAGACCAGAAGCTGGCACTTTGAAAAAACAAATAAATAGAGAAAGTACTGGTCAAACAATTAAAAAAAAAGAAGAAGACCAAAATTAAGCAATCATTAAAAATTATTATGCCCAATTTCATGGAAATAAATATGGTAATCTGGGTGATAAGGGTGACTATTTATGAAAATATAAATTGCCTAGATTAATAAAGGAAGAAATAGAATACCTAAACAACCTCATATCAGAAAAAAGAAATTGAATAATCAAAGAACTCCCTAAGAAAAAATCCCCAGGACCATATGGATTCACAAATGAATTCTATCAAACATTCAAAGAACAACTAATTCCAATATTATACAAACTATTTGACAGAATAAGCAAAGAAGGAATTCTACCAAATTCTTTTATGACACAAATATGATACTAATTCCAAAGCCAGGAAGGTCAAAAACAGAGAAAGAAAACTATAGACCAATCTTCCTAATGAACATATATGCAAAAATATTAAATAGAATACTAGCAAAAAGACTCTAGCAAGTGATCATGAGGATCATTCATTATGACCAGGTAGGATTCATACCAGGAATGCAAGGATGGTTCATTATTAGGAAAACCATCTACATAATTGACCATATTAATAAGCAAACTGACAAAAATCACATGATTATTTCAATAGATGTAGAAAAAAACTTTTGACAAAATGCAACTCTCATTCCTATTGAAAACACTAGAAATCATAGGAATAGAGGGCCTTTCCTAAAAATAATAAACACTATATATCTAAAACCATCAGCAAGCATCATCTACAATGGGGATAAAATAGAAGCCTTCCCAATAAAATCAGGAGTGAATCAAGGATGCCCATTATCACCTCTATTATTTAACATTGTACTAGAAACACTAACTGTAGCAATTACAGAAGAAAAAGAAATTGAAGGTATTAAAATAGGCAATGAGGAGACCAAGCTATCATTCTTTGCACATAATATGATGGGCTACTTAAAGAATCCTAGACAACCATCCAAAAAGCTAGTCAAAATAATCAACAACTTTAGCAAAGTTACAGAATACAAAATAAACCCACATAAGTCATCAACATTTCTATATATCTCCAACACATCTCAGCAGCAAGAATTAGAAAGAGAAATTTCATTTAAAATCACCCTAGACAATATAAAATACTTAGGAATCTATCTGCCAAGACAAACCCAGTAAATATATGAACAAAACTACAAAACACTCTCCACACAATTAAAACTAGATATAAAGAATTGGAAAAACATCAATCGTTCATGGGTAGGATGAGCTAACGTAATAAAAATGACAATCCTACCAAAATTTATTTACTCATTTAGTGCCATACCCATTGAACTACCAAAAAACTTTTTACTGAATTAGAAAAAATCATAATAAAGTTCATTTGGAAGGATATCCAGGGAAATAATGAAAAAAAATGTGAAGGGAGCCTTACAGTACCAGATCTCAAACTATACTATAAAACAGTGGTCATCAAAACAATATGGTACTGGCTAAGATACAAAAGGGAGGATCAGTTGAATAGACTTGGGGTAAGTGACCTCAGCAAGACAGTCTATGATAAGTCCAAAGATCCCAGCTTTTGGGTCCAAAATCCACTATTTGATAAAAACTGCTAGGAAAATTGGAAGACAGTTTGGGGGAGATTAGTTTTGGATCAACATCTCATACCCTACACCAAAATAAACTCATAATGGGTGAATGACTTGAATATAAAGAAGGAAATTATAAGTAAATTAGGTGAACACAGAGTAGTATACATATCAGACCCTTGGGACAGGAAAGATTTTAAGACCAAGCAAGAGTTAGAAAAAATCATAAAATGTAAAATAAATAATTTTGATTACAATAAATTAAAAAGGTTTTGTACAAACAGAGCCAATGCAACCAAAATTAGAAGGGAAGCAACAAATTGGGAAAAAGTCTTCATAACAAAAACCTCTGACAAAGGTCTAATTACTCAAATGTATAGAGTTACATCAATTGTACAAAAAATCAAGCCATTCTCCAGTTGAAAAATAGGGAAGAGTTATGAATAGGCAATTTTCAGATAAAGAAATGAAAAGTATTAATTATCACATGGAAAAGTGTTCTAAATCTCTTATAATCAGAGAGATACAAATCAAAACAACTCTGAGGTATCAACCTCACACATAGCAGATTGGCTAATATGACAGCAAAGGAAAGTATTGAATGCTGGAGTAGATGTGGCAAAGTTGGGACATTAATTCATTGCTGGTGAAGTTGTGAATTGATCCAACCATTCTGGAGGCCAATTTGGAACTGTGCCCAAAGGGTGCTAAAAGATTGTCTGCCCTTTGATACAGCCATAGCACTTCTGGGTTTATACCCCAAAGAGATAATAAGGAATAAGACCTGTATAAGAATATTCTGCACTCTTTGTGGTGGCAAAAAATTGGAAAATGAGGGAATGCCCTTCAATTGGGGAATGACTAAGCAAATTGTGGTATATGTTGATGATCGAATGCAATTGTGCTCAAAGGAATAATAAAATGGAGGAATTCCATGTGTACTGGAATGACCTCCAGGAATTGATGCAGAGTGAGAGGAGAACATTATACACAGAGACTGATACACTGTGGCACAATCGAATATAATGGACTTCTCCATTAGTGGCAATGCAGTGATCCTGAACAGCTTGGAGGAATCTATGAGAAAAAACATTATCCATATTCAGAGGAAAAACTGTGGGAATAGAAACACCAAAAAAACACAACTGCTTGATTACATGGGTCAAGGGAATATGGCTGGGGATATAGACTGAATGATCATCCTAGTGCAAGTGCAAACATCAACAACATGAAAATAGGCTCTGATCAAGGACACAAGTAAAACCTAGTGGAATTGCATGTTAGGTATGGGGAAGGGGTGGAGGGAGGGGGAAGAAGGGAAAGAAATATGATTCTTTTAACCAAGGAATAATGTTCTAAATTGACTAAATAAAATTTTAAAAAGACTTGATTTATTGTTCTGTTGATTGCCCAGACTTAAGAAAGTGATGAAGAAAATGTTAACAATGAGGTTTCATTTGAGAAAAGTATTGAGGCTACATTTTTTTTGGAGACCTGGTTGTTAAGCATTTATCAGAATATCCATGGAAAGCTGGGTAGGGAAAATGCCATGGCAGCTATTGTACTAAACAATAGGGTTGAAAATACAAGCAATCAAGAAAGTCCTTGCCTTTAAAAAGTTAATTTTCTAATGGAGGAAGATAATAAAGGACTATTGGAAGGGGGGTGGGTCAGAGAAGGGAGGGGCTTGGAGAGGAGACTATGGATCAACCCTGCCAAGGTAAGAGGGGAGCTCACCTGTTGGTGCGAGCCAGGGGAACAAGGGGAGCCAGAGATGAAGTCCAAGTGGACAGTAGATAGTGGAATGTAGGTCGTCATAGTGGAGAAAAAGATGCATTTAGAGCTGTGAGGCTTGGGCTCAAGTACCAGTTCAGTTCAATAATTTGATACAATAAATATTAAGATTCTTTTAAATTGGAGCAGTTAGGTGACTCAGTGAGTCAGGTCTAGAGCCAAGAGTCCTGGGTTCACATCAGGACTGAGACTTCCTAACTATGTGACTGTGGGCAAGTCACTTAACTCCCATTGCCTAGCCCTTCCTGCTCTTCTGCCTTAGAACCAATATAGCATTGATTCTAAGATGGAAGATAAGGGGTTTTGGGGTGATTCTTCTAAGTGCAAGTCACTCGAGATTTGAAGATTTTTAAAAAATGTATATATAATTCCTCATTTCTTTTTTTAAAATTAATGATTTTATGAGCTTTTTTTAGAATTTACAAGGGGCTTGGGGGTATATGTGATGATTTTTATGGCTCTAGTTTTTTTATATTTTATTTAATTAGATGATATATAATATTTTTCCATGGTTACAAGACTCATGTTCTTTCTCTCCCCACTCCCACCCCCTTACTGTATATGATGCACAATTCCACTGGGTTTAATATGTGCCATTGATCAAGACTCATTTCCATATTATTAGTATTTGCTCTAGGGTTTAGAGTCTACTTTCCCAGTCATAGTCCCATCAACCCATGCGATCAAGCAGTTGTTTTTCTTCTGTGTTTCTTTTCCCACAGTTCTTCCTCTGGAGGTGGATAGCGTTCTTTCTCATATGTCCCTCTGAATAGTTCTGGATCATTGAATTGATGCTAATAGAGAAGTCCATTACATTTGATTATGCCACAGTGTATCAGTCTCTGTGTATAAGGTTCTCCTGGTTCTGTTCCTTTTGCTCTGCATCAGTTCCTGGAGGTCATTCCAATTCACATGGAATTCCTCCAGTTTATTATTCCTTTGAGCACAATAGTATTCCATCACCAGCATATACCACATATAATTCCTCATTTCAAAGAGTTCACATGGTACTTAGTATGATAAGTAGGCTACTTTCCATGAGCAAGGTTGGACTAATCAAAGCAAACCATGTCAGCAAACATTTATTAAGCACCTGTATGCCCAGACCCTATACTAAACACCTTGGATACAAAGAAAGGTTAAAAACATAACCCCCATCTTTAAAGAGTTTAAATTATAATATTATGATGGGGTGATATATATGGTGATAGATAATCTCTATTTTCTCTTTCAATTCTGAACCTTAAGAGAAACTAGACCATCCCAAGAGGACATGAAAGAATAGTGAAAGTCTTTAGGTACATATACAATGAGGATCAATCATAGAAAATGTAGATGGTTAGCGCAAGATATAAAGGCTGTAAGTATTTGAAGGATCCTCTAGAGAAGGATCTGACTGATCATTTAGACTTCTTCATGGCTCCATCAAAGAGAACTAAGACTATAGGATGGATGTTAAAGAGAGCTGGAGTTTAGATTTTGAGAAAAAAAATAGAATTTCTAACAATGAGAGGTATCCTAAGGCAGATCTTGTTGGTACCCTCAAATTGGAGGCTATTAAACAGAGACTGGTCAACCCTCCTAACAGGTATGTAATAGTGAAGATTTTTGTTAAGGAGCCTGCTGGTGTTTTTTCCCCACTGTAAAATTCTCTGATTCAGTGATTCATGCTCCTAGACAGTTGAAAAATATGGAAGCAAGAGGTTGAACAATCTTAAGTATTTTGAGCCAAACGTAGTTGGGTGGCTTTCCCAGGATCACACAACTAGTGAGTGTCTAGGGCTGAATTTAAACTTAGGTTCTCCTGACTCTAGGCTCGTCACTGTGTCCACTGTGCCATCTAGTTGTGCCAACAATCCTAAGTATTAAGAAAAGCCACTGTAGTTCCAAGTTCTAGATATCACTTGACTAAGCTATCAAAATTCTCATAATTGATCTTCCTGCCTCATTTCTCTTCCTCCTACAATCCATTTTCTGAAGAGCTGACAATTTCCCCCCCCTAAAGTACAGGTCTGACCATGTCATTCCCCATGTCAGTAAACTTCAGTGGCTCCCTATTGCTTCTTGGATAAACTATGTTGTATATTGCAAAATCTCTCATAATTGTCCCCTACTTTACCTGCTTCATTATCCATTGGTCCCTTTTACCCACTCTGAGGTAAAAGTCTAGTATATATCTAGTCTGCTCATTGTCAATAGATTTTGAGCTGGAGGCATCATTGGAGTCTAGCCTTCTCATTTTAGAGATGAGTAAACTGAGATGAATAGATTTTTTTTAGCAAGTAAATGTCTGAGACAGGATTCAAACTCAAGTCTTACTTACTCCAAGCCCAGTGCTCTATTCACCAGTTCACTGAGTTTTATCCCAAGTGATACTTAATCTCTCACCAATGCCTTTGCAATGACTTTCCCTTAGCTAGAACTGAATCCCTCTTGTAAGTAAGCCTCCCCTTCTACAGGAAGTCTTTACTAACCAAAGCCCTGCCCTAGTTACCACCAAATTACCTTGTCCTTTATGCTATTTTGCTTGTTGATTTCTACCTTTGTAACATCTCTTGCATTTCTCCCTTCTTTCTTCTGCTGCATTCACTCTCCTCGAGCAGACCCTTATTGCCTCATGCCTGAACTATTGTAGTAACCTTTTGGCTACTTTCCCTGCTGACTGTCTCTCCTCACTCCAGTTGAACATACTCAGCTACAAAAATGACTTTTCCAAAGTGTAGGTTGGTCTTTTTATTCCTCCTCTCCACTCATGGTTCCTCATTACCTTAAGGATCAAATATAAAATCTTCTTTTGCTTTTTAAAGCCCTTCAAAGCCTAGTCCCTTCCTACCTCAGCAGGCTTCTTATACCTTCTTCTCCTCCACTTACTCTATGATCCTTGCTGTTCCTCAGGCAAGGCATTCCATCTCCTGACTTCCTGTTTTTTTCACTGGCTATCCCCCCATGTTCCAGCTCAAACCCTACCTGCTGCTAGAAGACTTTCCAGGTCCCCTTTAACATTAGTACCTTCCCTCTGAAATGACCTCTAGTTCATCCCTTTAGTTATCATTTGTACATAGTTGTTTGTGTGCTCCCCTCTTTCCCTTGCCTCAACCACACAGAATGTGGACTTCTCCAGGGCTTGGACTATGTTTTTGCCTTTCTCTGTATCCCTCAGTTATTAGCAAAGTATGACCTTTTATTAAAAACTTTCTGGGGACTACTAGGTGGTGCAGTGGATAGAGCACTAGGTTTGGATTTAGGAAGACTCATCTTCATGAATTCAAATCCTGCTTCAGACAATAACAAGCTGCTGTGTGACCCTGGGCAAGTCACTTAACCCTGTTTGCCTAAAAAAAATACTTACTGGTAACACTGCATTTTGGAGATATAACAAGTTATAGAGAGGGTTTCCGGTCCTCTGTTGTTTTCATTTTAGCTTTGTTTATAATATAATATAGTATAGTATAAAATAATATAACATAGTATAGTATAGTATAATAATATAACATAATATAACATGATATGATATAACAATATAATGTAATATAATATAACATAATATAATGTAACATAACATAATGTAACATAACGTAACATAACATAACATAGTATACTATACTATAATAAAATATAACATATAACATGTAACATAATGTAACAATATAATGTAATATAATGAAATATTATATGATATAATATGACATAATATAATGTAATATTATGTAATATAATGTAATATAACATAATATAATCCATCTAGGAATTAAATGATCCTGTAGCTTGATACACACACACACACACACACACACACACACACATATATATTTATCTTTGGGAGTGAATGGCCTTTAAACTATTAGTCTATTATTCTCTGAGTAGAGCTGAAGCTTCCAGATCCCTCCACCTATAACTGAAATGGATTCAGGATCACCCTAGACAGATGTGGTATTTTTAAAAGGGTTTTGAGGGGAAAGTGAGCCCGACAGACCAAAGGAAAACAGAAGGGAAGGATTTCAAGACATCATTTCTACTTCCAAAGCACAGGCTATTTGACATCTTCTTAGTCAGTCTTTGTAATTTGGACATATTTGATCATATCCTGAGTGGATACCCAGATGATTAGGTGAGGCGTATCATTTCACTGCTTTCAAAGTTGTCGTAACCTCATTTAGTCAGGGTTCTGAAATTTTCAGGGTGTTTCTAGTTGCTTGAAAGAAGGGCATTGAATTTGTTTTGGACCTTCTAGACCAGTGGTTCTCAACCTTTCTAATGCCGTGACCCCACAATACAGTTCCTCATGTTGCGGTGACCCCAAACCAAAAAATTATTGTGGTGGCTACTTCAAAACTGTAATTTTGCTACAGTTATGATTTGGTATGTAAATACCTGATATGTATTATGTATTCTCATTGCTACAAATCAAACATAATTTAAACATAGTGATTAATCACAAAAGCAATACTTAATTATATGTTGAGAAATATTAATCCAGCAGGAGGCAGCCTGAGCGCTGGGGCAGGAGGTAAGTCCTTCTTGGGGAGGGGTTCCACAGATGCTGCCTTCTTCTTCCTGTCGTCTCCCTCCAGCTTGAGCTGAGGCTTCACTTTGCTGGGGTTACTAGGCTCTGTTATCCGCTCCAGGACTCGTTCTTAACCACTCCAGAGCCAGCACCTGGTACTCTCTCTGGGTCTCTGTTTGAGTCCGGTCTCCACGCAACAGGGTAAATCCATTATGGGGGAGGGCTGCTGATCGGTAATTAATATTAGTACAATGTGCGGGCAGCAGGGTCCCCATTCTTTCTGAGATCTTGTTGTAAAATAGCACGATTTCTCAGCAGCTAAAGCCATCAGAAATATGTATTTTCCAATGGCTTTAGGTGACCCCTGTGTTTTGGTCATTGGACCCCCACCAGGGTCATGACCCACAGGTTGAGAACTGCTGTTCTAGACTGTCTTCAGAGAGATTGGGGTGGAGTAGGGGATTTGTAGGAATCCAGTCTTCCAGGATGGTGATGAATATTTTGAACAAAGTAAACTTCCCAGCCCTTACCCTGGTCATACTATTCACCCAAGTTGAAATTAGGAATCTTGAGGCCACCTCGAGGCTAGAAGATGTGAATCAGGGGGTGATCAAAAGTCTTAGTAGAGCTTCTGGTTACTCAGCTAACTAGGTATTACCCAGCATAGGGTGATTGACTCTATGCTGGGAGCTTCCGCTTTCCCCTGGGGGAACACTGGCCTAATAAAATCAAATTAAGTTGGAACTGTTCTGGTTAAGTCAACAGCTGCAATTAGTGTGCAAAATGCTATATGGCTCAGGACAAACCAGGTCACAATAGGAAAAGATGTAATCAATGAAAATATGGGCTTCTGAGGCCTGTCTGGTGGATGTTGAGGAGAAAATCTTCTTTGATATCAATTTCCCAGGTTATAAAGAAGGAAGAAAGAAAGAAAAGAGAGAAAGGAAACAAGCATTTATTAAGTACCTAATATGTGCTAGACACTACTCTAAGTGCTTTACTAATATTTCATTTGGTCCTAACAACAAACCTGTTATATTATAAGGTAATGAAATTGAGGCATAGAGGTTAAGTGATTTGCCTAGGGTCATACTGAATTTGAACTCAGCTCTTTCTGACTCTTGGCCAGGCACTCTATCCACTAAATCAGCTAGCTTGTTGATGTTGTTGCTATTTTAACCTGAATGACCAATGTATATAAGACTCTGTGGGCATGGTCTTTTACTATTCTTTATGGAGAAAATGGAGATATTTGGATTAGAGCAGTAATGTCAAACTCAAATAGAAATGGGGCCACTAAACCCTATGTAAAGATCTCTGTGGATTGCATATTGATTTAGGAAATCACATATTAACATCTATATTCTAGTGCATTAAAAAAAATAAATTATATCCAATTTGGTTTGGGTACCACTCTAGGTATATTTGTTATCTCTGGATTAGATGATATATAGTTAAAAGAACTCACATTTAACTAGTTGGTTGGCTCAAAGAATAGTCATTAATAGTTCAATATCTATGTAGCAGGAAGTTTACAAAGGAGTATCCCAAGTATCTGTGGTGGTTTGTGCTTGACTGTTAAATATCTTTGTTACTGCCTTAGATAAAGGCACAGATGGAATACTCTTCAAATTTTCAGATGGTACAAAGCTGGAAGGAATAAATAACATACTGAACAATGAAATCAAGATCCAAAGAGAACTTGACAGATTAGAATACTGGATAGAATCTAATGAGATAAAGTTCATTAGGGATAAATATAAAGTCTTAAATTTGGGTATTGTGTAATTTGAATCTGTTACCCTAAAAACAATGATTCCCAGCACCCTACTCTCTTCCTGCTGGTGTAGACAGGAGATAAATTTGATTGAATTCCAACTCTTGGCCTCTTTTTCCTTCCTGTGGCAGATTTGGTGGAAAGGGAATTTTTGAGCAGGTAGAAAACTAAGTCACATGGTTCTATTTTGTCAGATAATCAACTTTATAAAAAATAATACTTGAAATATTGGACATTCATTTAACTCCTACAGTATAAAAATCCAGTTTCACAAATAAAAAGTAGGAGAGGAATGGTTAGATAACAATTGTTCTGAAAAAAGAACCACTGTTTTTAGTGCAAGTATCCCTTCCACATTGTGGGGATTGGGGGGACAACATCACCACAATCTCGAAAATCTGAGTAAAATTTCTTGGTCCTCCCTTTGTACTAGAGAAGAAGCCTGAATTGTTTTCTTTTTCTCTTGGGGGTGTTTATGATACCTTCTTGTAAAATTTGGGTTAAGTATTTGGTAATGGGCTCTAAGTAGGTAAATGTTAGGATATCTCTACATTTCTAGCCTTCATATGTCATCTGCTACTACTACAAAAATCCCTCCTACCCCCCAAAAAATTCCTGTTTAATTTCTAATGCCAAGCCATGATATATCAAAACTAAAATAGGGGAAGTTTTGATGTGGAAGAGACATGTGTAGACTCCAAGATCAATATGATTCAGCAATGTAGCCACCAAAAGACAAAAAACAAAACAAAACAAAATTCTAATGTTATCTTGGACTATATTAAGAGAGGCAGAATTCTCAAGAATAAGAGTCTCACTATACTGTGCCATTATCATTCCTCATCTGGCATATTGTGATCTATTTTAGTACCATAGTTGGAGAAAGACATTGATCAATTAAATAATGTACATAGGAAGGCAACCAGGATGGTGAAGAACTTTAAGTCTATAACATGTGAGGAAAGAACTGGACATATTTAACGTAGAAAAGAGTAAACTCAGGAGGACCTTGACATTGAAGCTCTATTTAAATATCTGAAGGATTATCATATAGAAAAGAAGTTAAGTCTATTTGACTTCAGAGAACAGAACCAGAACTACTGGGAAGAAATTGCAAGAGGGTTAATTGAATTAAAATTAATTAACAATTAAAAACAAAACAAAACTCCCAGACCATTAGAGATGACTAAAAGGGGAATGGGCTGCCTTGAGAGGTGAAGGAGGTCTCCCCCTTTGGAGGTCTACAAACTGGTGGTAGATGATTAGTTTGGGAGTATTTTCTGGTGGTCATTCTTTTCAAGTTGAACTATATGGCTACCAAAGTATGTAACTCTGTTCTAGATTAACTAGTCATTTTGGCATCCAGGGATAATGGAAATTAAGTGTTAGTTAGTTAGTTAGTTAGGAGAAGCAACATAAAACTTGACTTTCAATCAACTTTGTCAGACAAATTCATTTAGTGGGGAGAGTTCCAACTAATAGAAGGCCTCACAGAAGAAAATAACTCGGGGCACTGCTTTCCTTTTTTTTCCTTGTTTTTTCTAGTTTTTAAATTCTTTTTTTAAATTTAAATTAATTTATTTAGTCAATTTAGAACATTATTCCTTGGTTACAAAAATCATATTATATCCCTCCCTCCCCTCCAATTCCCCTTCCCATAACTGACACTCAATTCCACTGGGTATTACATGTGTCTTTGATCAAAACCCATTTCCCTGTTGTTGGTGTTTGCATTAGGATGTTCATTTAGAGTCTACATCCCCAACCATATCCCCTCAACCCATGTATTCAAGTAGTTGTTTTTCTTGTGTTTCTACTCCCACAGTTTTCCCTCTGAATGTGGATAATGTTCTTAATCAAAGATCCCTCCGGGTTATTCAGGATCACTGCATGACACTAATAGAGATGTCTATTACATTTGATTGTACCACAGTTATCAGTCTCTGTGTACAATATTCTCCTGGTTCTGCTCCTTTCACTCTGCATCTATTCCTGGAGGTCATTCCAGTTCACATTGAATTCCTCCAATTTATTATTCCTTTGAGCACAATAGTATTCCATCATCAAAATATACCACAATTTGTTCAGCCATTCCCCAATTTTCCAATTTTTTTTTGCCATTACAAAGAGTGCAGCTATGAATATTCTTATACAGGACTTTTTCCTTATTATTTCTTTGTGGTACAAACCTATTAGTGCTATGGCTGGATCAAAGGGTCTTTTAGCTCCTTTTGGGCATATTTCCAAACTACCCTCCAAAATGGTTGGATCAATTCACAACTCCACCAGCAATGCATTAATGTCCCAATTATGCCACATGCCCTCCAGCATTCATTACTTTCCTTTGCTGTCATGTTAGATAATCTGCTAGATGTGAGGTGATACCTCAGAGTTGTTTTGATTTGCATCTCTCTGATTATAAGAGATTTAGGACACTTTTTCATGTGATAATTAATACTTTTTATTTCTTTATCTGAAAATTGCCTATTCAAGTCCCTTGCCCATTTATCAATTGGAGAATGCCTTGATTTTTTGTACGATTGATTTAACTCTATAAATTTGAGTAATTAGACCTTTGTCAGAGGTTGTTGTTATGAAGATTGTTTCCCAATTTGTTGCTTCCCTTCTAATTTATGGTTTTGTTTGTACAAAACCTTTTTAATATAATAAAATCAAAATTATTTATTTTTTATTTTGTGATTTTTTCTAACTCTTGCTTGGTCTTAAAATCTTTCCTTCCCCAAAGATCTGATATGTATACTATCTGTGTTCACTTAATTTACTTATAGTTTTCTTCTTTATATTCAGGTCATTCACCTATTTTGAGCTTATTTTGGTGTAGGGTGTGAGATGTTGATCCAAAACTAATCTCTCCCATGCTGTCTTCCAATTTTCCCAGCAGTTTTTATCAAACAGTGAATTTTAGACCCCAAAGCTGGGATCTTTGGGATTATCATAGACTGTCTTGCTGAGGTCATTTACCCCAAGTCTATTCCACTTATCCACCTTTCTGTCTCTTAGCCAGTACCATATTGTTTCAATGACCATTGCTTTATATTATAGTTTGAGATCTGGGACTGCAAGGCTACCTTCGCATTTTAAAAATTATTTCCCTGGATATCCTTGATGTTTTGTTCTTCCAAACAAACTTTGTTATGGTTTTTTTCTAATTTGGTAAAAAAGATTTTTGGTAGTTCAATGGGTATGGCACTAAATAAGTAAATTAATTTGGGTAGGATTGTCATTTTTTATGTTAGCTCATCCTACCCATGAACAATTAATGTTTTCCCAATTTTTTAGATCTAGTTTTAATTGTGTGGAGAGTGTTTTGTAGTTGAGTCCATATAGTTCTTGCGTTTGTCTCAGCAGATAAATTCCCACGTATTTTATATTGTCCAGGGTGATTTTAAATGGAATTTCTCTTTTTAATTCTTGCTGCTGAGATGTGTTGGAGATATATAGAAATGTTGATGACTTATGTGGGTTTATTTTGTATCCTGCAACTTTGCTAAAGATGTTGATTATTTTGACTAGCTTTTTGGTTGATTCTCTAAGATTCTTTAAGTAGACCATCACATCATCTGCAAAGAGTGATAGCTTTGTCTCCTCCTTACCTATTTTAATACTTTCAACTTCTTTTTCTTCTCTAATTGCTACTGCTAGTGTTTCTAGCAGTACAGTTTCTAGTACAATGTTAAATAATAGAGGTGATAATAGGCATCCTTGTTTCACTCCTGATTTTATAGGGAAGGCTTCTATTTTATCCCCATTGTAGATGATGCTTGCTGATGGTTTTAGATATATAGTGTTTATCATTTTTAGGAAAGACCCTTCTATTCCTATACTTTCTAGTGTTTTCTTTATTAATTGTTGCTGTTTTGCAAGATCATTGGCTTCCAATTGCCCAATTCTGATCTTTAAGGACTGGTTTTCCTTTTTGGTTTGGTCTATCCTGCATTTCATGGCTTCTAGCTATTTCTCCAATTGGGAGTTCTTGTTCTTTAAACTGTTATTTTCTTTTTGAACTACTTCCCCCTTTTCTTGCCAGAAGGCTTTCATCTTTTTGATAAGCTCCAATTTAAATTCTCCAAGAGCTTGTGAACAATTTCCATTTTTTGAAGGTTTTGGTGCATTTATTTGTATTTCCTCTTCTATTTCCTCTGTAGCCTGAGTTTTTCTTCCATAAAAATTTTCCAGGGTCAACCCCTCCTTCTTGTTTTTCTTGGTGTTGGGAAATTGTTGTTCCTGGGCACTGTTTGTCATTACTGTGGTGGTTTTTTCTTCCCTTTCCAGTTAGAAATCTGAGTGATATATGCAGGCTCTCTGTGTGAGGGAGCTAAGGTTGAGGCCATCTCTTGAGTCTCTGCAGTTTCTGCTGTTTGCTGCTCCTCTCTGTGCTATCTAAGAATGGGTGCCAACAGTCTGCGCTCCTAAGCCTGCTGGGGCCTCAGATCTAGCTGCTCTCAGGGATAGGTCCTTGGTTGTCTCAGTAAGCTGCCAAGGACCCAGAGGTGCACCTCACTTACTCCAGATGTGCTCCTTGCTCATTCACTGATTCTAGCATGTGCTGGCTCTGACTCTGCCTTGGTAGGTAGGGTGGTGGAGGGTAGATTAGCTCACATTTTGGTGGAAGGTTTTTCACCCACTTATGTTGTGGAAATGCTCAAATTCCACATACCTTCAATGCTGGACCCTACTGTAGAGTCCCTTTATTCACATGAATTTGTTTTTTGGGGGGTTTTTGAGGTAGTCTGTATCAGTAGGTGGTGAGGAGAGGAAGAATCCTGCATCTAGACTGCCAAAATGTTTACCCAGAAGTCACTTTCTAGTGTTTTCAGTAGGAATGAGTGTTGTATTTTGTCAAAGGCTTTTTGTGCATCTATTGAGATAATCATGTGATTTTTGATAGTTTGCTTGTTAATACAGACAATTATATGGATTGTTTTCCTAATATTGTACCATCCTTGCATTACTAGTATGAATCCTACCTGGTCATAGTGAATCACCCTTGTGATCACTTGCTGGAGTCTCTTTTCTAGAATCCTATTTAAGATTTTTGCATCTATATTCATTAGTGAGATTGGTCTATAGTTTTCTTTCTCTGTTGTTTAACTATCTTTCTAATGATTGCCTTAATTTCTTCTTCATTAGAGGTGAGGTCTCCCTTTTAATCTTAGATACTGTCAATTTGGTTTTCTTCTTTCTTTTTTTAATCAGATTAACAAGTACTTTGTCTATTTTATTTGTTTTTTTCATACTTTTCACATAGTTTTTCACAAGCTTCTAGTCTTATTTATTAAATCACTAGTTCTTTAACTTTCAATTTTATTAATTTCTCCTTTGATTTTTAGGATCTCTAATTTAGTCTTCATCAGAGGATTTTTAATTTGTTCACTTTCTAGATTTTTAAATTGCATGCTCAATTCATTGACCTCTGTCCTCTCTAATTTGTTAATATATGAACTCAAGGATATAATCCCCCCCACAGTACTGCTTTGTCTGCATCCCATAGATTTTGAAAAGATGTCTCATCATTGTCATTTTCTTCAATGAAATTATTATTTTTTTCTATGATTTGTTCTTTAACTAACCTATTTTGGAGAATCTTACTGTTTAATTTCCAATTAATTTTTGATTTGCCTCTTCATGTACCCTTACTAATTATTATTTTTATTGCATTGTGATCTGAAAAGGTTGCATTTATTATTTCTGCTCTTTTGAACTTATTTGCACTGTTTTTATGCCCTAGTACATGGTAAATCTCTATGAATGTACCATGTGCTGCTGAAAAGAAGGTGTATTCCTTTTTGTCCCTATTTACTTTTCTCCACATATCTACTAACTCTAATTTTTCCAAGATTTCATTCACTTCTCTTACTTCTTTCTTATTTATTTATTTTTTGTTTGATTTAGCTAGTTCTGATAGAGGAAAGTTCAGGTCTCCCACTAGTATAGTTTTTCTATCTATTGCATTCTTGAGCTCCACTATTTTCTCCTTTAGAAATCTGGATGCTATGCCATTTGGTGCATGCATGTTGAGTACTGATATTTCCACATTGTCTATACTGCCTTTAATCAGGATATAATTACCTTCCCTATCTCTTTCGACTAGATCTTTTTTTACTTTGGCTTTGTCAGATATCATGATTTTTACTCTCGCCTTCTTTTTCTCAGTTGATGGCCAATAGATTTGGCTCCATCCTCTTACTTTTCCCCTATGTGTGTCTACCTTCTTCATCATGTGTGTTTCTTGTACACAGCATATGGTAGGGTTTGGGTTTATAATCCACTCTGCTATTCACTTGTGTTTTATGGGTGAGTTCATTCCATTCACATTCAGAGTTATGATTACCAACTGTATATTTCCCAGCATTTAGATTTCTACTCCTAGTCCTGCCTTTTCTTCTTTCACTATTTCCTTCTACACCAATGTTTTGTTTTTAATCAGTTCCCCTAATTCTCACCCTTATTTTACTTCCCTTTCTATCCCTTCTCTTCTTATTCCCCTCTTATTTTCTTTACAGTCTTTTTATACTACCCCCCACCCTCTCCCTCCCTTGTATTGCTTCCCTCCCCACCAATCCATTTGTTACCCTTCTACTTTCCTACAGGACACAAATCAATTCTCTGCCCCAATGTACTGTATTGTTCTTTCCTCTTTTAGTCAATGTCAATGCACATAAGAGTTGAGTATTTCCTATCTCCAACCTCTTAACCTTTGAGTGTATTGATGTCCCCCCCCCCCCCCTTCCTGCCATGAGCTTCTTGGTGACACATAAATTTACTCTCTTTTGTTTCTTTTCCAATTTCTTTTAGTATTACCCTCTTTTGTTAGATCTAGTTGGGACTTCAAAAGCACAGTATTCTGAAATTATAGAACCTTAAGGACTGAGTCCACATTTATAATCTGGTACGGTTCTAATCCAACCCCAAATCTTTGCTTACAGGGAATAATCTTACCAGAAAGTTGGAGGGACTCCTAGGTCCCTATTAGAAGTGTTATTTTTATTTAGTCTGGACCTGTGAAAATTAGTGTAGGGATCTTCCAGTGTGGAAACTATATGCAAATGCTGATTGGCAACTAGTCTGCAATGTATAGCCTTTATTTTTTTTAACCCTTACCTTCCATCATAAAATCAATACTGGGTATTGGTTCTAAGGCAGAAGAGTAGTAAGGGCTAGGCAATGGGGGTTAAGTGAGTTGCCCAGGGTCATACAACTAGCAATTGTCTGAGTTCAGATTTGAACCCAGGACCTCCTATCTCTAGGCCTGGCTCTCAAACCATTGAGTCACCTACTTGCCCGCTGCAATGTTTATTTAGTCTTAATACTCTTGGAGAGTTACTGGAGGCACTGAAATGTTCAATGACTAGTTCATGTTCAGGCAGATAGAATGTATCAGAAACAAGTCTTAAACTCATGTCATCTCAAACTCTGAACTTTCTAAACTCCTGACTTTATCAGACATGTGGCAAGATTTCTTCCTCATTTTAAAGGTGGTCTGAGAATTATCTTGGTTTAAATTTTAAGTGTTTTTAGAAGATCTAGTCATTGATTATGTTCAATTATATCTACTTATTTCATCTAGAGGCAACTCCAAATGAATGAACTATGTTGTTCAAAAACTCCTTGTTTTTTCAGAAACCTTGAATATGATTATTTCAGATTCTTTCCACATTTCAGAAGTGATTATTTGCCTATAGAGCTCCAATCCATGGTAATAAAGGGAAGACAGGAACTGGTGTTACTTGGTAAGAATTTTAGTTGCAGGTAAAAAATTGAAACCAACAGAAAATGGAGAGTAGGGGTAGGGTGAGTGGGAGAGGTAAACAAACTCCAGCAGCATCCATTTGTCTTTGCTGAGAAGAATTCTAAGCATGTCTTGGTATCTGGAGGGATATCATTAAAAGGACATCATCAAAGTTAATTTAAAAAGACATTATAGACTTCCTAGATGGAAAAAACCTTCTTGGGTATCAATTTCTTCATCTCTAAGAAGGGGAATGGACTAGCTTGTTTTCTAATATCTCTGAGATTCTGTGATTGGCTTGATGTTCTATTTTACTTCCTTTTCTTTCTAGGAGAGAACTTCATAATTAATACAAAATGAAGATGAGGGCAGTCATCCAGATGGCACAAACAACCCTGTTTTACATCAATTTAGTTCATCACCACAAATGCTCATCACATATCTACTACGTGAAATGCAGCCTGACATAATGGCTAGAGTGCCAGTCTCAGAGTTGAGAAGGGTCATTCATCTACTGAAACACACTTCATATTCCACAACCCGAGTTAATTCATTAAGACTAAGTTAGACAGCATGTGCCTATTGGTTAAGTAAATTTCCTCATCTGGATTTCCTTCTACAAGTGCAATCATATTTCCTGTACAAAATAGAAATAGCATCGACTCTTGAGTTAGAGGATCAGGGTTCAAATTCTGTTTCTATTACTACTTGTTTGACTTTAAGTAAGTTAGAACTGCCCCGAAACTGTTTCCTCATTTGTAAAACCAAGCAGTTTGTCTATATTATTTGCAGCTCTTGATATTATCCTAAATGTAAAATAAACTGTGCTGAGTGTTAGATACAGAGGGGGGAAATCCCTAAACTCAAGGGTATTACATTAATCTAAGTAGACTAATTGAGGAAAAGTGCTATTAATTGGAAGGGGTTGATGGGGAGATCCTCATGATGAAGTTGCAACTGATCTGGGATTTGAAGGAAGATGGAGGTTTCTTTGCCTATAATTATTCGGTGGATCACTTATTTTTCCACTTCAAAGACAGTGGAGATTTGGTCTTACTTTCTTATTTTTCATAAATTTTTTTAAACCCTCACCTTGCATTTTAGAAATATTACTATGTATTGATTCTAAGACAGAAGATTCATAAGGGCTAGGCAATATGGGTTAAGTGACTTGTCCAGGGTCACACAGGTAGGAAGTCTATGAGGTCAAATTTGAACCTAAAACCTCCCATGTCCAGACCAGGCTCTCTATCCACTGACTCTTAGCTGTCCCCATCCTCATGAAGTTTGTTTCATACTGTATCAGTCAACATACAAATTCTAGACTTCCAAGCAAAAGACTGAAAAAAGAGCATTTAATTGTTGTCCCACAGACTACTCCCCTCCCATATACACACATATACATGATGCATCTTTGATACATACATGGCAATTTCAACTACATCCACTTTTTCATACTTATTTGTTTCTACTCTCAGACCAAAAACTTAGTCCAAGGAACTATGAAAGCAAAAAAGACTTCAAAGGTTAATAAAATATCAGGCTTTGTTGCATTATAACATGCGGCAGAGTGGAAACTGATGTCTCCCATCTTAGCCAAGTGTAGAGGAGGTTTCTCCCTATTGGGAGCAGAGAAGGAAAAACTGTCCATTCCATCCTATTTCTCCAGCAACTTCTGTAAACTGCAGTTTGGTTTACTGAATCCCCAAAGAAGGTGTCTTGGACAGCTTCCAGAAGAGTGAGAACAAATTCTAGAGCAGGAGTTTTTTATATGTACTCTGCAAGGGGGCTATGGACAGATGATAGGGATGTGAAACTGGAAGGGAAAAAAGATATATCTTTATTTTCATGGAACTTTAATTGAAAGCCAACATTCCACATATGCTTAAAAACATTAGTGAGCGATCCATGAACTTCACCAGTCTGACAGAAAAATGTAAGACCCCTGATCTAGGTTATAATGTCATAACACCCTCTGGAGATGCATTATTGAATTTATATGTAGCTATTACAACTAACATATGATATCAAAGTTCTAAGATATGGAATGGGGAATTATTCTTCTTTGTTAAGTAAAATGACCCCTTTGCTTTCTTTCTTTTTTTTTTTTTAATGCTTACCTTCTATCTTAAAATCAATACTGTGTATTGGTTCCAAGGTGAAAGAATGGTAAGGGCTAGGCAATGGGTTTAAGTGACTTACCCAGGATCACGCAGCTAAGAAGTTTCTGAGGCCTGATTTGAACTTAGGACTTCCTGTCTCTAGGCCTGGCCTATCCACTATCCACTATCTATCCACTGAGCCACCCAGCTGCCCTCAACCCCTGTACTTTCATTAGAAATGCCTTGCCCAGGATGTGCCTACCTCATGTGGAAATATTACTCAATAGAAAATTCTTCTTTTTAGAATTCTAGATGACTAAGGATTTATTCTTTTATCAAACACCAGATAATAAAGAAAGTAGTCTGGTTTTTAGGTGCACTCACAACTTATTCTCTCATGTGTGTTTTATTCTTTCCTTTCACTTTCATTCAGTGTTAGGCTACCAGCAATTAGGTTTAGTGGGCAAGAAACAAGCCTCTGACAAAGTTTGACTGACCTCAGCTGGATGGGTTCCTATGTTAAACAGCAGCCAAACCATTAGCATAGCCCTGCTAGATTTTAGATTCTTCTACTGTCTCTAGGTTGTCTCCAAAAATTAATTCTTCTTTCCTGTGCCTCAGTTTCTCCAATTAAACAAGATTCAATTATTATCCCTTACTGGAGAGATGTTAGATTCAATGATTCAGTGTCTTCACAGTAGTAGAGATGCATAGATGAAATGCACTACTGAAATGTAAAGCATTATTTATTGGAATTTCAAGTCATCTACCCCTCCCCCACACCCCAACACACACTTTTTTTTTATTGCTTTATCTTTATTGGCCAGGTCCTGTTGGGACCATTAGAGTTAAGGTTGTATCAGTGTTTCCATTTTAAACCTCTCTTTTCAGGTATTTTTGACATATGGTTTGTGTTTTCAGGCCAGAGGGGATTTTATCTTAAACAAAATGTGGGGAAAAAAATCCAATTGCACATCTTTCACTTAAGAGAGCCAAATAAAATAAAGGAGAAGTTAGTGTTTTCAGATAGCATTTTTCATTTCAATAACTAAGGAAAATACATTCATTGAAACTATGGAGTTATGTTTGTTTTTTAGAGTATGAAAATCCTGAGATACAAATGATAGTAATAAGTCAAATAAATGCATACATACACACACACACCAGGCCTTTCCAAATACTTATCTAAAGTTTGCAAAATGCTTTGCATACATTACTCTATTTGATCACACAATAACCCTACAAAATAGGAGCTATTATTTTTCCCATGTACAATTGTGGGGGGACCAAGGTTTAAGAAGTCAAGTGACTTTTCCGGGTTCAAACAGCTTTTAAGTGTCAGAGACAGGATTTGCATCCAGATCTTCCTGATGATGAGGCCAGCCCTGTACCAATGATGGTAGGCTGCCTCTCTCTGTCTTGCCCTCTTTCCCTCTATATTCATATATATGCAAGTGTATATATATATATATTACATATATTTCGTTGTGTATATAGACATGTGTGAGAGGGAATGTAGCATGTATCTATACATATGTGTGGGGGCATATATGTGCCATGCACATATACACATGCATAATATATTTTTACCTCTTGGAACAACCAAGAATTTCATTGTAGCGAAACTATTTAGTGGAAGAATTTTAGTGAAATAACTAAGAATTTAGATATTCCAAGTGGTAAAATAACGTCATTAATGATGTCAATAAAATAGTGTTATAATAGATTGTATTTTTTCACATTCACATTCTATCATCAGGCTCCTTATGTATTTTTTTCCAGATCCGACATTATTACTCTGTAGTCCATTTTCATACACATACACACACACACACAGAGAAATATATAAGTGTATCTTAAGTAAACATAGTCATTTGCACGTGACAGATTATTATTTTTCCTTAAAAATTAGAATGGGCTCTCCTTGGGAGTAGGAAGCGTATTTTTGCCTTTCTCTGTAACTCTAAGTGCTTAGCTTAGCGCCCAGAACTCATAACCTAACAAAAGCTCGGTGATTTGCCTTTCCTTCTATCGCTTTCCTCGTGGATGTTTCCCAGTATATGGCTTTCTATGTCATCTGACACAAGACGTGGGGCCACGATACAAAGAGCCCAGAGAACAGAAAGCCCGGCTTTCCCTCAGAGTTGCTGTGGATTTTCAGGGTTGAGTTTTGCCTTCCCTAGAGTGGAGGTAAAAAGCTGCGCTGGGATCCTTCTCAGAAATCCCAGGAGCAAAGTCTCCCTTCGGGCGCTGTGCATACAATGGGAGGAATGAGTACAGGAGCCCAGGAGCAGGATTATATCTGAGGATTCTGATGCTCCGCATTTGGAAGGGCACAATAAATTCAGCCACACGGTTGTGTGGCACGAAGGGGTTATAAACCAGAACCAGTAATGATTTGCCTGTGCTTGCAACACCTTTGCCCCAAAGTAATCCCACAGAGCTGAACTTACACACCCTTCAAATATAGTAGAAATGAGCTCATTAAATTTTAATCTTCAACATGCAGCGTCTAATTATAAATGTGTCTTGTCTGACTCATTTCTGCAAAGTGATATAACCCCTTGCCATAGCTTTCCTTTGTATTTGCGACAAATTGGCTCCCAATGAATTCCGAGTCCAGAGGATTCACAGGACAGAAAAATGAGCCATCATTAATCCCCAAATTATGTTCGCCTTAATAGGTGTGTGTGTGGGAGGGGGGAGTCTGTGTTCGTACGTATGTATATAAGGCTATGCGTATATACCAAAATATTATATATCTGGTGAGGGACACAAACCCTTTGTAATGAGACACTGCTTGGGCCTGGAGGGGGTCCTAATAAAGCAAATTTTATACATTGATGTACCTCCTATTGCTTCCTCTCTTTGTTCTTCCTCCCGGTTGTTAATAACACCCTGCAGCAAAAAATGTTGGTAGAGCCAAGAGCTGTCCAGATAAGAGAAAAGGTCATGATCCCCTAGTGCGTGTTCATCAGCAAACGGACAGCAATCTGAAAATAAGAGGATGCCTGTCAATATGGAGTGGAAGGCGGCGGCAGACCCTCCAATTGAAGGCAATGAATGCTCATACAGTTGTACGGGGCTCCAACCTTAACCGAAAATCAATAATCAACAAAGTATTATAATATGAAGTGACTGAATCACAAGGGCAGGGGGTTTGATGATGGGAGGGCAACACATGTGCGAAGCTCTCCAAATGCTGTACACGGGGGCCACAGAATGGAGGCGTATTCTTCCCTGGGATCGGCGCTTCAGAGAGAACCCGCTGGAAAAAGTAAGGGGCATATCAAATGTCGAGCAAAATTCAAAGCACTGAGCTGTATTATTAATGCAGGATACAGCCAGCAGTACGGGTATCTTTTCCTTGAACGAGGTCCTAAAACTGATAGAAATGGAGACTGCCGCAGCCCGTTTGATCTCGGGCCCAAATGCTGAAGCTGACTGGGAACCTTAATTCATGTATATTTTATTACCACTGCCTTGGATAATTGTAAGAGCAACCAAGGTGTTGTAGAACAAGCAGTTTTCTTTATGGTAGAAAGCGGGGAAAGAGACCTTTGTGCATGAGGTTTTCAGAGAACTAAATGAGGGGACTCAGGTTCCCAGATTAATTTGGATACAGAATTGTTTAGGTTCCCTCCCCCCACTCCTTTTACCCTCAAGGTCACCTCTGTTGAAATTCTTCTGCCATTTGGTAAATAATTCCACCTCCTCCAAGAAGCCTTCTGAGATGCATTGGGAATCAGTAGAGCTATATCTTCAATTGCCTGCCCACATGCATTTGGGAATAATATAATGTGTAAATCAAGAAACAAACTGCAAAACACGTTTGTATTTATGTATAACTTTGACTCTAAGCAGACTAGGTGCAAAGAGGGCTCTTCAGCATTTCCCTATACTGATAAAATAATAATTCTAGTTGAATCTTCTTAGAATATTCCTCCCAAATGACTGTTTCTGAATAACTATTTCAGATCACACCTCTTCATACACTTTGCTAAATTAAAATAATAAAAACAATCCTATTTGATCATGACAAGGCCTTCGTTTTTCTTTTCCCACACAAGAGAAATGAGAAATAAATTCTGCTTGCCTCCTTAGCCGGTTCTTGTTTTGATTGTTTTTCTGGGTGGGGCAGGACTTTTTTACTTAGGCTGCTGGGATACAAAAAAGGAACATCAAGGGATCAGGTCCCTTGCCTGTCAGCTACTTTAAAAATAAGAATATAGGTTTCTCTTTCCTCCCACCATAGACGTTTACGAGAAGAGTAAAATGTTGTCAGCATTCAAAGGACATCAGAAGCAATTAAATATTCAAGCTCTCTAAGCCTCAATTAGGGCCAGAGTAGCTGAGTCTGAACATGGAAAAGAAAGGACATCAGTTCCTTTTTTAGTTACTCCGCTGGGTAAAGTCATGTGATGTATTTGGTCACCTTGTGGAAAACTCAAATTTTGTAAACTTGGTTAAAAATAATTTTTCTTGGCGTTTCTTGGAGGGAGTCAGAGAGAGGATATTAACTCCCAAATGAAAGTTTTCAATATTAACCATTCTTGATAAATAGGTACTAAGGTCAGATATTTCTTTAACTTGGCATTCAAGAAACCTGATTGCTGGGGGTGGGGTGGGATGGTGGAGGAGGGTAGAACAGTGTTGGAACTCTTATAGGAAATGGCTGCTTTTGGTGAGAAGGCTGAAATAAAGCCTCAAATCAAACATTATAACTCACACAAAATAATGTTAGAGCTATAAGGGATCCTGGGGAATGTCTAGTCTAATGCCTTCTTTTTACAGAGGAGAAAATTGAGGGACCCAGAGAGAGAACTGACATACCCAAGTTCACAGAGGAAGACATTCAAATCTTACCAAAATTTCAACTGAGCTGAGATGGAGCCAAAGAGATTCCAAGTATCAGAGATTCAGAGATTATTATAGTTGGAAGAGTTCTTAGAGACCAACTTGTCCACCCCTTACTTGATTTTATTTTCATTCTGAATTTAACACCAAATGAAATAAACATTTCCACATAAGTCATGGAAGAATCCTTAGGTAAATCTTGTTCTTCTTTTAAAGTGTATCACAAATTAAACAAATAATTCTCAGAGCTGGTTTGATTGTTTTTTATTCTTTCTGACATATCTTCTGTTCTCTCTCTCTCTCTCTCTCTCTCTCTCTCTCTCTCTCTCTCTCTCTCTCTCTCTCTCTTTCTCTCTCTCTCTCTCATAAGGTTATAGGACTCTAGTCTGAAAACTTCCTCTACCTCAAAAAATTGAAAAAGAAAAGAAAAACAAAACCCATGTCACAAATATGCAGTTAAACAAATCAAATTCCCATGATAGTCATGTCCAAAGATGTGTGCTTCATTCTTTTTTTTCTTTTAAAGCCCTTACCTTTTGTCTTAGAATCAGTACTCGATATTGGTTCCAATGCAAAAAAAGTGGTATGGGCTAGGCAATTGGGGTTAAGTGACTTGCTCAAGGTCACACAGATAGGAAGTGGCTGAGGTCAAATTTGAATGTCCAGGCCTGGCTCTTTATCCATCGAGTCACTTTATTGCCCCATACCTCATTCTTCATTTTGAGTCCATCACCTCTTAATGTTAGGGTATGCATAGTTTAGTGACTTTGAGGCCACAGCTCCAAACTGCTTTTCAAATGGCTAGAGCAATTCACAGATTCACTGGAGAGGTTAGGGTTAGGGGTGGAACCTCAGAGAGGTACTTCAATTTTCAATTCTTTATCAATGACTTAGAACAATTTTTATTTGATAATTTATAGTGTTATGGGGTTCAGATGTGTACCCCTGGGGTTTGGGAAGGATAACTTTTGCAAGAATGCAAGACTCCAAAACTTAGCTTAAAAACAAAAAGAGAAATTTATTAATTGAGGAAAGTAATGTTGAAAATGGTCAGAAGGATAGCTAGGTGGAACAGCAAGATGGAAGACTGCTCCCAGAACCCATCAATTCTGGGGATTTTATGCTCTTGCAACAAATGCTGTGTCATAGTGTGGACATGACTCTAGAGTGGTCATCACTCAGGCATTTGGTGGGGTGGGTTGGTCATCTGACTGAGGTCTGCTTGGAGACATAGGGAATGACCCTCATAAAAGATTCCTTAGTTTTAGGAAACAGACAGATGTCTGAGATGTAGCCTGATAGGATCGAGGTGTAGCCTGGAGGTGCATCTCTCTGTCCATCTTAAATCTAAAGGATGATCAAAGGAGGACAATCATGTCAGGGTCCTATAGGGGTCATTGGAAGTTTTAGGCTCGGAGTCACTAGGATGTAAGGGAGCAAAGGAATTTTCCCTGATAATACTTTGCCTGAGCTTCTGGAGGTATAGTGCCCATGTCATATAGCTTAGATCTCTTTCCTTAAAAATGATTTATATCCTTTGACCAGTTATCTACTGAGGTCAGCTCCCTCATTTTATAAAGGAGAAAATAGAGACCCAGAATGAGTGTCAAAGGAGGGATTGGAATACAGATCTCCTGATTCCAGGTCCAGTGCTCTTTCAGACAGATTGTTGAAATTTGTGCTTTGCAAGCTCAACTTAGCTTTAAGCTCACCACCCACAGGGAACACTCAACTCCCTCACTGTTCCCTACCACATTCTTTTTTTTTTTTAAAACCCTTACCCTCTGTCTTGGAGTCAATACTATGTATTGGCTTCAAGGCAAAAGAGTGGTAAGGGCTAGGCAATAGGGGTTTAAGTGACTTGCCCAAGGTCACACAGCGGGGAAGTGTCTGAGGTCAGATTTGAACCTAAGACCTCCCCCATCTCTAGGCCTAGCTCTCAATACACTGAGCTACCCAGCTACTGCCTCCACATTCTTTTTTAAAGGAGCACAAGTTCCTAAACCATTCTCTAAATTTCCCCTGGAGTGAAATACCTAATCTAGTTATGATACCCTTTGTGAGAACTGCAAAACAGCTTTCATTCCACTGCTAAATTTTCCCAAAGAAATTGGGAGGTCTGATGCAGCTTAGTGACTTGGTGGATAGAGTCAGGCATGGACATGGGAGGTCTTGGGTTAAAATGTGACCTCAGGCACTTAACCCCAATTGTCTAGCTCTTACTACTCCTTTACCTTGGATCTACAAGGGAAGGTAAAGGTTTAAAAAAAAGAAATAAAAGAAATTGGGAGGACCAATGACTAATTGAAGATGAACATCAAGGGAACTAGGGAAGAGAGCAAAAGAAGCTAGATAGTAATAAGCACAACAGAATTCAGTGTTATTTTTGGGAGGCTAAAAAGAAAAGAGAAATTCTCTAATGTATACATTTGGTTGTAATGGTGACTTATGATTATTTTCTGTTTGAGACAAATGATATTTAAGTTTGGCTTTAGAAACTATTTTAAAAAATTGAACCTGTGGATTCACTGTTGCCAAGACTTCCAAATGAGGAAATGTCTACTAAAGCAGATCACCTTGCTTTGCAATTTGAAGTCTCTCTGAGAGGCCTTGTTTTGATCACCTAACTAGTATATGTCAGAAGTAAGACTTGAACTCAGGGCTTCTTGAATTCCAGGTTGAGGATCTATCCATTTTGCTATGCTTACAAAATTATGATCACTTGAAGGCAATAGGGCAAATAGAAGGAGAATGAAATATTATTTCATTATTAATAAAAGATTTTATAGAGAAAGAATTTAGTCAGGATAGGACATATAATAAGCAATTCTTAAATATTTGTTGACCAATTAGATACTTTTTGTACTACTTTCATATAATATATATATATACATATATATACTATACATATACTATATATGTATAGAAGATGATTTAAGGAAGATAGGCGATGAGATCCTGTTTCCATTGGACCTCAAAGACATAGTCTCCATGCCCATGCTTGACTTTCTTGCCATTATAAACTCTGGGTCTCATTATAACTTCTGTTTCTGCTAATGTTCCAAATTCTAGTTCCTTGTAGTCGTTATGAAAGTTGTAGAAGCTTTAGTGGATTGTCTTTGTCATCTGAGGACTAGCCAACCTAAATAAAAAAGACTCATAACCATAGGTTAGAAATGGCAGAAACCATATATACTAGGGTCCTCCTCTCCATAGGCTAGACTACTTCTCCTCCAACTCCCCTAAAAGACAAAGAAGCACTCCTTAAGCCTTAACTCCCTGGACCAATCAAGTCTAGGGGACAGCTTTATTACCTTGGAGGGTATGGTGACTAGCAAGGCTGTGGGTCTTTGCCAAATCTGAAGTTATACTCTTCCTGTGAGTTGACTTCTTTTATTCCTTTAGATAACAAGAGAGCCACAACAATGCTTCAACTTTAGCCCCTGGGATCAACCAAATCTCTTACATTGCTTCGTTATTTTTAGGGGAAAAACCAGCCTTCGGAGAAGTCTGAGAGATATTCCTCCCTACACGGTTGGTCAACAGGGAAAACGTTTTGGTGCCTGCAGTTCATGAATAGTATGTCCTCATGTATGAAGGGCTGTGATCAACACTGGTAGCAGGATTATCCACATAGTGATGAAATCACAGATTGCTGGATGATTCTTGGTGGTGTGGAAATGACCTCATGCTTTTATAAATTATATCAGTTGACTAGAAAATGGCAAGTAATACAAGTTGAAAAGGCTTTGTCTACAGCCAGTTTGTCTTCGAACCCAGGGAGGATCAGCTAAGTTAAATAACAAGAGGCATGAATCCCAGGCTGGCTGTTCAATAAATTTTTTGACCATATTAACTCTTGACTAGGTTTTAGACAGCCAGATTGTGCAGTGAATGTGGTGGAAGAGTAGTTCAAATCTGTACTGAGACATTTATTAGGTGTGATCCAGGACAAGTCACTTAACCTCTGTTTACCTTAGTTTCCTCATCTGTAAAATGGCAATAATAATAGCACCTACTTCACAGGGTTGTTGTGAGGAGGAAATGAGATATCTGGAAAGTGGTTAGTACAGTGCCAGCACATAGTAGGTGCTATATAAATGCTAAGCACTTTTACTATTGTTATTACTGTAGTTAAAGTTTTCATTTAGAGTATCCTCACTGATGAACTTCATACATGAAATATTGCTGAAATAGGGAGCTCTCTGGTAAAGAAACTTATTGTGCCATTGAAGTTCAGCACCTTGACTACAATTTATAATCTTAGAGAATTTCCCAGGGACATATAGATCGTAAGTGTCAGATGCAGCATTTGAATTCAAGTCTTCCTGGTTCCAGGTCTAGCTCTCTACCCACCATGCCATGCCAGCTCACTATCAACATTTTAATACAGAATTAATCTTACCCGCCAATTGGGGTTAATTTATATCCTGGCTAGCCAGCTGATCCCTCTCCATCTTAGACCTCAGCTGATAATGAGCAGCACTGGACATGAGAGGCAGCTGAAACTAGAAGTGGGATTATTTCCGCCCTCTTACGGCTACTTAAACAGCTAGTTGGATGAAACTCTTATGGAAAAATTCAGGTCAACTCATGGGCCAGATCAACTTATATCCTGCAATTATATTTATAAATATACCATATCCCAACTGACCATCTTGCATGGAGATAATCAATAGATGATTTTAACTTATGAAAAACAAAATTGTGAGAAAATTTTATTATTTTCCCCTTTATGTAGAGATGAACAAACAGGAAAGCTAGAGAAATCAAGTCACTTCCTTGATTTTGATATATAAATGAGTCTATACACATATACTCTCTCTAGGAAAGAGACTCCCACTAGTGAACTCATCAGTGAACATTTATTAGCTGCATAGTGTGTGCTGAAAGTTCATTTAAGCTCAGACTCTACCCTTGAGACCCTGAGCTTTTTAATAGGTGAACTTTTACCTCATGTTTCTTGGAAGCAGTCCACCATGTTCCTCCTTCACCATGCCTTTCCTATTGTTCTTTCCCAACTCAAAGTCTCCTTTTGGTTTTAACCTACTGCTTGAGATGAAGCTCCTTGAGGGCAGAGATTTTCTTGCATATTCCTTTTTTGCATCAGCATTTTACTACTATGAGTAGTACTTAAATACTTTTTCATTCATTCATTTATATAAGTGACCTATGTTACAAATATTTTAATATATGTATAGTATTGCTGTTTGTTTTCAAAGAGGATCTAATGGTATCATGTAGTGATGTCTTGACTTGTGTGTGAATTGGATTTAAGGGAGTCAAAGTTGAACAAAATCTTCAGCCTCACTCTCTCTTTCAGTCATCAAAGTCCAGTGGCAGGTCAAAAATCAGGATGACTGATAATGTTCTTGTGGCATCTTTGATGTCTAACTGTGAGGGGGAAAGGGGGTTAATTTATAAAAAGTTTGGACTGGATTATATTTAAATAGGACTGGATTATATTTAAATATAGGGTGGCCAGGAATTTAATTTATTTCAAAGAGATTTACTTACAATTTATTTACAAAATATAGAAAGAGTGAAGTAAGAAATATATATTATGTATTAATAATATATAGCCTAAGCACTAAGTAATTTACTCCTGGCCCCTGGCTCAACCCAGGCAGGGGAGTTTAGTCCTTACCCAGAGAGACCTCAGCCCTTGTATCCAAGGATCTGGGGATGTCTTTTTCAAAAGGATAGGTCTCTCCCAAGGCTAGTCTCTTCAGAAAAATCCAGGAAGGAGTCATCTTTTTCACTCACCACCTGTTAGCCCAAAGGAAGAGATTTATGGAAAATCTCACAAGGAACAGGGTCTCAGGTCCAGTTGGCAGATTCTTCTCCAGTCTCAACTCTAAAGAATGAAGAATTGTCTCTCACAGGAAGTTCAACTCCAAGTGGAACTCCAAGTAAAAACTGCACTCAGGAAGTTGTCACTCCCTTTTAAAGACACTTTCTTTTGCTTCACTTCCTGTGCCTTCCCATTATTTTATGTCTGCCAATCACAGTTGAAGATTTGCTTTAGGACTGCCCAGGGGCAGTCAGTTTAATTCTGATTCATCACCCACTATTGCATACGTGGATCACAGACATCCCCCACTCAAGTGTGAATGGGGTGTTTACACCTTTGTTGATTAAATCTAAAAATGGGCAGATCTTCCCACTCAACTTGAAGTAGGGTATTTACACTTTTGGTGATTAAATCTAAAAAGGAGCAGGGGAGTTAATTTACAATCAGGGGAGAGTTAATTGCTTTATTTTCACAATCGGCTAAAGTTAAATTTAATATTCACATAACCAAGTTCCAAGTACTCCACGGCACCCGCTTTAGCTATCTTTATAGCTATTGGAAACAATTGTTCTTACTGGACCATTCTACCAGAGGGGAATCTTTCATTTGCTGGGGGTAGACAACCCCTTAATGGCTAGTTAAGGTCTGTCAGTTACCCTGGACTAGGTTTAGACTCTCTGCCAAGACAGTATTACCTAGGTATAGCTAGCTGTATGACATGCTATGGTTTCTTGGAGCCAGAGGTGAAAGTTGAGTGGAAAGTGGCCATCAAAGATGGATGTGCAGACCTTGAAAAGATCTCTGCTAGCTCTCACACCAGAGGTGCTAGTCCTACTCCAACACCACATATATCCCATGATGTGTATATAAACACAAATTACCTATAGTCATCAAAGGAAGTAGGCTTCCTTTTGTAATGAACCTTAAATAAGAATAATAATATAAATGATTATGTATGTAATTTGAAAATTATATATAAATAAAAATAATATATATAATAAAATACAATGGAAAGAGGAAGTCTAAAAATAATGGTAAGACAGACCTTCTCTGTTGGAATTAATTGTCACATCTCCATTTTTTGTTTGTTCTGTTTCTTCACAGAAGGGTACTTGTCCTTAACCTCAAAACGTCTTACCTGGCACAGAGAACTTTTGAAAAACTGCACCATCAGCAAGCCAGGGGAGCTTATTACCTTGTTAATTAGGGTCACTGCCCACCAATAATTTAGCCAATAATATGGTATTTTTAATAAGGCAGTTACTTCATTTATTATTTCTTTTGGCTAAAGCCATAATAAACAGGATGAAATGCTTTAATTTATGAAGCTCTTATTCAGTATGAATGCATTTACCATGGCCCTAAATTTTCTTGAAGCCTTTAGAATTTCTGTTACTAGGGCTAATTTCCTGTCCTAAGATACAAACTCCATTTGCCACATTCTTGGATTCTTTTTAATTTGTCAAAATAACCAAAATGTGAGAGATGATTTATTCAAAGCAAAACTTGGGATATTGAGGGAAGTTTTTTTTGTTTTTGTTCTTGAAGGGAATTGTTTTAACAACAACACAAAACATATATATGTATGTATCTTTGTTATGTTTGTCCTAAAAAAAAATTAAGTCACACTCTGGAGCCTGGACTCATATAATGCTTTATCAAAAAAAAAAAAAAGAATACAACACTGTCACTCAATACAAAAAATTTCTTTTCCAATTCTGATTTCTATGATTCTGTGATTCTTTGACAAAGCAAATAGGAGAAAAAAAAATAATTAATGACATACATGTCTTGGAATCATCATTTTCTATCCTAGATTCTATGTGTTCTTTTTAGTCTCACATTGCATGTTAGACTTTAAGAAGAAACCTTCTTGGTGGCCAAAAATTGGAAAATGAGGGGATTCCCATCAATTGGGGAATGGCTGAGCAAATTGTGGTATATGTTGGTGATGGAATACTATTGTGCTAAAAGGAATAATAAAGTGGAGAAGTTCCATGGAGACTGGAACAACCTCCAGGAAGTGATGCAGAGCGAGAGGAGCAGAACTAGGAGAACATTGTACACAGAGACTGATACACTGTGGTACAATTGAAGGTAATGGACTTTTCCATTAGTGGCAATACAATGTCCCTGAACATTCTGCAGGGATCTAGAAGAAAACACTATCCACAAGCAGAGGACAAACTGTGGGAGTAAAAACACGGATGAAAAGCAATTGCTTGACTACAGGGGTGGAGGGGACACAACAGAGGAGAGACTCTAACTGAACACTCTAGTGCAAATACCAACAACATGGAAATGGGTTCGAATCAAGAACACATGTGATACCCAGTGGAATCACATGTCAGCTATGGGAGAGGTGGGGGAGGGGGAAGGAAAAGAAAATGATCTTTGTCTCCAGTGAATAATGTTTAGAAATGCTCAAATAAAAAAAAAAGAAATAAAAAAAAGAAACCTATGTAGTAGAGATTCTAAGAGGTTCCTTTTCCATAGTCCTAATATTACCTCCTCTCAATCCATTGGAAATTGATTTCTTTGAGTTAAACATTATCTTCTTTCGCTGGTTCCTAAAAAAATCAGTTCTTGGAAGAGATACCCGAGAAAGCCACTAACACCTTAGTGTGAATGAACTTGTTCAATTCTTTTGGCCTTTCCTATGCAAACCTGAGGTAGTTTGAGATTTATTGGTCCTAATATAGAAAAAATGGCACTGCCCAGGAAATTAGGGATTTGCAAAGAAACCCTTTACCTATTTTGTCATTTTCCTCATAACCAGCTCAGTCACATGAGACAATAAGATGAAACATTCTGATTCTTCAACGATTAAATCAAGAAGTATTTATTGAACACTTGTTGTATACTATGCACATTTGTTTTCCTTTCTCTGAGGATCTAAAATAATATGATAAATGTCACTAGAAGACAAAGGCATTAGAAAGACCAGTCTTGTAATTGAAAAGACCCGGGTTTCAAATCTCATCTCTGATATATACTAGTTATTTGACCAAGGGGAAAATCACATGAGTACTCTGTTTCCAAGGCAATTTAGTAAGATTATATTCATTGTAGAGTTGCTGCTTACTGCATGGATGCTGGGAGTTTTTTAGCAGAGATTCCTTACTTAAAAGAATTCACAGATATGTGGGGAAGAGAAAAAGACATTAATAGCTTTCCTGGTATACATCTTTAATGCCAACCAAGAAAATAAAAAATGATGACTATTTGAAAATAATGTGCAACACAGATTCATTCTAACATCAGGATTAGGATTGTTTCAAAAGGATTTTATAAATCTTGATTCCATCCAAGAACCAATCCCTAAAAGCCTGCAAGGCTCATTTATTCCTTTAGTAAGCATTTAGTGATCACATGCTTTATGCAAAGAACTGTTTTAAGTATCTACAAAGACAAAAATAGGTCATTTTCTTGGGGACCCATTACAAAATTTATACTTTTTAAAGGGGGATAAAAATAAGCTGGCCCTCCTTGAAGCTCTTCCTAGTAGCCTATGGAAGTTGCCACTCATAATTAACCCATAAAAGGATATGTATTAAGCACATACTATGTGCCAGGCACTACCCATAGATGGAACCCATAGATGGAAAGGTGATTCCAAAGAAACTTAAAGGTACGAGCTTAAATCTGGACACCCCTGATTCCAACAATAATGACAACAACTAAATATAATTGTGCTTAGGGCTTGCTTGGGGCTTGCTTGGATTCCCCAAGAAGGAATTAGGAATTTTCTCTGGTCAGTGAGCACTTAAGGTATCTTGTCACTAAAAAGTACCTTGTCACTAAAAGAGTCAGCATAGTGCAAAGAAGGGATCAGGGGATTCGATATCATAGGATATGGATTCACCTTCTGCCTAGCTTGCTATAGCTTCCTAATAAACTTGGGCAAGTAGGCTTAAATTCTCTGTATTGCAGTTTTCTCATCTGTAAATAAGAGTTTTGTACTGGATGACCTCTAAAGTACTTTCCACCTCTAAATTTGGTACAGAAATAGTCATTGTAAACTAATGACAAATAAAGATTTCTGCTCTGGATCTGATCTACTTTAAGTTTTTTAAAATACATTTTTATTGACACTATTTGCTTTATGTTGCCTTCATTTCTTAATATCATCTTTTCCCCTGCCATTCCCAGAAACCCTCCTTTCTCAATATTGGCTTTCCTCTTGCCACTCCTAGAAAGCCAATGATAATAATAAGGAATGAGAAAGAGAAAAAAAAATGGAATGAAACTCATCAACAAATCTAAGTCTGACAATGCATAGTGTATTGAACAACAATGGATCTTTATATAACTCTGCAAAGGAATGAAGGAAGGTGTCTTCTTGTATCCCTTCTTTGGAGACAGATATGGTCATTATAATTTGGCAATGTTCATTTTTTATTGTCTTGTTCTTTCTATTTATATTGTTTTAGTCATTGTGTATGCTTGCATGTGTGTCTACCTTTTATACTTCTTATATTCACCATTTCTTACGGCATAGTGATAATGCATCACATTTACATATCACAGTTTGCTTAACCATGTCCTAATTGGTGGGCAGATACTAAACTTCCTTACGTTTAGAACTATAAGAAGTGCTGCATGAAGTTATGAAGAGTGAAACAAGCAGAACCAAGAGAACAACATATATACAGCAACCAAAATACTGTTTGAAGAATGACTTGTGTATATGAATCTTCACAGAAAGAACTGATAAATAGAAATAAGCAAGACACACATGCATGTATTTTTGTCAAATAATGCTTTCTCTAATGGGAAAAGGAGAGGGAGGGTGAGATTTATCTGGCTATGCTATTGCAATATACAAATAAATATTTTTTAAATTATGCTATTACTATTTTTGTATTTATTGGCTATTTTTTAAACCACTAAGTTTCTTAAGGCATATGCCCAGTAGTGATTCTGGGTCAAAGGATAAGGACATTCTTGCCACTTTGTTTACATAGTTCCAAATTGCTTTCCAGAATGGTTAGGCTCCATCAATTTACAGTTATACCAACAATATATTACTGTGTCAGTCTTTCCATAGAACCTCCATAAACTATTCCTATCTTAGCCCTATTTCTAATACTGCTTTCAAATAATACCAGTAAGAGTCATACCACCAAAGGCAATAATAATACCTTTCATTTGTTGTTACAAAATTTTAAAAAGTATTTTATTTATTGTATCTTCAACTCTCTACTCTCATCAAAATAATAGCCAATATCTTTACACTGCTTTAAAGTTTGCAAAGCACTTTTTATGGGTTATCCCATTTGATACTTTTAATAGCCCTATGACATAGGTGCCATTATTTTCACCATTTTATATATGAGGAAACTGAAGCTGCAAGATGTTAACTGATTTGCCTATAAGTAGTCACACAGCTACTAACTGTATAGGGTGGCATTCAATGAACTGAGGCATTCCTCATTTTAAGTTCAATATTCTATGCCACACCACTTAATTGTCTATAAGATATGTAGTGTGGTGATGTGTTAGGAAATCAAAAATGCCCTAAGAAAGTAGCAGAGAATGGGAAGTTGAGAGATTTGGCCTTGGGCAAGGAGTTGAAAACAATTGCTGCCATTGCTTCTTCTCAGATTTGGGATCCCACTGTTCATTGCAGAGTAAGAATCATGAGATCAGAGAACTAGCATCTCTACTTGAGTCCCAAATATTTCTGGTGGGCCATCTTTTATCTCTATACTTCCCATATCCCCTGTTAAGAAAATAAATATACAAACTTTTTCAGATTTTGCTCTATATTACAGTCCAAGGTGTCTCCCCCCTCTCAGATAGACTGATCTCTAGGACTCTCCTTCCCAGAGCAAAATAGTGAGAGTGAAACATCACAAATTTATCATTTGAAGGGAACTTGGAGGTTATCTAGGCCAATGTATCTATTTTTTCATTAGCAAAAACTGAAGCAGATAGAAGCTAAATGACTTATCCAATGCTGCATGGGTGGTGAAATTTGTCTTTATGTTGCACTATCCCATACCTTCCTTAGGCTCTTTACTCTCTCACTTTCCCCTCTCCATTAAAAGAAAAAAATCTTGTAAAAATATCATTTCATATGTTCTTACTTTCAAAATTACATCTGGCTCAGTACCTTTTGTGTCCATTTGATTCCTCTGTACCATATTGCCCAGTCCATTTCCTTTTTCCTTCCTCAACCCCCCCTTGCATTGGAGCTTTTTGAATAAGAAAAGGAGATAGCCAGACCTATGATTCAGTAAAAATCACTTTAGTACCTGATGGATAGGAGAGAAGAGACTTAAGACAGGCTGATTAGCAGGTTCTTGGTGACAGTCAGGCAAGAGGTAATGAAGGCCTGAATTAGGGTAGCTGTGTAAGCAGAATGAGGAGTATATATAGGAAAAATTTCTTGGAGGGAGAAAAGGGAAGACTTGTCAACTAATTAGAGATATGGAGTAAGAGATAGTGAAGTGTTAGAGATGACATTAAAGGTATGAACATCGGCAACTAGAAGGATGATGATGCCCTTACATGAAAATAGAATAGTACAGGATTTGTACCTGATATTATATCAGATGTTTGTGTTTAGAGTTTAGAAACTTGGAGAACCACTGGAATCAAGGATCACTGAGACTGCAGGCCTTAGAACTAGAAGGGGAACCTACAGAATAGGAATAGGAATGGTAGCAGAAGAATGGGTTTAGAGAGAAATATAATGATTTTAGATTTGTTTGAAATAAACATGCAATATCTACCTCAAATGTCCAAAAGGTAGCTGGGGAGGAAAAAGAAGCTTAGGGGACAGACTAGGCTAGCTTTTGAGATCTGGAAGTGATCTTTAATACTGATACAGAATCAACAAATCTGTCTGGATTCTGCACAGGACTGTGTTTAATGCCATTCTCTTCCCCCACCAATTCCTACCTAGGAAAGGATTACTGAACTCAATGGACAGACTTTGAATTGGACTGCAAAAGCTATGTATTTTCTTTCTCTGTTATGAAAAATTTGAGGTAAAAAACTAAGGATAGGACTTCTGGAGATAATAGATTAGTTTAAGCTACTGGTACAGAGGAGCCATAAATATGGGAGGGGGTGTCAGAAAAAAACTGAGAAGGCTTGAAGAAGTTTTCCTAACTGAGTAAGACAGAAATTCATGAAATCTCCTCCAGTACAGTTTTCTCCTTCCTTTACTCTCTAGATTGAGATAAATACCCCTTTAAGAATATGATTGTCGTTTAATTTATGACTTTCCTTAATTGTCTGAACAATTCAGGGTTAATGTTCTATGTGAGAACAAGTCCTCTTTTACTTTATGAGAGCAATCACTTAACTAAAATTAGGCTATTAGATTTTATCTCTATTTCTTTGGCAATGTCTAATGGGGTTCTCCTGAAAGTTTCATTTTTTTCTCTACAAAGTCAGGGGGGATGAATTTTGACTTGTCTTTGACACACTGAAGCAAATGATGGAACAGAAGGAAGCAAAGGTTTTTGGTGCAGCTTAACTCCTACAATTAAAGAGTTTGTCTTTAGTTATGTTCACTCATCTTTTTTTGACATTATTTTTTTATTTGGTCAATTTCAAACATTATTTTTGGTTACAAAAATAATTTTCTATTCCTCTCCACCCACCCCTCTCATAGCCGATGCACAATTCCACTGTGTATTGCATGTGTCCTTGATCAGAACCCATTTCCATGTTGTTGGTATTTGCACTAGGATGTTCATTTAGAGGCTACATCCCCAATCATATCCCCTTTGACCTATGTCATTAAACAGTTGTTTTTCTTTGGTGTTTTTACTCCCACAGTTTTCCTCTGAATGTGGATAGTGTTCTTTATCCTATATCCCTCTGGGTTATTAAGGATTAATTCATTACCACTAATGGAGGAGTCCATTAATTGTACCACAGTGTATCAGTCTCTGTGTACAATGTTCTCCTGGTTCTGCTCTTTTCGCTCTGCATCACTTCTTGGAGGGTGTTCCAGTTCCTATGGAATTCCTCCACTTTATTATTTCTTTGAGCACAATAGTATTCCATCACCAACAGATACCACAATTTGCTCAGCCATTCCCCAATTGATGGGCATCCCCTCATTTTCCAATTTTTGGCCACCACAAAGAGTGCAGCTATGAATATTCTTGTACATGTCTTTCCTTGGTGAGATGTGACTGCCCACTCTATCCCCCTTGCATGACCTCTTTCATCAATGCCCCTTACCTATGAATTGACATAATTATTATTCCCCCTAGTCTCAAAAGAAATAATGCAAGAGCCAAACACATGTACCCTTATTCCCCAAAACTTCACCAAAATATCAGACCCTCAAACCCAATCCCAAAAGACTATCATGGGTTAACTCTTACTTAGGTACATAATTCCCATCAAAACCACAGCTACAGACCAAGCCCAAAACTTTCTCATGAAGCCAAAACACAAATCAATCACAGAGGCCCATACAATATGTACAGGTACAGTACAGGTACACTAAGCTTCAATATGCCTTAGTGACTCAAATACACAAATCAGTAACTCAAACTCCCTAGTAAGCCACCTGTGACAAAATAATTTATCTTGTGTGCAAACTTTATTCTGTCTGTAATCACAATACAAAAATATAGAATGTTAATCAAGTGATTTGTTAAAAGTTAACGTATCACTTTTCCAATTGTCTCTCTTTGATTTTGTAAATCTGCATGCCAAGAATATAGATATAAAAATAAATCCCAAGCCTGGAAATGTTGGAGCAGCTGAGAAGCAAAGGAATCCCATGGCTATTATGATTAAGTTGTCTTCCGTTTCTTATTTATTTCATTTTATTTATTTTGACTGATCGTTCACCACCAGTTGGGAACCCTGGAGTCACCAGTGAGGCTGAACCTTGAACACGGCAGAAGATTTTTTCCCAGTTTGTTAATTCTCTTCTGATTTTGGTTACATTGGTTTTGTTTGTACAAAAACTTTTTAATTTGATGTAGTCAAAATTATTAATTTTACATTTTGTGACTTTCTAAGTCTTTCCCTTCCCAAAGGTCTGACATGTATACTATTCTGTTTACACATAATTTACTTATAGTTTCCTTCTTTATGTTCAAGTCATTCACCCATTCTGACTTTATCTTGGTGTAGGGTGTAAGGTGTTGATCCAAGCCTAATACCTCCCACACTGTCTTCCAATTTTCCCAGCAGTTTTTGTCAAATAGTGGATTTTTGTCCCCAAAGCAGGGATCTTTGGTCTTGTCATAGACTGTTTTGCTGAGGTCTATTACCCTAAGTCTATTCCACTGATCCTCCTTTCTGTTTCTTAGCCAGTACCAAATTGTTTTGATAACCATTGCTTTATAGTATAGTTTGCGATCTGGTACTGCAAGGCCAAATTCCTTTTTATTTTTTTTCCATTATTTCCCTGGGTATCCTTGATCTTTTGTTCCAAATGAACTTTGTTATGGTTTTTTCTAATTCAGTAAAAAAGATTTTTGGAAGTTCGATGGCAATGGCACTAAATAAATAGATAAGTTTGGGTAGGATGGTCATTTTTATTATGTTAGCTTGTCCTACCCATGAGTAGTTAATGTGTTTCCAATTGCTCAAATCTAGTTGTTGTAGTTGTGAAGTGTTTTGTAGTTGTGTTCATATAGTTCCTGTTTTTGTCTCGGCAGATAGATTCCTAAGTATTTTATATTGTTGAAGGTAATTTTGAATGGAATTTCTCTTTCTAATTCCTGCTGCTGAGATGTGTTAGAGATATGTAGACATGCTGATGACTTATGTGGGTTTATTTTGTATCCTGCAACTTTGCTAATGTTGTTGATTATTTCGACTAGCTTTATAGTAGATTTTCTAGGATTGTTTAAGTAGACCATCATATCATCTGCAAAGAGTGATAGCTTGGTCTCCTCCTTGCCAATTTTAATACCTTCAATTTCTTTTTCTTCTCTAATTGCTACTGCTAGTGTTTCTTATACAATGTTAAATAATAGAGGTGATAACGGGCATCCTTGTTTCACTCTTGATCTTATTGGGAATGCATCTAGTTCAACCCCATTGTAGATGATGATGGCTGATGGTTTTAGATAGATACTGTTGATGATTTTTAGGAAAGACCCTTCTATTCCAATACTTTCTAGTGTTTTCAATAGGAATGAACATTGTATTTTGTCAAAGGCTTTTTCTGTGTCTATTGAGATAATCATGTGATTTTTGTTGGTTTGCTTGTTGATATGGTCAATTATGTGGATGTTTTTCCTAATATTGAACCATCCTTGCATTTCTGGTATAAATCCTACTTGATCATAGTAAATAATTCTCCTGATCACTTGCTGACATCTTTATGCTAGTATCCTATTTAAGATTTTTGCACCTATGTTCATTAAGGAGATTGGTCTATAGTTTTCTTTCTCCATTTTTGACCTACCTGGCTTTGGAATCAGCACCATATTTGTGTCATAAAAGGAATTTGGTAGAACTCTGTCTTTGCTTATTATATGAAATAGTTTGTATAGTATTGGGGTTAGCTGTTCTTTGAATGTTTGATAGAATTCACTTGTGAATCCATCAGAGCCTGGGGATTTTCTTAGGGAGTTCTTTGATGGTCTGTTCAATTTATTTTTCTGATATGGGATTATTTAAGAATTCTATTTCTTGGGGAGGGAAGCAGTAAAAGAGAGGGAGGGAGTGGGGGGTTAAGTTTAGAAAGACTACAGGGAAAATAAGGGGGGGATAAATAGGGAGGGGTAGAAAGGGAAGTAAAATAAGGGTGGGAACAAGGGGGACTGTTCAAAAGCAAACATTGGTGTAAAAGGAAATAGTGAAAGGAGAAAAGGCAGGTAAAGGAGCAGAAATCAAAATGCTGGGAAATACACAGCTAGTAATCATAACTCTGAATGTGAATGGAATGAACTCACCGATAAAACACAAGCAAATAGTAGAGTGTATTAGAGTCCAAAACCCTACCATATGCTGTCTACAAGAAACACATATGAGAAAGGTAGATACACATAGGGTGAAAGTAAGAGGGTGGAGCCAAATTTATTGGGCATCAACTGACAAAAAGAAGGCAGGAGTTGCAATCATGATATCTGACAAAGCCAAAGTAAAAATAAATCTAGTTAAAAGAGATAGGGAAGGTAATTACATCTTGATAAAAGGCAGTATAGACAGTGAGTAAATATCTGTACTACAGTTTATGACAAACCCAAAGACCCCAGCTTTGGGGACAAAAATCCATTATTTGATAAAAACTGCTGGGAAAACTGGAAGACAGTGTGGGAGAGATTAGGTTTGGATTAACACCTCACACCCTACACCAAGATAAATTCAGAATGGGTGAATGACTTGAACATAAAGAAGGAAACTAAAAGTAAATTAGGTGAACACAGAATAGTATACCTGTCAGACCTTTGGGAAGGGAAAGATTTTAAAACCAAGCAAGACTTAGAAAGAGTCACAAAATGTAAAATAAATAATTTTGACTATATCAAATTAAAAAGGTTTTGTACAAACAAAACCAATGTAACTAAAATCAGAAGGGTAGTAACAAATTGGGAAACAATCTTCATAAAAACCTCTGACCAAGGTTTAATTACTCAAATTTACAAAGAGCTAAATCAATTGTACAAAAAATCAAGCCATTCTCCAATTGATAAATGGGCAAGGGACATGAACAGGCAGTTCTCAGCCAAAGAAATCAAAACTATTAATAAGCACATGAAAAAGTGTTCTACATCTCTTATAATCAGAGAGATGCAAATCAAAACAACTTTAAGGTATCACCTCACACCTAGTAGATTGGCTAACATAACAGCTATGGAAAGTAATGAATGCTGGAGGGGTTGTGGCAAAGTAGGGACACTAATTCATTGCTGGTGAAGTTGTGAATTGATCCAACCATTCTGGAGAGCAATTTGGAACTATGCCCAAAGGGTGATAAAAGACTGTCTGCCCTATGATCCAGCCATAGCACTACTGGGCTGGTACCCCAAAGAGATAATAAGGAAAAAGACTTGTACAAGAATATTCGTAGCTGCACTCTTTGTGGTGGCCAAAAATTGGAAAATGAGGGGATGCCCATCAATTGGGGAATGGCTGAACAAATTGTGGTATCTGTTGGTGATGGAATAATATTGTGCTCAAAGGAATAATAAAGTGGAGGAATTCCATGGAGACTGGAACAACCTCCAGGGAAGTGATGCAGAGTGAAAGGAGCAGAACAAGGAAAGCATTGTACACAGAGACTGATACACTGTGGTATAATCGAACGCAATGGACTTCTCCATTAGTGGCAATGCACTGTCCCTGAACAATCTGCAGGGATCTAAAAAACACTATCCACAAGCAGAAGATAAACTGTGGGAGTAAAAATACTGATGAAAAGAATTGCTTGACTACAGGGGTGGAGGGGACATGTCTGAGGAGAGACTCTAAATGAACACTCTAATGCAAATACCAACAACATGGAAATGGGTTTGAATCAAGAACACGTGATACCCAGTGGAATTGCATGTGGGCTATGGAAGAGGTGGTGGGAGGGGGCGAGGGAAGAAAAGAAAATGATCTTTGTTTCCAATGAATAATGTTTGGAAATGACCAAATAAAAATTAAAAAAAAAAAAGAATTCTATTTCTTCTTCTGTTAATCTAGGCAATTTACATTTTTGTAAATATTCATCCATATCACTTAGATTGGCATACTTATTGCCATACAATTGGGCAAAATAGTTTTTAGTAATTGCATTAATTTCCTCTTCATTGGAGGTGAGGTCCCCCTTTTCATCTATGATACTGTTTATTTGGTTTTCTTCTTTCCTTTTTTAAATTAGATTGACCAGTACTTTGTCTATTTTGTTTGTTTTTTCAAAATACCAGGTTCTAGTCTTATTTATTAGTTAAATAGTTCTATCACTTTTGATTTTATTACTTTCTCTCTTAATTTTTAGAATCTCTAACTTGGTTTTCTTCTCGTGGTTTTTAATTTGTTTGCTTTCAAGTTTTTTGATTTGCATGTCTAATTCATTGATCTCTACCCTCCCTAATTCATAAGAATATAAAATTTCCCTGCAGCTTTGGCTGCATCCCATAAAGTTTGAAAGGATGTCTCAAAATCATTGTCATTTTCTTCAATTAAATTATTAATTTTTTCTATGATTTGTTCTCTAACTCATTTTGGAGAATCATGTTATTTAATTTCCAATTCATTTTTGATTTGGCTCTCCATGTACCCTTACTGATCATTATTTTTATTGCCTTATGATCTGAAAAGGTTGCATTTATTATTTCTGCTTTTCTGCATTTGTATGCCATGTTTTTAGGACCTAGTATATAGTCAATCTTTGTGAATATACCATGTGCTACTAAAAAGAAGGTATATTCCTTTTTGTCCCTATTTATTTTTCTCCATACATCTATTAACTCTAATTTTTCTAAGATTTCATTCACCTCTTTTACTTCATTTTATTTATTTTTTGATTTGATTTATCTAAATTTGATAGGGGTAGGTTCAGGTCTCCCACTAGTACAGTTTTACTATCTATTTCCTTCTTCAATTCAACTAGTTTCTCCATTAGAAATTTGAATGCTATACCATTTGGTGCATACATGTTGATTACTCATATTTCCTCATTGTCTAAACTCCCTTTTATCAGGATGTATTTACCTTCCCTATCCTTTTTAATCAGATCTAATTTTACTTTGGCTTTGTCAGATATCATGATTCCAACTCCTGCCTTCTTTCTATCAGTTGATGTCCAATAGGTCTTGCTCCAATCTTTAATTTTGTCCCTGTGAGTATCTACCCACCTCAGGTGTGTTTCTTGTAGAGAACATATAGTAGGATTTTGGATTCTAATCCACTCTCCTATTCGCCTACATTTTGTGGGTGAGTTCATCCCATTCACATTCAAAGTTATGATTGTCACTTGTGAATTCCCTAGCAGTTTGATATCCTCTCCTAAAACAGTGGTTTACTTTTAAGCAATCCCTGTAATCCCCTCCCTTGCTATGCTTCCCTTTCTGGTCCCTTCCTTTTTGTTCACATCTTGTTTTTTTTAGGTTCTATTAAGTTCCCTCCCCCCTCTCCTTCCTTCATTTTTGGTGCTCCCTCACCTCACCCCCCTTAGTTTCCCCTTCTTCCTTATCCTGTAGGATAAGGTAGAATTCAGGATCCCAATAGATGTAGATGCTCTTCCCTCTCAGAGTTGATTTCACTGAGAATGAGGTTTAAGTATTACATATTAGCACATTCTTCCTCTCCTTCTTATAAGAGTATTTTCCCCTTCTCCTTCCCATGTGTATCTTTGTGTGAAAAAGATTATTCTATTTATTTTATTTCTTCATGTATCTCTTGGTACCATCATTGATTCCCTCCCCCTTTTTTTGCATATTGTCTTGTAGCCCTTAATACCCCAATCTAGAAGAGTGATTCTTCTAATTACTATAATACTAATACTATAATACTATATCTAATACTATAATACTAACTACTATAATAATGAATACAATATTTAAGAGTTACAAATAACATATTCCCCATATATTTATATATATATATATATGTATATATATATATATATATAAATTTGATCTAATTGTAGCTCTTAGAGATAAGAGTTTGAATTTAAAAAAAACATTTTTCTCCTTTTCCCTCTCTTTCATATTTACCTTTTCATGTTTCTCTTGATCTTTGGGTTTGGATATCAAACTTTCCACTTAGTTCTCATCTCTTCTTTACAAATAATTGGAAATCTTCTATTTTGTTGAATGCCCATACTTTCCCCTGGAAGTATATAGTCAGTTTTAATGGATAGGTGATTCTTGGTTGAAGACCCAGTTCTCTCGCCTTTCTGAATATCGTGTTCTAGGCCTTGCGGTCCTTTAATGTGGAAGCTGCCAGATCTTTTGTGATCCGGATTGGTGCTCCTTTGTATCTGAATTATCTCTTTTTGGCTTCTTGTAGGATTTTCTCCTTAGCTTGAAAGCTTTGGAATTTGGCAATTATATTCTTGTAAGTTTTATTTTGGGGATTTAGTGTAGAGGGTTTTCTATGAATTCTTTCAATGTCTATTTTGCCCCCTTGTTCAAGAACATCAGGGCAGTTTTCTTGGATGATTTCATGTATTATGATGTCAAGATTTCTGTTTATTTCTGGCTTTTCAGGTAGATCAGTGATTCTCAAATTGTCTCTCCTGCCTCTGTTTTCCTGGTCTGTCACTTTTCAGTGAGATGTTTTATGTTTTCTTCTATTTTTTCAATCTTTTGACTTTCCTTTATTAATTCTTTCTGTTTTACAAGATCATTGTCTTCCAGTTGCCTAATTCTGGTCTTTAAAGACTCATTTTCCTTTTCAGTTCGGTCTATTCTGCTTTTTGTGGCTTCCAGCTGTTTCTCCAATTGGAAGTTCTTGTCCCTTAGACTGTTGTTTTCTCTTTGAATTATTTCCCACTTTTCTTTCCAGAAGGCTTCCATCTTTTTGATAAGTTCCAATTTGAATTCTTCCAGATGTTGTGGACAATTTCCATTTTTTTGGGAAAGTTTTGATTTTGTTTTAATTTCTACCTATTTTTCCTCTGTATCCTGAGTTTTCCCTCCATAAAAATTTTCCAGGGTCAATGCCTTCTTCCTGTTTTTCTTTGAGGGTGTTTGTTGTTCCTGGGCACAATTAGCCATCCCTATGGTGGTGTTTCCTTCCCTTTTTAGTCAGAAATCTGAGTGAGATGGGCAGGTTCCTTGTTTATGGAGTTAAGGAGCAAGGTTTTTGCCTGAGGCAAGCTCTCAAATCTCAGCTTCCACTATTTGTGAGAGCACCCCATGGTCTGTGCTCTCCAGTGGGCAGGAGTTTCCAGTGTAACTGCTCTCAGGGGTACATCCCTGGCAGTCCTAGTAAGCTCCTGAGGACCTAGAGGTGACCCTTGCTCATTCTAGAGATGGCCCTTGCTGATTCTGGCATGTGCTGGCTCTGACTCTGGCTCTGTAGGTGGGGTGGGGGAGGGTAGATCGGCTCACATTTGGGTGGGAGCTTTTTCACCCTCTTAGTGTGGAAATGCTCAAACCCCACATACTTTCAATGCTACGCCCTACTGTTGAGTCTCTCCATTCTTCTGAAAATGGTTTTTATATTCTTTTGAGGTAATCTATTTCATTGGGTACTGGTGAGAGGAAGAATCCTGCATCTAGACTGCTGCCATGCTTACCTAGAAGTTCACTCATCTTTACATGTGCTAAATAATTTCTACAATGAAATGTAAGCTTTTTGAGGGCAAGGAATGTTTCATTCTATCCACAGATCTTAAGATAATAACATGAACAAAAGGGATGATTTTAAAATGTTCTTTAAATTAGATTGGACTGAATTAAATTTGATTGAAGAATAGGAAAATGGAAAAAAATGAGTTATTTCTCAGTTGATTCCACTCCTAGGATTCTAGGTAAATTTTAAGACATTAGTCTTTCGAAAGGAATAGACACCAAGTAATATGTAAATATATCTATTCTTTCTATATGAGAAGTATACAGAGTTTTTCTATTATTAATTTAAAAAATAAAGAAAACAAATATTTTACATTCAATAGAAATTCAATCTCATCTAATAAACATTTATTAAGTACCTGCTATGTGTCAGGCCCTGTGCTAAGCATTTGAGATACAGTCCATGAAAGCAAAGGAAGTAACTGCCCTCAAGGAGTTTATAATCTAGTTCAGGGAGATAAAACAAAAAGGGAGGGGGAACAGCAAGGAATACATAGTTTAAGAGTGGGGAATCTTGTTCTCATGAATTAAACCAGGCATAACAGCACTTGCAGAATGGCTATTGTTGTAATAGTTCAAACATGTTGACCTCTTCATGACCCCATGGACCATAGCATGCCAATATTGCCCATGGGATTTTCTTGGCAATGATACTGGAATGGTTTGCCATTTCCTTTTCCAGTGGATTTAGGCAAACAGAGGTTGTTACTTGCCCGTGGTCACACTTCTAAGGCTGGATTTCAACTCAAGTCTTCATGACTCCAGACTCTGTTCTATCCACTGAGTCACCTACATGCCCAACATGCAGGGTGGAGTGAGTCCAAAAGTCCTGTGTCTGCTCTAGAGATAAAGGAAGGTATTGGAAAGAATTTGTTACTCAGCCCTCTAGTTCTTCAATCAGGAAGGAGAGGAACTTATATTTTCAGAATTCCTCATTTCCCTCCTTTGCTAAAACTAGGTCACTACCTTCATTACTAGGACCAATTTTTCATGGCTACTTTGGAGTTCAAGGAAAGGAGATATCTATATTAGCTAGTCTAGTCACAAAGAGCTTTATGGGGAAAACAGAATTAGACTTGGATTTGTATGAGTTGGGTAGTATTTGGCTATGTGCAGAGGAGAGACATTATAAGCAGGTGGCATGGCTTAAACAAATCTACAGAAGGAATGAAGCACAAAGTATTGTGAGGGTACAGGGAACAGACCAGTTTGGTTTGAATAGAGGGTCCCATTTTGGAGACTCTAGTCTGGAGAGTATATTTGGGCTAGATTGTAGAATGGACTGGAAGAACCAGATACCAGGTTAAGGAATTTGGAATTTTACTTCTAGGCAAGCAATTTAAATATAATTGGAACTTGTTAGGCCTGTGAAAGGTTTTACATTTTGTGTTTTTGTTTTTTAGATAGAGAAGAATGACATGATTGAAAGCAGTGTTTAGGAAGGTTAATTTGATTCTTATGGTATGATCAGTGAGTATGTGAAACTTATAAAGTAGCATGGGGGGCAGCTGGGTAGCACAGTGGGTTGAGAGTCAGGCCTAAAGACAGGAGGTCCTAGGTTCAAAATCTGATCTCAGACAGTCTTTTATCACCCTTTGGGCATAGTTCCAAATTGCCCTCCAGAATGGTTGGATAAGTTCACAACGCCACCAGCAATGAATTAATGTCCCTACTTTGCCACATCCCCTCCAGCATTCATTACTTTCCTTTGCTATCATGCTAGCCAATCTGCTAGGTGTGAGGTGATACCTCAGAGTTGTTTTGATTTGCATCTCTCTGATTATAAGAGATTTAGAACACTTTTTAATGTGTCTATTCATAGTTTTGATTTCTTTAACTGAAAATTGCCTATTCATGTCCCTTGCCCATTTGTCAGTTGGAGAATGGCTTGATTTTTGTACAGTTGCTTTAGCTCTTTATAAATTTGAGTAATTAAACCTTTGTCAGAGGTTTTTGTTATGAAGATTGCTTTCCAATTTGTTCCTTCCCTTCTAATTTTGGTTGTATTGGTTTTGTTTGTACAAAACTTTTTAATTTGATGTAATCAAAATTATTTATTTTACATTTTGTGATTTTTCTAGCTCTTTCTTGGTTTTAAAGTCTTTCCTTTTCCAAAGATCTGGCATGTATACTCTTCTGTGTTCATCTAATTTGCTTATAGTTTCCTTCTTTATATTCAAGTCATTCACCCATTCTGAGTTTATCTTGGTATAGGGTGAGATGTTGATCAAAAACTAATCTCTCCCATACTGTATTCCAACTTTTCCAGCAGTTTTTTATCAAATAATGGATTTTGGTCCCAAAAGCTGGGATTTTGGGGCTTATCATAGACTGTCTTGCTGAGGTCACTTATCCCAAGTCTATTCCACTGATCCTTCTTCCTGTCTCTTAGCCAGTACCAAATTGTTTTGATGACCACTGCTTTATAGTATAGTTTGAGATCTGGGACTGAAAGGCCCCCTTCTTTCCCATTTTTTTTTCATGATTTCCTTGGATATCTTTGATCTTTTTTTCTTCCAGATGAACATTGTTATAGTTTTTCTAATTCAGTAAAAAAGATTTTGGAAGTTCGATGGTAATGGCACTAAATAAAGAGATAAGTTTGGGTAGGATGGTCATTTTTATTATGTTAGCTCATCCTTCCCATGAGCAATAAATGTTTTTCCAATTGTTTAGATCTAGTTTTAATTGTGTGGAGAGTTTTTTGAACTTGTGTTCATATAGTTTCTGTGTTTGTCTCAGCAGATAGATTCCTAAGTATTTTATATTGTCTAGGGTAATTTTAAATGGAATTTCTCTTTCTAATTCTTGCTGCTGAGATGTTTTGGAGATATATAGAATTTCTGATGACTTATGTGGGTTTATTCTGTATCCTACAACTTTGCTAAAGTTGTTGATTATTTTGACTAGCTTTTTAGTTGATTCTCTAGGATTCTTTAAGTAGCCCATCATATTATGTGCAAAGAGTGATAGCTTGGTCTCCTCATTGTCTATTTTAATACTTTCAATTTCTTTTTCTTCTGTAATTGCTACAGTTAGTATTTCTAGTACAATGTTAAATAATAGAGGTGATAATGGGCATCCTTGTTTCACTCCTGATTTTATTGGGAAGGCTTCTATTTTATCCCCATTGTAGATGATGCTTGCTGATGGTTTTAGATATATAGTGTTTATTATTTTTAGGAAAGGCCCCTCTATTCCTATGATTTCTAGTGTTTTCAATAGGAATGAGAGTTGCATTTTGTCAAAAGTTTTTTTCTGCATCTATTGAAATAATCATGTGATTTTTGTCAGTTTGCTTGTTGATGTGGTCAATTATGTGAATGATTTTCCTAATATTGAACCATCCTTGCATTCCTGGAATGAATCCTACCTGGTCATAGTGAATAACCCTCGTGATCACTTGTTGGAGTCTTTTTCTAGTATCTTCTTTAAGATTTTTGCATCTGTATTCATTAAGGAGATTGGCCTATAGTTTTCTTTCTCTGTTTTTGACCTGCCTAGCTTTGGAATCAGTACCATATTTGTATTGTAAAAGGAATTTGGTATAACTCCTGCTTTGCTTATTCTGTCAAATAATTTGTATAATATTGGGATTAATTGTTCTTTGAATGTTTGATAGAATTCATTTGTGAATCCATCCTGACCTGGGCACTTATTCTTAAGAGTTCTTTGATGGCTTGTTCAATATCTTTTTCTGATATGGGGTTGTTTAGGTAGTCTATCTCTTCCTCTGTTAGTCTAGGCAATTTATATTTTTGTAAGTGTTCATACATATCACCTAGATTGCCATATTTATTGCCATATAATTGGGCATAATAGTTTTTAATGATTGCCTTAATTTCCTCTTCATTAGAGATGAGGTCTCCCTTTTCATCTTGGATACTGTCAATTTGGTTTCTTTATTTCCTTTTTTAAATTAGATTGACCAGAACTTTGTCTATTTTATTTGTTTTTTTTAAGTACCAGCTTCTAGTCTTATTTATTAAATCAATAGTTCTTTGACTTATAATTTTATTAATTTCTCCTTTGATTTTTAGGATCTCTAATTTAGTCTTCATCTAGGGATTTTTAATTTGTTCACTTTCTAGTTTTTTAATTTTCATGCCCAATTCATTGACCTCTGATCTTTCTAATTTGTTAATATATGAACTCAAGGATATAAATTCCCCCCTGAGTACTGATTTGGCTGGATCCCATAGATGTGGAAAGGATGTCTCATCATTGTCATTTTCTTCAATGAAATTATTAATTGTTTCTCTGATTTGTTCTTTAACTAACCAATTTTGGAGAATCATATTGTTTAATTTCCAATTAATTTTTGATTTACCTCTCTATGTACACTTACAAATTATTGTTTTCATTGCATTGTGATCTGAGAAGGTTGCATTTATTATTTCTGCCCTTTTGCACTTGTTTGCAATGTTTTTGTGCCCTAGTATATGGTCAATCTTTGTGAATGTTCCATGTGGTGCTTAAAAGAAGGGCTATTCCTTTTTGTCCCTATTTATTTTTCTCCATATATCTATTAACTCTAATTTTTCTAAGATTTCATTCACTTTTATTACCTTTTTTTAACTTATTTTTTGGTTTCATTTATCTAGTTCTGATAGAGGAAGGTTCAGGTGTCTCAATAGTATAGTTTTTCTATCATCTATTTCATCCTTGAACTCCACTAGTTTTTCCTTTAGAAATTTGGATGCTATGCCACTTGGTGCATTCATGTGAAGTACTGATATTTCCTCATTGTTAATACGGCCTTTTATCAGGATGTAATTACCTTCCCTATCACTTTTAACTGGATCTATTTTTACTTTGACTTTGTCAGATATCATGATTCTGACTCTTCCCTTCTTTTTATCAGTTAATGCCCAATACATTTGGCTCCATCCTCTTACTTTTACCCTATGTGTGTCTACCTTCATCATGTGTGTTTCTTGTACATAGCATATGGTAGGGTTTTGGATTCTAATCCACTCTGCTATTTGCTTGAGTTTTATGGGTGAGTTCATTCCATTCACATTCAGAGTTATGATTACCAGCTGTGTATTTCCCAGCATTTAGATTTCCACGCCTATTCCTGCCTTTTCTTCTTTCACTATTTTCTTCTACACCAATGTTTTGTTTTTAATCAGTCCCCCTAATTCTCACCCTTATTTTATGTCCCTTTCTATCCCCATCTCTTCTTATTCCCCTCTTATTTTCTTTACAGTCTTTTTATACAACCCTCCCACCCTCTCCCTCCCTTGTATTGCTTCCCTCCACACCAATCTGTTTGTCACCCTCTTACTTTCCTATAGGGAACAAATAAATTCTCTGCCCCAATGTATTTGATTGTTCTTCCCTCTTTGAGTCAATTTCAATGCAGGTAAGAGTTGAGTATTTCCTATCTCCATCCTCTTTACCCTTTGAGTGTATTGATGTTCTCTGCCGTCCTACCATGAGCTTCTTTGTGACATATAAATTTACCCCATTTTATTTCTCTTTTAGTATTAACCTCTTTTTTTTAGCTCTAGTTGCATATATATATATATATATATATATATATATATATATTCATACATATATATGTATTTATGAATACACATATCTATATACATATTTATGTCTTGGCATTTCATCCTATACAGTTTGCCACTGTTCCCTCTAAGTGTAATTCTTCCAGCTGCCCAGGTGATAATAACAATTTTTTTTTTAATTTTTAAACATTATTTTATTTGGTCGTTTTCATACATTATTCACTGGAAACAAAGATCGTTTTCTTTTCCTCCCCTCAAACCCCCCCCCCCCGCCTTTCCCTCTCCCATAGCCGACGCATGATTCCACTGGTTATCACATGTGTTCTTGACTCAAATCCATTTCCCTGTTGTTGGAATTTGCATTATAGTGTTCATTTAGAGTCTCTCCTCAGTCTTATCTCCTCCAACCCTGTAGTCAAGCAGTTGCTTTTCATCGGTGTTTTTACTCCCACAGTTTGTCCTCTGCTTGTGGGTAGTATTTTTTAGATCCCTGCAGATTGTTCAGGGACATTGCATTGATACTAATGGAGAAGTCCATCACCTTTGTTTGTACCACAATGTATCAGTCTCTGTGTACAATGTTTTCCTGGTTCTGCTCCTTTCGCTCTGCATCACTTCCTGGAGGTTGTTCCAGTCTCCATGGAAATTCCTCCACTTTATTATTCCTTTTGGCACAATAGTATTCCATCACCAACATATACCACAATTTGTTCAGCCATTCTCCAATTGAAGGGCATCCCCTCATTTTCCAAATTTTGGCCACCACAAAGAGCGCAGCTATGAATATTTGATAATAACAATTTTTAAGAGTTCCTAATGACCTCTTTTCTCATAAGGATACATATCATTTTAACTCATTGTGCTTCTTTAAAAAAGTTTTTGTTTCTTTGTTTGTTTTCTTTTTCTTTTTTCCCTCTTTCTTAATTACCTTTTGATGATTCTCTTGAGTTCTGTGCTTGAGCATCAAATTTTATGTTCAGATCTGGTTGTAGCAAATGCTTGGAATTCTTCTATTTTGTTAAATGACCATACTTTCCCCTGTAAGAATATAATCAGTTTTGCTGGGCAATTGATTCTTGGTTGTAGACCTAGTTGTCTTGCTTTCCAGAATATCAAATTTCATGACTTTTGGTCCTTCAGTGTAGATGCAGCCAGATCCTGTGTTATCCTCACTGTGCTTCCATGGTATTGGAATGACTTATTCTTAGCAGCTTATATTTATTCCTTGGTCTGATAATTCTTGAATTTGGCTCTAACATTCCTGGTTTTTGTCAGTTGAGGATTAAGTACAGGAGGTGATCTGTGGATTCTTTCAATCTCCACTTTTCCCTCTTCTTCTAGAATATTGGGGCAGTTTTCCTTAAAGTTTTCTCTACAGGATAATTTCCTGTAGTATGATGTCCAGGCTTTTTCTTTTGTCATGGTCTTCTGGTAGACAAATGATTCTTAAGTTGTCTCTCCTGGAACAATTTTCTAAATCTTCTGTTTTGTGAATGAGGTACTTCATATTTTCCTCAATTTTTTCATTCTTTTAATTTTGTTTTATAGTGTGCTGCTGCCTTTTTTAAGTCATTTGTTTCTAGTTGTTGTATTCTGTATTTTAAAGCCTGGATTTCATCTCTAGTTTTTTAGTCATCCTTCTCCCTTTGGTCTGATTTTCTTTGGAGGTCATCTTTCATCTCCTTTGCCTCATTTTCAAGCTGATTAATTTTGACTTTCAAGACACTATTTTCTTGTTTTAGTTCAAATGCCTCTGTTTCCAAATTACTTATCTTATTTTATAAGTTCTTTTCCTAGTTGTCTTTACCCTCTCTTAATTGTGTTTTAATTGTATTTTGAGTTCTTCCAGAGCCTGTATCCAATTCCCTGAGGTTTCTGTTTTTTTGCTTGGTGTTCCCTCATCCTTCTCTGATCTGTTTGATCTTAGTTCATTGCCTGGGTATAAGCTGTCGATTCTAATTTCTTTTTTCTTTTTCTGTTGTTTGCTCATATTTACCCCTTCTTTACTCCCTGCAGTTGCCTGTAGTCTTGCTCCTCTCATTTTTTTGTGATTTGAGGCTTTTCTGCCAGCCTTCACCCTTGGAGCTTTGTCAGCAAATCTCTCAGGGTAGTCTGTGGGGGAGGGGTGTTGGAGCTTGGGTTTCCCTGCCCTCTGAAGGCTTTGATGGGATTATGTCCAGCTGAGTTGAGCTGGATGTGGCCTGAGGCTAAAACCTCAGGAAGGTGGTGACAATATGGAGTGTCTCTGCTGCTGAAACTAGGCTGCCTACTCTATGCTCTGAGCTTCTTATCTAATTGCTTGCCCACCACCTGTTTGCAATGCTCTGAGTCTCATACAGCTTTTCCCACAAGGTACTCCCTCCAGACCAGTACCCTTGCCTGCCCAGAGGTTCTAGCTGGTACTGGAGGCTTGGCGCTCTTGGTGGGGGAGAGGTCCTGGGATCTTTCTTTTTCCTTCCCATTAAACCTGAGTGTTCTCAAATTCCAGCTTTTGTGGGTATACCTTTTAAGTTGAGTCCAGCAGGAGGATTCCTTGGTTCTTTCTTGTTGTTAAGTTTGATTTTCTGTCTCCTAGGAGTATTTAGTTTGTAATCAGTAAGGAAGGGTTTTCAGAGGTCTGAATTTTTGCTGTCTCTATGCTGCCATCTTGACTCTGTCTCTACAAAGGAGTATATGATAATGTTCCAGGATCAGGTCATTGCTACTAGAAATTATAGAAAAGTTACGATTAAGGAACCCAGACTCATTGATCAATGCAAATTATGAACTGGCAGGAATTGCTATATGTTAATGTGAGTTGCACAAATTTTCATTTACTACATATGTAGAAAGATACAATTAAATAACTAGGATTACACCTCAGAAACTCATTATATTTCATAACATATTACATGAAAAAGTCCCAATCTACATGGACAAATGCCAAAATTGTCAAGACATAAAATTATACCAGAACTAAAACATCATTACAGAGAGGTGCACTCTGAACCATAAAAATTTACTAACATTCTAATAGATACCCAAAATCTCCAAATTACATGTAATTAAAAGCATTAAAAATATATAGACCCCCCCCCAAAAAAAGAAATTAAATATGAGAATAGGATGAGATACAATTCATCCTGCCCATCCATTTTGCTTTTAGAATTGTCCAAAAGATGCTTTTGGTGAGTCTAAAGAGGAGTTTACCTCCTAATACTTTTATTCAATTACCAAAGATATTTTATTTATTTTTACAACAGATTACAGTCCACTAAACATAAAATGAATTCTGAAAAGAAAGTAACAGCTAAGAGCTAGATCAGTCATGGGAGGTTTCATACAGAAGTCAGGACTTGGGTTAAATGATGAAGTGAGACTTATGGAAGGGAAAAAATGACATTATTTCAGGCAGAAAGGACATGAAGCCAGGTGAGGAAATGGGAATGGATATGGCATGATTAGCATGTAGTTGGAAAATCTTCAACCCTTGGACTTCATCTCCCAGAATCCTTTCCCCTTCATCCATGTAGCTTCTTACATATTGTTTATATAGTTCTGTAACTCTGCCCCTCCCACTTTCTTCTCCCATGTGAGTGGTCTGGGTAGGCCTCTTTTTACTGAAGGGCCCCCCCCTCTATTTCAAGTGATTATTAATAAATCTTATAAAATATAATACTTGGAGTTTTAGATATTAATTTTAATCTTACATTAGGAAATAATGAGGAAATACTCTAATCATCTAGATAAAAAAATTGATGTAGAAAAGAAGTGGGAGAGAAGTTTGGAGAAGTACTTGGGGGCCAGATTTTTGGAGAATCTTGAATGCTGGCACAAAGAGTTGGTGTTTGAATTTCATTCTTTAGACAACAGGAACTCATAAAGAGGTTTTTTTTTTCTTAAGTGGGGACCTGCTTATACAAAGTGATGTTTTAGGAACATTATTTTATTATTAGCTATTCTCAGGATGGACTGAACAAAGAGGAAATGGAGGCAGATTAACCAGTTAAGAGATCACTAGACACTGAAGGGCTGGAATGGAAAAGTACTGGGGTAGTTCAGGTGGGAGATACAGGAGAAATGCTGTATAAGATAAAGTGTCAGGACTTAAGGAACTTAAAATCTAGTTGGGGAATTCGGATATAGAAAATCTAGAAACAATAAAAATATTAAATAGCAATGGACATTTCATAACATTTTAAAGTTTATAAAGTGACCTTAAAAACTATGTAAGATTTCTCTGCATTTTTTCATTTATTTTTTTTTATAGAACCCTTGTGTGGCAGATAGTATGAATATTCATTTCCCCATTTTATTGTAGAGGACATTAACACTTAGATCTGTGCCTCAAGTCTCATAGATAATAATGAAAAGAGCTGAGATTTAAACCTAAGTCTTTTGGTTGAAAATCAAGTCTCCTCCAGTTTTCCCAGCAGTTTTTTTCAAATAGTGGATTTTTGTCCCAAAAGCTGGGGTCTTTGGGTTTGTCATAGACTGTCTTGATGAGGTCATTTACCCGCTATTCCACTCATCCTCCTTTCTGTCTCTTAGGCAGTACCAAATTGTTTTGATGACTACTGCTTTATAGTATAGTTTGAGATCTGGGACTGCAAGAGATTAGGTCTGGATCAACACCTCACACCCTACACCAAGATAAACTCAGAATGGGTGAATGGCCTGAATATAAAGAAGGAAACTATAAGTAAATTAGGTGAAAACAGAATAATATACATGTCAGACCTTTGGGAAAGGAAACACTTTCAAACCAAGCAAGACATAGAAAGAGTCACAAAATGTAAAATAAATAATTTCAACTACATCAATTTAAAAAGTTTTGTACAAACAAAACCAATACAACCAAAATTAGAAGGGAAGGAACAAATTGGGAAACAATCTTCATAACAAAAACATCTGACAAAGGTTTAATTACTCAAATTTATAAAGAGCTAAAGCAACTGTACAAAAATCAAGCCATTCTTCAATTGATAAATGGGCAAGGGACATGAATAGGCAATTTTCAGTTAAAGAAATCAAAACTATGAATAGACACATTAAAAAGTGTTCTAAATCTCTTATAATCAGAGAGATGCAAATCAAAACAACTCTGAGGTATCACCTCACACCTAGCAGATTGGCTAACATGACAGCAAAGGAAAGTAATGAATGTTGGAGGGGATGTGGCAAAGTTGGGACATTAATTCATTGCTGGTGAAGTTGTGAATTGATCCAACCATTCTGGAGGGCAATTTGGAACTATGCCCAAATGGTGATAAAAGACTGTCTGCCCTATGATCCAGCCATAGCACTGCTGGTTTATACCCCAAAGAGATAATAAGGAAAAAGACATGTACAAGAATATTCATATCTGTGCTCTTTGTGGTGTCCAAAAATTGGAAAATGAGGGGATGCCCTTCAATTGGGGAATGGCTGAAGAAATTGTGGTATATGTTGGTGATGGAATACTATTGTGCTAAAAGGAATAATTAAGTAGAGGAATTCCATGGAGACTGGAACAACCTCCAGGAAGTGATGCAGAGCAAAAGGAGCAGAACCAGGAGAACATTGTACACAAAGACTGATAAACTGTGGTACAATCGAATGTAATGGACTTCTCCTTTAGTGTCAATGCAATGTCCCTGAACAATCTGCAGGGATCATGGAGAAAAAACACTATCCACAAGCAGAGGACAAACTGTGGGAGTAAAAACACCGAGGAAAAGCAATTGCATGACTACAGGGGTTGAGGGGATATGATTGAGGAGAGACTCTAAATGAACCCCCTAATGCAAATACCAACAACATGGAAATGGGTTCCAATCAAGGACACATGTGATACCCAGTGGAATTGTGCATCAATTACAGGAGGTGGGGGGAGAGGAAAAGAAAATGATTTTTTTTCAATGCATAATGTTTGGAAATGACCAAATAAAATAATGTTTAAAAGGAAAAAAAAAAGAAAATCAAGTGTCCTGTCTACTCATAACAAGACAATGTATTTCTAAAGATAATGGCAGATGAGTGATAGCAAAGATATAACTAAATCAAGGTGACCAGAGCTTTGTTTCAAGTTGCTAAAATTTAAGAGAATGCTTGAAGTATCTACCATCTTTTAGTGAAATAGAAATAATTGTGCTAACTAGTAGGAATAATTTGTTAAAATGGTAAGCTACCAAATGATTCAGACTTTTTCCCATGACTACCAAGCCACCTGTCTAGTGATTTACCTAGTCAGGCCTCACACAGATCTACTTCTTCTAGCAATGCTGGTAGGTAAGTACTATTTTTATCCTCACCCATTATACATTTGAGAAAACTGAGGTGGAAGGTAAGTGACTTACCCAAGATCACAAAGCTAAATAAAATACCTAAGGCTAAATTAAAAATCAGGTATTCTTGACTTTAGATCAGCAGTCTTGTATATTGTTACCACTTAGCTGCTTCTATATATGACTAGCAAATGAAATTTACACTAAATTATAGGCTGTATTAAATAAATTTGACTAGAAAGGAAAATTTATGTCAATCTTTCCTGAATATTAAGTGGATGAAAAACATTAACTGACTAAACAATGTTACAAAAGAACTGAAAGCCCCTTCTCCAATTTATATGAAACAAAATTATTTACCAACTTTATTTCATCTATAATAATACATTTTCTATAATTTATAGCATACTTAATTAGACTCATAGCTGCTTGGATACACATGCTTTGAGGACCACTCTTTAGAGTAATGAGACAAGTCTAGTTTGGAAGATGAGGAAATTTTTCAAAGAGCACAAATATTAAATATTGCCTAGGGTATATTTGGATAGCCCTTATATTCAGCCTGAGGGTCAATGATATCCCCCTATACACTCTGTGCTGTGCTCTGTAGGTGCACATTTGTACCTGTGCATGGGCATGTGCATTTTCTCTTGCATTCAGGCTATTTTCTTTAGGTAGCAGTCCAGTGGATATAAAGATGCAGTTGGTAGAATAATGAGTCATTATTATTGAATACCCATGTAATTAATCTAAGAAAATCATGTACTGATGTACTATATTACCAAGCAGAGTGAAGAGTCAGAGTCTGGTGTCCTGGGGGAATTTAGACTTCTTTCAAAGCATTTTTAAAATGCAGATTTCCTCTGTTCAGGTCTGGAATGCTCATTTTTCAGCTGTCTGCCCCTCCACCTCACTGGAGAACAATGTACCTCTTTTCAGCCTAACAAAGAAAATAGACACCCTCAAGTGGTAGCTAAAGCAAATAATTATAGTAACATATAGATAGATATAAACACATATGTGTGTCATTTGTATTTATCTATGCATTCAGATATGCATTATATGTGGGTTTGTTTAAAGGGCTAAAAGCTATTCGTCATTATTCCTAAAAAGAGCCTTGGTTAAATAAGAAGGGAAATGCACTAATCTCAGGAAAAACAATAATGTTTGGGTTTTTTTTGTTTATAAAGAAAAACAAAGAATTGAGACAATTTTATATGGAAAACTCAAGCTTTAAATGCATCTGAAAGATTCAGCTAGTTAAGGTTGAAAGTGACTTGGGATAAATTCTTTTTTTTACTTTTTTTGAATTTCCAAAACTGCTGCACAGATGCAATTTTCTTAAATTTATTATAATTTTTTAAAATTAAGAGTCTAAAGCCAAAGACAGAGCTAATTCTGACCTGTATAATCAAGGAAAGGTAAGATGTAAACAACAAAAACAAAAATACTAAAAATTTAGAGAAGTTGAAGAATTAGGATTTTAGTATATCACTGAATATTTAAATGCAATAAGAAATGGACACAAAATAAAATGGTATTAGGCAAGATTGTTAGAAGAATATATACATGACCATATGTCAGTCTACCTATGTATATTTGAATAAAATGGCACAATATCTATTAAAAAGTATTAGAACTTTGAAATGTTTAATGATGTTATTTGGACTAATGCATTGAATGAGAACTATCCCCAGATCAAAAATAATTTGGTATAGTTTAGTTTGACAAATGCAACTTTATTGTTATTTATACCTTTACATTTTAAGCTATACCTGATTTCCTTTCCATATTTCATTGCCATTTCCATTTATATTAGACTGCAGTTGGAAATAATGAGTTGATATGAGGCTATATTGAGAGTGAATTGTATTACTGTAAATTTTCTGAAAGGCTCACTTTAAAGGCCCCATCATTGCCCTTGGGGAGAGGGAGGGAGATTGTCCATTGTAATGAACCAAATTGATATTATTAAGAAAAATTGCTCCCTCTATGGGTGACTTCCACGGATGTATTACTTAAAACTGAGCTTTCCCCATCTGTTCTCATTGCTAATTGTAATGAGAAAAAAAAAATCACAACTTATGTCATGAAAATGACAGTGTGATTTTTCATTGCAAGCATCTGTCACATTCTTTGGAGACTGGCATGAACTGATAAAATGTTTATAACAATTTTGGTACAAATGGCTGATAATCACAAATACTCCCAAAGAATTCAACCAGAGAAACCAATCTTGGAAACAAAATACATTTTGAGTTCTATTTTTTTTTTTGCAAGCATGTGAAAAAATATGTTCTAAGATAGTCTAAAAATTTTAATGGGAATGCTCATCTATTTCTTAACAGAACATAAACAGTAATTGTAGTGAAAGTAGATTTCCCCCATCATGCCTTATGTTCTGTTGAGTTCTCTCAAGATGTAATTGGAAAACAAATACAGAACAGGAGGGCTTCTCTTAGAAACAGATTTTATAATGTGATAGACTTGATTTGCACTGGCACTCTTTATTTTTATCTAATAAAATCCTGGGTTACACCTTTTGCACCCACACTGCAGGAAGGAAGTTGCCTACAGAGTTATCCCATAAAATTTCAAGAAATATTTTAATAACAATTAAATATCCAAATGTAATCAGGTCTGGAAGGCAATGTCTTGACATTATAATAATACTTTGCTAATCTGATTATTTCATGAACTAGCCATGGAGGTGGGGTGGGGGGACTAAGGGAAGGGATTTGAACTGTTTCTCCTTTATTCAGTAGAATGAACTTTCCTATAGAAATATGTGGAGCACATTTAATGATAGTGTTACCAAGAATCTATATATACTCAAAGAGCAAAATGACCAAAAGAAGACAAATACTTTGGGGCTTAGATAATTTGTGTCTTCATAAGATTAAGGAAATTCATTTAGTTGCTTCCTCGGATGATTAAGGCCATAGGCAATACCTACAATGGCATAAGCTAGCTATTGCATCAAGTAAAATAACCAAATACTGCCAATGTCTGCAATGTCTGTGGAGTAGCAGAATTGGTAGGCAAACTATTTTTAGTTCGTAGGAATTTTTTTAAATGAATCTACACAATTATATAACATCAGATTAGGGAAGAATAGACAAACTACATGGGAAGTTATACAACTTGAGGCCTTACCTTACTATCCAACCAAGATAGTCAGACACATCCTTGGCTGGCAGTTTCAGAATCCCAAAAGGTTTTTCTGTGTGTCCTGTGCCCCTTTACTCTTCTTCCCATTGTTCTTGGGTCATGTAAACAAGCTAACTTTCTTCTGAGAAGAGATAACTTTTATAATGAGAGATGCTGCATTAGTTTGGTAGTTGCCTTAAAACTTTAGGCATGGTGGGGTTTTTTTTGGGGGGGAATGGAACAGAAATAGGAAAGGGAATATATTGCAATAGGGAGTTGAAGACAACTAAGGTGACTGTCAATGACCATAAATTCAGGAGAATATTAGATAGACTTTTCAATAAAATGTAAGCTCTTTGAGCATAGGACCTATGTAAAAAAAATCCCTAGCACTTAGCACAATGCCTTGTATATAGTAAATGCTAATAAATGTTTATTAAATTTAATTAAATTTTATAAGGGCCAATGGACCAACTGATGTGGAAAATTCATCATGACCTCGTTGCTAAGTATGACTTTGATCCAATGCATTAATGGGAATTGAAGTTTAATGGTTGGTCAGAAGGGTAGGAAGAATGTCAGGCATGTATATGCAGAAATTGATTAAAAATATTAATTGAGGGGAAGGAAAAGAAGTATTATAGAGAAAACAAGTGGAGGTAGGGACATCAAGAGGACCATTGGATTTAAGGTGGAGAAGAGGAGGCTTAGAAGGGATGATTGGCTAAGAAAGATGGCAACTGCTTGGGACAGATGGAGATTTGGATCTCTCAGACAGGCAGATTTGTACCTGATAATTTTCAGGACAATGAATGATCTTGTTTTTTCTTGGCTGAGGTGATTTTTGAATCAGATCCTAGATTAAATATCTACTGTACATGAGGTAGAGTCCCAATAGCAACTTAAATTGCTGATATTGTCTTTTTTTGGGGGGAAAGAGGGAGGAAGAATCAGAGAGTTCACAATTTCCAGTGATAATTGGGGTGGTTGGGTATTAGATAAACTCTAGTAATTTTCTTCCTCTACATCCCATCTGGAGGGGAGCCTCTACCCAGAGAATCTTCACCATTTTGTAGACAAGTGGCTTGGATTTTTGATATTTGCCTTACTTGCCCTCTGGAGAGGCAAGAACAGAGTTTGGTCATTATAGATGGAATGAGAAGGAAGATGGACATGGGTGCTCTTAAAGGTAAATTTAACCCTTCCTCATCCATTGTACAATTCCAATCCATTTAGTCTTAAAAAGAAGGTAAAGTGAATTCTGGGCCTCCCCACCCATCTTACACCCCTGCCTTCAAAATAATCACCCACTCTATGGGAAAATAATTAATTTGTAAACATATGAAAGGGTTGTTCTCATTTTGTGTTTTGTTGAAAATAAAAAATTGCAAAAGAATTAAACGTAGGTCAACCTAGAGGCTTTATTAATATTGTATTTGTGGTGATATAATACATTATGCATAATTCTACAGGAATTCTATTCTAATTTAGTAATAATTCATATCCATTTATTCAACATGACAGCACCACTAATTACGTTGTAACCAGTGTGGAAAACATGCAAACAGTAAGTGCTAAGTATTTCTATATTGCAAGAAATTCAATCAGATTTTGCATGCTCCTTAGAGTGACACAGCAATATGAATGGCTCCCCCTAATCCTGTATCATGCCTTGGGATACATAGATGTGAGCAGTACATGCAATAAATACTCATGATATAACAATTTTCTCCCCTTCCCCAACTTCCACTGATAAATAGAAAATTGCATATTTACCACAGGAAATGCAAAGTATATATAACTTGTCAGGAGGCATTTAGCCCCCCCTTACAGTAGCACATTTATTTAGTTCCTTTCCTCTGTCTGCTTCCTGTCTGCTAAGTGTGATCTTTTTTCCCCCTGCCTAATATCCTGTGAAGGTGCCAATTACCCTGCTGCTTATCAGTTGAAAACTATGCTTTGTGCAAAGGGAGCATCAATTATTTGTGAGCAGGGAGCTAAGCTTGCTTGAATCATAATGATAGGATGCTAGCGTTTCCAGCAAATAGAACATATCAAAAGGCAACACCAGCCTAATAAGGTATAGGCCAAAGGGAGAGTCTCAGAAGTTCAGGTCTAAGAGTTTTGTTCAAATAATACTGGTTTTTCAGGAATTCAATTTGATGCAGATAACATGTGAATCTGACCCAATTTAAAACCATCAAGGTTAACATGTTTTCTGTCATTACCTTACCTTACCTTACATTGTCATTACCATGTCATTACCTTACCTTAGTTGCTTAGTTCTGCTAAATAAAGGCTGTTAAATGCATTGATACCATTGGGCTTTGTTTGTTTGTTTTTGTTTTCCCTGTCCTATAAGTAGCAAATCTAGTTTTAGACAGTTTCTAGCTATGTGACCATGGGCAGGTTACTTAACCCTGTTTGCCTCAGTTTCCTCATATGTAAAATGATCCAGAAAAGGAAATGGCAAACTATCTTGGAATCTTTGCTATGAAAACCTCAAATGGAGTCACTAAGAGTCAGACACAACTGAAAAATGATTTTATGGCAAAAGAGGGAGATTGGTTAAATAGAGAAAAGAAAGGGATGCTGTTAGGTTGGAAAAGACTCATACCTGGATGTCTTACAGAAAGACTACTTATTCCCTGACTTCTGCCATTTGCCACTTAGGATCTCTTGAATAAGTCACTTAAGTACTCTGGGCTTCAGTCTTCTCATCTGTAAAATGGTGATTGGAATCCTTACCCTGGGCAGCCAGGTGGAGAGAAGTAGAGAGAGTGTGATACCCAGAGTTAGGAAAACCTGAGTTCAAATCTAGTTTTAAACCTTTTATATATGTGACCTTTTAAATAAACTTAACACTGCTTTTCTCATTTTCCTTAATTTATATTTTTGTTTTTGCAGTGCTTAACACACTACCTGGCACATAGAAAGTGCCTAAAGATTGATGGCACTGGGATGACATTCTAATGTATGGGGTTTGGCTAATGATTTGGCATGAAGATTATTTCCATGTACATAAGATAACAAATAATTGCCCCACCATTGCATGATACCTGTTACACATGCCATTCAATGTGAGAGTGTTTATTTAATTTAGTTTATTGGTTTGCCCCAAGATAGGGAGTTATCTATCCTTTCTCAGACCCTTGAATAGTTTAAATAAGTTGGCATAGTCTTCTTTCTTGTCTCTCCATGAAAGGTGTGAGAATCTATGTGGCCTAGGGTGGACTGGGCCTAGGTTTAAATCCTGAGGGGATGCTAACATGTATAGGTACTGAAGACTTGTCCTTTAGATTCTACTGAGCATCTTGGGTTCTTAGAGGTTATTGCTTTTGACACCAGGGATCAAAGACTGTCTCTTCTGAATCAAGGACTATAGATGACCTTGATCATTTAAATCACATATACTATTGGCTAGAATTTTGTTTATAGGATTCTAGGATTTAAACATGGAAGAGAATTAAGATACAAAATAATTATATTCTCTTCATTTTGCTGACTGAGAAAAATAAAGAGCTATGAGGTAAAATAAAACTTCTTACATTACATTGTTACATTAACAATGAACCATCATAGTCTATAGTGACCATGAAAATAATTATAATTGTGAGTGGTTCTTGTTCATTCAAAAAGTTTAAGTCACTATTATGTAAAATTCCTGTGATGCCTTAAAGAGAAATTCTGAATAGAGAAACCCCTTTAGATCATGTAGCATACTTTGGCAAGTCCCACCCTGGCCCACCATTCCTGATTTTTTTTATTTTTGTGCATATTTGCCTATTTGAATATAAACTCTTTGACATCAAGATTTGCTTCTGTTTTTCTTTTTTATCTTTAAAACAGTTGTTGGCATATAACACATGCTATATATAGTTTATTTTTCATTCATTCTTTCAATCATCCATTCATTCTTCAAACTGAAAGGCTTCAAGTTTTGTCTAAGCAATGAGCTATATTTTTTATTCAAGGACCAGCACAGGTTCATTTTAAAAGACTTATCACTTAAACATTGACCTCAAGGTGACAAATATTTTTCATCACAGTGATTTATGATAGTGATTATTAAGGTGCATAAAAATTATAATTTATATTGGTGGAGGGTGGAACCATAGTGATGATATTATGGATCCTTGAAGTACTGAAATAAATACTTTGTCCAAAGCAAACAAAGCTTTCAATTCAGGGCATCTATTTTGCCTATTTAGAGTGTGAAAGCAAAATCAAGTGACCAAACCCCAAAGAAGTCTCAAGAGAATGCTATGCTTAGTTATGAAAAAATGGATCTTAAGACTCACCTTCAGCCAACTTCCAACCCCAGGAAGGAACTAAGCCTTTGAAAAGAGGCCCTGCCTATAGTGTTGTCTTTCCCTTTATTATATATATGCTATTTGTGGACTATGATTTCTTTGTCTCTACACAGTATCTGCACTAAATGCTTAATAAATACTTACTCATCAAGTAATTGGTCGATCACTTCACTGGTTGAACAGCTTCCAAAGTTGAATATGATAGGGGCAAAGGTCAACTTTGAAACTAGACCCCAAGTGATCTAATCAGGTCCTTTATGATCAAACATACTGCCTCAGAGTCAGCTCAGTGAGATAGCCCTGAATTGCTATCAATTTAAAGGTGACCATTAGCATCATCTCTCAGCTGAACAATAAGACTTCTTCAGAATTACTTGTGTTGCTGGTCTCCAAAAATTGCTTTCCTCTTCTTTAACAAATGAAACCCAATGACTTCCAGAGCCAGTTCCACTTAGAAGCAATACCCCCAAATGCCTCCATTTCTAAAAAGGCTCCCATCCTTTCTTGTAAGAACAAAAACAAAAATAAAACAAAACAACAGCCCTGAATCAAACTAATACTGCTATAAGATTATATAGTGTGTGTTTTTATTTTCAAAATGTAAACTATATATTTTAGGAAATAAATTTTTTTCCAATGCTAAGGTAGAATCTCAGAACCTATAAATTTCAATTTTATAAAAAGAAGTGATTTTTATTTATTTTTATTCTTGCCATTTCATACATTTTTCTATAAAATAAGAAAGCCCACCTTCTGTGTGTTGGTATTTCCCAGTGATCTCTGTGCCTGCTATTATTAAGCTGATATCTTATTCAGATTTCAAATGTAGGCAAATAGTCCCAAGTACTCAAGTCCTTAGTAAGCAACCTCACAATAGGATTGATATAATAGAACTGTGTCCTTTTGTGTTAGTTTTCACTTGACATCTAAAAGTACTTTTGACAACTGACTTCTCTTAGATCTCAGTTTTAGTTAAAAAAAAAAAGGAGGCTAAATTCAATGACCACATGGCCAGCCTAGGGCTAGCAGTATTATGCTCACCTGAGCATTGATTTCTCACACTTTCACATTTTACATACAATATAACCATTCCTTTTGTTAGCAAAAGCTTTACATTTGTGTCATACCTGCCTAGTTGTCCCCCAAACAGTCACTGAGTAGTTCTTAATGCATTACTTGGAAATGGCACTACTATGTGACAGAAAGTGACAGCAAGAAAGGGTTGATCCAGCAGGAGGGGTAATAACAGGAAGAAATGAGGAAGAGCCATTTGGAAAACCAGACAACCACGGGTGTCATTTATTTTTATTATTATTTTTTCAATTTAAAAATTATTTTCTCTCCCTCTTACTCTTCATATCACTGTGAGGGCAGGGGGAACAACATCTTTCTAACAAATAGTGATAGTCATGTAAAGCAAATTCCCATACTGGTTATTTCCATTCTGGACTCTGAGTGTATCACCTCTCAGTTAGGATATTAGAGGCGTCATCAATACACTGATATAGAATATATGGAATTGGATTGGATATAGAATTGATCTTTCAAAGTTGTAAAGCAGAAGGATCATTAAGAATTTCATGGAAGTACAAAGAATCACTTCCTTACCCATACTTAAGACAAGGAAAGAATGCCCTCTGACATCAGTTGATGGTTTATATTTCACACTGCTTTCTTTCACACTTTTTATGTTTCAGCCAAACGGTAATTAGTTATTCACTGACCCTACACTGCACTACATTATCCTGCCTCTATCTCTTCACAGAGGCTCCCTCTTGGAATGTACTGCCTTCTTACTCATCTTCCCTTTAAGCTACTAAACTGAAAATGATTTCTTCTTCCTCTAATTTTTCTAGAGCATTTTAGCTGTATTTTTCCTTTGCCTCCATTACATTATATTTTGTATCACACTTAACTCTGTTTATATCATACATCCCAATAGATGTCAAGGTTGTGGCTGGTGCATATGTGTGTTCACATATGTTTTAGCTTTTTATCCTTAGTGCCTACTACAGTTCTTCAAATATAATGGGAGCCTAAGCAATGTTTCTTGAATTGAATTGATTTGAGACAAATTTTCTAAAGGATAGTTCATCTCTAAAGGAAGAATGATAATGAACCCAACAGTTCTATAAATAAGTCCCAGCAGGATGTAGTGATTCTTAAGTCAGCTTGATGTAAATCACAGTAACCAGTGGTCATCATTATCAATAAATAGTTATTAAACATCTGCATATAAAAAGGGGGATGAAATAAGGTCATTATCCTCAGAGAGCTCACATTCTAATGAAGAAGACAACATGCAAATGCTATTCAAGATATATACAGTATAAATGGAAGATATTTTCAGAGTAAAGGTATGAGAAATATATGTGTAGTGAGGAAGTAGGCAACCAACTCACAGATCCTGCAGAAGGTGGGATTGGAGCTGAGTTTTGAAGAAGGCCAGGGAAGCCAGGAGGGAAGTATTCCAGACATTAGGGATAGTGAATAAAAAGGCATGGGGGAGCAGCTGGGTGGCTCAGTGGATTGAGAGTCAGGCCTAGAGATGGGAGATCCTGGGTTCAAATTTGGCCTCAGACACTTCCTAGCTGTGTGACCCTGGGCAAGTCACTTGACCCTCATTGCCTAGCCCTTACCACTCTTCTGCCTTGAAGCCGATACACAGTATTGACTCCAAGACAGAGGGTAAGGGTTTAAAAAAAAAGGCATGAAGTCAGGAGATAGAATACAGATTTCAAGGAACAGAAAGGTCAGTGTCCCTGGATTGTAGAATACAAGGAGGGGAGTAAAGTCTAAGGTTCTCAGAGAAAAGCATTTTCTGAATCATCACTTTGGCTAAATAGCTTCTTATATATATTGAAGTTACATTCTAATTGCCTTTTCTATTTGGAGAAAAGTCAAGGAAGAAGAAGTAGGCAGAAGAAAGCAAGTGAAACCCAAGATCACAGACTTTAGGAATCAATATCAATTAGATTCAATATCTACAGGATTTGGTCCTTCAGTCCCCTGGTGAGTGGTAGCAAACTTGAAAACTGATTGAGGGAAAAATATCTCCAAAAAGTTTTTCTGGTTTAATATAAAGTTCAGATTTCCTCCAGGAAGAGACATGTCTCTCATGGGAAGTATCTATTGTGAGTAAAAACTGTCATCCATCCTTATGGTATTGCCAAGTCATTATAAGCACAAGGGAAAGCCTATGTGGTATTTGCTCATTTGTTTTGAACAACAGAGAGTTCTCAGAGTCATGCAGCACTGGAAAAACCTATGGCCATGACTGTGGTGACCGTGAAACCAATGTCAGCTTTTCATGGATTCTTATCCATCTTCTGTGGACAATTTTTACTGTTATAACTGTCACTGCTCCTTCCTTTGTCCAGTTCTTTGAGAGGGGGACTTTACTTTGTATCAAAACCCATTTGGATTATTAAATATTACTCTTAGTTTTGTCAGTTCATGCCATTTATTTCGGTAAATATTGGTTTTTGACCTAACAATCTCAGAAGGAGATGCTTCATATTTACCAAGAGGTTTGCCTCCTTTGGGACCATGTATTTACTTTTCAAAGCAAACAACAGGAAAATTCTCCAAGTCTTTCAGAAAAGCTTATCCCTTTGTAGTGTCTTCCCCAATACCTTGAAGTTTTTGTCTTAATTAGACTGATGAAGTTGAGGAGAGGGACCTCAAACTTTTGTGAGAGACCTTGAGCATTCATAAGGATGTAAGAAAATCGGAATCTTGTTCAAATTTTGTTAAGTGGAGGGGATGAGATCAAATCTCATTAGAATAATTTGCTAATGAAGAAGAGAACAAAGAAGAGAAAGGTAGAGAAAAGTACAATGGAAAGAACATTGAATTTTTGGAGCCAGTGGAACTCATATGGATCTCCACTTCTTTTCTTCACTCACTTTTTTAACTCTCTAAAATCTGTCTTTTGAGATCATCATCCAACTAAAGCTGCACTTTCTAAAGTTTCTAGCCATTTATTAATTGCCAACACTATTAAATTCTTTTCATTCTTCACTCTTCTTGACCTTTCAGCAGCCTTTGACACAATGTTGATCTCTTTTCTCTGGGTTCCCATGACATTGTACTTTCCTAGTTCTCCTCTACCTGCCTGACTATTCTCAGGCTTCTTTGCTGGATCTTTGTCCAGACAAAATATGCTCATCATGGATTTCCTCCAAGTCTTTGTCCTGAGTCTTCTCTTCTCCCAATTCAATATTATTTCACTTGGGAATCTTATCAGATCCAATAATTTCACTTATCATCTCTATCGTGATAATTGTCAGCTCTATTTATCTAGCCCTACCTTCTCTCCTAACCTCCTGAATTTCATCTCCATGACTAGCAGATGCCTTGTAGATATCTCAAATTTGATGTCACATAGACATCTTCAATTCAATAAATCCCAAACTGAACGCATTATCATTCCCCTTAAGTCTTCCTCCCTCCCAATCTTCCCTATTTATACCAAGGGTCCCACAATCCTCTCAGTTTCCCAAGTTCATAAAATATCCTCAACTCCTAACTATTTCTGTCTCCATTTCCAACCTCTTGCCAAGTCCTCTTGCCTTTATCTTTGTAACATCTCTGATATAAGTCTTTCTCTCCCTTACTGCCACCACATTCTGGCAGTCCCTCATTAACTCCTGCTTGAACCACTGTAAAAGTTAGCTAGTTGTTCTTCCTATCAAAAGACTACCCATTCCAGTCTGTCTTCCACTCAGCTGTCAAATTAATCTTCCTAAAGCAAAGATCTGACTGTGTAATCACCTTCTTCATTCAATAAACTTTAGTGACTTCCTATCACTTCTATGATCAAATATAAAAGCTTCTGCTTGGCATTCAAAATCCTTTACAATCTGCCTCCCTTCTGCCTTTCCAGTCTTACACCTTTCCACTCCTACACAATCTTTTAGCCAGTGACACTGTCCTCTTTGCTATTCCTCAAACAAAATACACAGAACATTTTCACTTGCTATATCTATCTATTTCTCTTACTATCTATTTACCTATATATTTCTATCTATCAAACATTTTCACTAGCTTTATCTAATTATATTTCTGTGTGTCTATCTTTTTATCATCTACAATTTCTTTCTACCTATCTCCTCATTCACTCAAAAATATAATTTTATATGTACATGCTGGGAGGAATCACTTGTTGCTGTCTTTGAAGGACATCTCATTTTGAAATCCAACATTTAATTCTTAGAAAAAGTTCTCCACTATAACTGTTGTCTGACCGAATTTTACATATAAATATCTTATATTTTACTAAGCATCCAGTATGGTTTTTTGCCTTTTAAAAAGGAAAATTTCTCTTGGTGTCAAGCTGTCTATTAATTACCTTCCATCAGTTGTGAATTTATTGCAATCACTATCTCTTATCAGTCCTAGTGTTAATAAACAGACCTCTGGCTTGAATAGAATTGAATTTAGCTAACATATTACTTCTAACTCAGACACAATCATCACCATAAAATTCCACTTATCACAGTAATTTTCAGACTAATTAGTAGTTTTTCAAGGTTTCCTATATAGATCTTTAATATCAAATCTAAGAGAATAGCCAATTTTTTTTTGGATAAAAGTTCCCTTTGTGTGTTCCAAATCATTCTTTCTCTCTTTTTTCTGGATGGGCCCTTTCCAAAACAAAATGAGAGAAGATTTATGGAACATAAACTACCTCTTTTGGGCGGAGGACTTTGAAGCATTTTTTGTAAATGGCCAATTAGGGAAACACAGTCACAAAACTTATGATGCAGACACACATGGAGTCACACATAACAAACATTAAACATGTACTCAGGGAAGCATCCTTTTAAGATTCAAAGTGTTTACTCAAGATCTTGAGGCAGAAAGAAAAAGGAAGAAGAAATGAAAAAGTCCATCTTGCTGTTTCCAAGATACTGACCCTTTAAAAATGTTAGAGGTGAAAAAAGTTTTTAGCTCCATGAGCCTTAAGTGTAAACATTTGAAAAGGCAGTGGACAAGGGATTGAAAAATGGGCTTTTCTCTGCTAGAGCTGAGGATCTAGGGGTCTTGGAGGTTGAGGAGGAGAGGGACCCCTCATTCCTGACCATTCACTCCTCCTTCCCTCAGGTGGGGAAGTTGTTGGTGGTTGTCTACCCTGAACGGGAAAGATTTTAAGTTGGGGCTAACTTTTTCTTCTGTGTCTAAATCTACAGTCTTTACATCAGGGAACCACAGACTGCAATTTTGAATAAACTCCAAGAGCTTAGTCAGCTGTGACTTGCTTACTCTCCTCTCTTACTCCCCTTTTCTGAAAACTGTGTTTAATTATTTCAGTGAATAGCTTTCTTTCTTTCAATTCACTGTGTCCCATGGTGGCCCTTTTCTTCTCCTAACTTCTCCTGTTCTGAACTGCTCCTTTTATACTGGGAGTCCTGAACCACTCCTTTTACATTGGGAGCCCTGGATTACTCCACCCCCAATCCTTCTCCATCCACAGGGAGGCCCAGAACCTCTTCCAGGGGGAGAACCTGATCCATTCAAAACTTATGGGACTTTGGGGAAGGGGACTTACCTAGCTGGGAATGGTCCTGTTCCAGAGCCAGAAATGCCATGGGCAAGGTCCAGCCTCACTCAAGACTCCAGGGGTTCCCAACAGGTAGTGAACAAACAGAAGACAGCTATATCTTTATGGCCATGGGAATGCTTTGAATGTGATAGCTGCTCTGCCATCCCTAGGCTTGATGTTTATTTTTATACTCATTTTCTTGGCACACAGATATATTACCTAACACACATGTCCAAATAGAGATAATTGGAAAAGTGCTACATCAACTTTAACAAATCACTTGATTAACATTCTATATTCTTGTATTGTGATTACAGACATCATAAAGGTTTCACACAAGACAAATGATTTTGTCACAGGTGGCATAATTTTCTCATTACCCTGTGAGGAGTTTTAAGCTTACAAACAATCAAGGACATTTACTTATTACTTTTAATAAAAATAAATAATCAATCAAAAGTTCTTAAAAGACAATTCAACAATCATATCATTGAGGTTGAGGGGTACTGGGAACACAATTCAGATTTAATATTAGACTGGTCATTTTTCAGGGTTTACTATGAAGTTTCTGATTTTCTGGTTTGTGAAATTGAGTCACTGAGGCATATTGAAGCTTGATGTACCTGTATGTTTTGTATGGGCCTTTATGATTGATTTGTATGCTGGCTTCATGAGAATAAGTTTCTGTGAGTGGGAAAGTCCTGGGCTTGGTTTGTAGCTACAGTTTTACTGGGAATTATGTACCCAAGTAGAAGTTAACCCATAGTCATCTTTTGGGATTGGGTTTGAGGGACTGATCTTTTGGTGATGTTTTGGGGAATTAGGGTATAGGTATTTTGCTCTTGTATTATTCCTTCTGAGACTAAGGGGAATGATAGTCAGGCCAATCCCATAGGTAAGGGATGTTAATGAGAGAGGTTATGCAAGGGGGATAGAGTGGGCAGTCATATCTTTCCAAGGGCCACTCTGTGACCTCCTTAGCTACCACATGTGGCTCTGTCAAGGTGTCGTGGCCTGATGGCTCCCAGCATTCTTCATACAATGTATAGTCACACATGTATACACACATACATTATTGTTTATTCATCAAAAATTTATTATTTGCCTTGTGTAAGGTACTGTGGTAGGTACTACAGTTAAAAAACAAAAATAAAATAGTTCTTGCTCTCAGGGGGTTTACATTCTACATAGCGATACAGCCTGCACTCAGATAAATCTATAAGATAACTTAAGGCACAAGAGCACAAAAGTGTTTTGGGATAAGGTAAAGAGCACAAAAGATTTAATATAGGCGAGACTCAACTCAAGTTGAGCCTTGGAAGAAGCTAAGATTTTTTGAGGCACTGAGGAGAAAGGAGTGTATTTCAACAATGAATACAGCTTATATAAACCTTATAAAAAGATAAGTGATGGGATATCAAGTTAAAGAAGGAGGTCAGTTGGGACATAATGTTGAGATTCATTTCAAATGAATGAATGAAGCATTTATTAAGCACTTACTATGTGTAAAGGACTATGCTAAGTTCTGAAAATACAAATAGAATAGTAAGACAGTCCCTTGATCTCAAGGAGCTCATAGTCTAATTGGAGCAATGACATATATGGAAGGTTTCAGTTATAGGATGCATCAGCAAAGCAGATGGCAATGCCACTTCTTTCACTTGATTTTCATCAATAAAATTACATATACATTTCTGACATTGAGCCATTTGATATTGCCAATGACTTTGGTGATAAGAACTTGCCTTTTGGGGATCTTCAAAAGATATGGCTTGGCTGAGGCCAAATGCATTTTTTCTGTTCTAATTAAGCCATTACAAGTTTCCTCTACTGCTCACCCCTCAGCTCAAATCACACACACTCACATGTAAACACATTCCTTTCATTGATTTCCCCCTTAGCCCAGTACATTGATTCCATCTTTATGCATAAGAAAAATACAGACTAGTTTTTTCCATAAAGGTGTATACATTTCTTGGTTTACATATCACAAAATTCTCATACTATTAGGAGCTTGATATTTAAAGAAACCAGTCTAAGTAAATATATAGCATTATTTCCCTAGGAGGTAGATTTTTAATGAGGACTATGGTGTCACAGTGGTTCTCTGATTTCATAATCACCACTAGGGTTAGGGTTATATCCTAGGGTCTTATATCTTAGGGTCTAAAAGCCTACTTTAGCTATGAAAAGCCTTGATATTTGGCTTTAATTATATTGATGCTGACTTTTGAGGAAAAAGACATTTGATATGAATATGAGAAAATCAGTTAAAACAGTTCTAATCTACTATTTATCTTCATCATTATCAAGCATTTATGTTAATTCTTATAATTATTGGCTAACAACCTCTAGGATATTATTTTCAAAGAGTTCAGTGACTTGCTCACAGTCTTTCTCTCTCCCCTATTCTTGCCCTCATACTATCAGACTTCAGCATACATACTAATAAATCCTTCAAACATCCTAACCTCATAGATCTTCATTTTACCAATTTCACATGATCTAATCCTCCTCCCCACCTCAGCCATATACAAATAAAGTCATACTCTTAATCTTCCCATTACTCACATTCTCCTTCGATGTTCTTTCATTATGAAATTCATTTAACTGATCACAATCTATTGATATTCCACCTCTCCCTCTTTCTTGTAACACAAAACTCTGTTCCTTGTTCACATGATCTCCATACCCTTGATACCTCAGCTCTTTCTTATTTGTGCTAGCTACATTCTCCTCCTTTCCCCATCTTGACCCCATAGGTGAATCAATTCAACTCTGCACTGTCCTCTTTTCTTGCTTTTGTATCCTATCACTGATCTTGCCATAGCAACCCTCAGACTTGGATCAATTCTTCCATCTACTGCCTTCACTTCTACACACATGCTATAGCATGAAATTGGAGACAATCATTACATCATGCTGGGTTGACTTCAAATTTATATCATCTAACTATAATGGAACCCTCACTACTACAAGGCAATCCTTTATACATCTCTAATTGATTCACTACTTCAGTCATTATGAAGACTTTCTTAAAACCTTTCAATCATCATCCTTAAACCTCCCATGGCTCCCCTATTTCTTTCTTTATCAACTGAAAGCCTTGCCTCATATTTTATTGAAAAAATTAAGGACAATAGGAGGTTCCCCTCTTCCTCCCTGCCCCATCTCACATCACCAAGATGTCTTCTGCCATTATCTCCTTCACCCTTGTCTCATATTTAGCCTTTATCCTTGCCAGGGCAAATCCCTGGATATATGCAAATGATCCCATTCCATCTCATCTTCATTATGCAATTACCTCCTCTATCATTCCCACTGACTTATTTATCTCCAATTTCTCTCTGTCTACTGGCTTCTTCTCTTCTGTTTGCAGACATACCCCTGTCTTCACTCTCCTTAAAAAACAAAACAAAACATGATTTGATCTCTCCATTCCCCAAATCTCTCCTCCCTTTCTTCTATGACTTGAGAAGACTTCTACAATAGGTGACTCTCTTTCCTTTCTCTCTTTTTTTAAGTCTCTACAGTCTGATATCTGACCTCATCATTCAACTGAAATGCTCTCTCCAAAATTATCAATGATCTCTTAACTGCCAAATCCAATGACATTTTCTTAATCACCATCCTTCTTGTTCTTTCTGTAGTCATTGACACTATTGATCACTATTTTTCTTTTTTTAATGTATTTATTTGCAACAATTAAAATATTAATATATTCAACTAGCTTCTTTTCCTCTCATCCCCCCAATATAGAAGGCATTATTTGGCAAAAGAGATATGCATATATAAAACTATGCCTTATTTATTTCTATTCATCAGTTATCTCTCTGGAGGTAGACATACAAGTCATTCTTCAAGGAATAGTTCTGTTGTTTTATATAACATTCTCTCAGTCCTGGTTGATTCACTATTACAATTTCATTATATGCATGTTTTTTCCAAAATTACCCTGCTCATCATTTCATATGGTACAGTGATATTCCATCCTAGTCATATAGCACAACTTATTTAGCTATTCCTCTTCAATTTTCAGTCCTTTTCTGCCACAAATAAAACTGCTATAAATATTTTAGAACATATAGTTTTCCTTTTTTCTTGATTATCTTAAGATATCTTAAGAAATAAACCTCATTGCTGAGTCAAAAGATATACACAGTTTTATAACTCTGACCTGAGCTTTCTTTGCTTCTTCCTCACTATTTCACTCAGTGATTTCATCAACTTCATTGGTTTCAGTGATTATCCCTAGGCTGCTAAAGATTCTCAAATCTATGTATCCAACTCTATCCTCTCTCTTAACCTCTAGTCTTACATCTCTAACAGCCTATTGGACCTCTCAGACCGAATACTTGTAGATATCTTAAACTCAATGTATCCAAAACTGAACTCATCTTTTCCCATATCTCTTCCAATCCCAATTTCCCTGTTATTTTTATTCAATGATATTTTATTATCCCAATTACATGTAATAGCAATTTTCAACATACACTTCTGAAATTATAAGATCCAAACTGTGTTCCTCCATTTCTTCCCTCCCCTCTCTTGGAGATGGTAAGCAATTTGATCTGGTTATATGTGTATTATAATGTAAAACATATTTCTATATTAGTCATTGTTGTAAGAGAATATTCACGTAGAACCCAAACCCCAAAACAATACACTAATGTGAAAGATAATCTGCTTTGATCTGCATCTGATTCCAAAAAGTTCTTTCTCTGGAGGTGGATAGCATTCTCCATAATAAATTCTTCAGAATTGTCGCAAATCACACTAATGCATTGCTGGTGGAATTGTGAATCCAACCATCGTGGAAGACAATTTGGCATTATTCCTGAAGGGCTATAAAGCAATGCATACCTTTTGATCCAGTAATACCACTACTAGGTCTGTATCCCAAAGAGATAAAAAAAATGGGAAAGGACCTGCTTGTTCAAAAATATTTATAGGTGCCCTTTTTGTGGTGGCAAAAAAATTGGAAACTGAGAAGATGTCCATCGACTGGGAAATAGCTGAACAAATTGTGGGATATGGTGGTGATGGAATACTACTGTACTATAGAGAATGCTGAACAAGATGATTTCAGAAAGCACTGGAAAGACTGCCGTTGATTAATCAAGAGTGAAATAAACAGAACCAGGAAAACATTGTACACAGTAACAGTAATATTGTGGAATAACCAAGTATGATAAACTTGGTTCCTATCAGCAATACGATGATATTCTGGGGATTTATGAAGGGAGGGACTAATGAAAAAGAATGTTATCCACCTCCAGAGAAAGAACTATTTGAGTAGGAATACAGATGAAAGAATATAATTTTTTACTTGTTTATTTGGGTATATGATTGGGGATTTTGGTTTTATAAAATTATTAACTTACAAAAATTAACAATATGGAAATGTTTTATGTGATAATACATGCATAAACTGGACTGAATTGCTTGCCAGCTCAGCAAGAGAAAAAATTTTGATCATAAAACATTGGAAAACTTATGTGGAAATTTGTTAATACATGTAATTGGTGAAATAAAAAAAAAGAATTATCCCAGATCATTGTATTGCTGAGAATAGCTAAGTCTTTCACAGTTGACCATTGTACAATATTACTTTTACTGTATACAGTGTTCCCCTGGTTCTGCTTATTTCACTCTGTATCATTTCATGTAGATCTTTCCAGTTTTTCCCAAAATCATCCTCCTTATCATTTCTTATAACAAAATAGCATTCTACCACCAACATATAACACAATTTGTTCAGCCATTCCTGAACTGGTGGAAGCTTGAGAAAGGAAAGATTTTTTCCCCTGGTGTTTTGAAAGAGGATATATGGGGTTCAAAACATTTTATGTGGAGAAATTGAAGAAAGATGAAACAGACTTTAAAGGGTAGACATGTCAAGGAAAACCAGTCCCCCAATAAATCCCTGATTTCCAGCTTTCCTCCCTAGAGACTGGGGAATTTCTTCATGGTTGAAATGAGAACTCTCTTGGCTGAGCTGAGATATCTTTCACTCTGGGCATTGTCTAGTATTTTCTGATCTATAATTTCTCTGATTTCTGTTTGCTATCTGCTTGACTAAATGTTTATTCACTATTCACTCTTTGTGATGGTCTTTTGTCTAACCAACTTTTGGCCCAGTGAAAAGAAACTGATGTAAATGTTGTAGGCTTGAGCACAGGTTTTCAATAGCTACTAAGTGAAACAGGATAAAGAGAACACTTTTTTCCTCCCAATATGAATTGCCTAAAACAGTGATAGATTCCCAGACTTTTTTGAAGTTTTGACATATTGTTTGATTTCAAGAACTTCCTAGTCTATAGTATCTTGTGACATACTTTTTGAATTAAAGTGAATTAAAATTTATTTTATTTAGAAAATTTCAGTTGGAGGGAGGGTGTATAACACAAATCTAGGACTGGAAAATTCTGCTGTCCCACAATGTCATTAGCAATTAACAAGTACCAAGTTGGATCTCAAATCAAGACAGACTTAAGGCAAACAATGCAGGACTGCTGTTTTTTTTAACATTGTGCTCATTAGGTGGACTGTAGAACATCCATATATGGATAAAGTAGCTAGATTACACTAAGAAATTCTGTGAAAAAGAGTAACAAAGGACAGTGTTTCTGTGTTTGAGCTCTTTAAATGGCTGCTGGGAATCAAAGTTCTCAGGAACAAGCAGTCCTAAATACCATTTTCCCCCCTTTGGAAGTAAGACACCTATGACCTTGGCTTAATATATTTCTGATAAAATGAAGTACTATATTTTTTCAGCAGCTACTAAAGTGAATATTTGGCACACAACTGACATGGTTATTATTTTTTAAGTTTATTTGTTTAATTGATTTAGAATATTTTTCCATGGTTACATGTTTCATGTTCTTTCCCTCCTCTCCTCCCACCCTTCTCCCATAGCCAATGACCAGTTCCACTGGGTTTTACATGTGTCATTGAACAAGACCTATGTCCCAAATATTACTACTTGCATCATTTAGAGTCTACATCCCCAATCATATCCTCATTGAATCATGTGATCAAGTAGTTGTTTTTCTTCTGTGTTTCTACTCCCACAATTCTTTCTCTGGATGTGGATAGCATTCTTTCTCAGAAGTCCCTCAGAATTATCCTGGATCATTGCATTGCTACTAGTAGAGAAGTCCATTACATTTGATTGCTGACATTATTATTATTTTCTTAGTGTTATTTGTGTTAGTTGGCCTCAGCATATGATTTTATCAAAAGGAAGTGAAATCCTAATGTAGAAACTCTCTACCAATATAGGTCAGTAATTTGTCTATCTTAAAGATAGATACCAGGGCCATTGAGCTATTAAGTGATTTTCCCATAGTAAGTATGTGTCAGAAGATTAATCTGAACCAGGTGTTTTTGATTCCAAGACCCCTAGCAATCAGTTTCTAACCAACACAAATAGAATATATTTATGTTTACATATCAGTTATGGACTACCAAGTACTATGTTCCTCACAATCCTTTGAGGTAATTTTATAAGAATCATCTTACCCATTTTACAGATGAGCAAACCAAGATTCAAAGAAGTTTAGAGACTAGTCCCCAGTAACAGCTAGTAACTAGTAACATTTTAGAATCACAGCTACATTAGTACATATATATACTATTTTGAGTACAATATGACTATTGTATTATATATGTATAATAAGCATACCTACCAAACTCTAGACAACCTAATGCTCTTTGGTGTTTCTAATATCAAGGAAGCTTTGTGCTCCCTTCCAAATTCCCACTCCATCCCTCATTCCACTTCTACTAATGTAAGGAGCAGGGATCCAGAGACCTAAGGTCTGTGATTCTGAGGCAAATCACTTAATCTTTCAAATGCCTCCGTTTCTTTATCTACCAAACACTTAAAAAAAAAAGATAATGATTCCTGCCCATTCAATTTCAAGAAATCATTGCAAGGATACAATGAAACAACAGATGGAAAGAGCTTCTGAAACTTAAAATCACTACAGAAATATTGATGTAAGTATATATTTTAGAATAACAAAGGTTTTGTGCTTCTACATCTATTTAAGAACTCTAAAGATATTCTTAGGAGAATTCCTCTGTTTTACAGAAGTTTAACGCTTCTAATTTTAGAAATGTCAACCCCAAAGTAATTGCTACAACTTATTCAAAAATACAAATTTATCTTTCCATTGCAAAGGGAAACTTCATGGAGTTTGAGGATAGTCCCTAGAGCTTTACACTAAGGACACTAAGAATGAATGCCAAGGAGGATTTTTTTTATCTCTGCTTCTTCCCCTTCTTCCACTCTGAAACAATCATCAATTACCCTTATCCACCTGCACCATCTCATCTAAGTTCATTTTCAAGATGAAGTTTCCTCGTTGGATGGTGGCTGTCCAATCCTCTTTCTGTCCATCACTGACTGCTTTAGAGCTGTCCCCAGATTGACAGCTTGAGAGCGAATCAATAATAATTATCAGACTGCAACTATAGTGAGCTGTGTAATTCAGCGATGGGATAGTGCTGAACAAACAGCCCTGCATCTTCAGCTGAAGGTTTAAATATGCAGTTCAGGGCTGTCCAGTTAGGCCCTCTGATCAGGTGATTACTAGCAGGTCGAGCTTCTCCCTCCTATTACATTAAAACCCTTTCAAATGATACACTACCTTCTGAGACTAAGGCTGATGGCAAGCATTGCCCTATGTAAAAAGATATTTTCAGTGGCTGGAAAATAAACTGGTGATTTAGAAGCACATCATCGTGCAATGGGAAACATACTTAGCTTCAGTGCTTTGTTTAGACTGCAAAGGGGACTGTTAGCAGGGAATATGTAAGACAAAATAAAAAAGTCACCCATTTATGTAGGTTTGGGGCTAATATTTATTTGATTCCATTCCATCAAGGGAAATGAAACTGCTCTCTGAAATCTTAGCTTAGAGTGTCTCAGTTTAAAGGCCAAAATCATTGGGAGTTTTATTTGTTTGTTCCACATACTGGTTAACTATTGCCCTTGAAAAACTTTTTTTTTTCTAGAATAAATTCCCTTTGTTGAAACTGCTGCTTCCTAGGACTGAATATGAAAGAATCATAGACTAGAACTGGAAGGAGGCCCAAAAGTCATTGAGTCCAACCCACTCCTGTTTTGCAGATGAGAAAATGAAGGCTCAAAGAGTCTGTGTGACTAGCAGTAAGCATTAGAGAGAAGTTTGGAACCCACAACTTGCTGATTCCAAGTCAATTTCCTATTCACCCCCTCACACTGCCTCTTGGATATAAGTGGTTATCATCAAAAACATATTACATATGACATTATAGAGAGTATGGTCTGAAACTTTTATGACATTGGAATACTGAAGGAGGTGAAATTTTATTAATGAGATTTTCAAAGGGTCAATAAAGTAGTTATAACAGAGAAAGTCTAAGGAGGAAAAGTGAACTTAGAATTATAAAATCTTAGAGTCAGAGGAAGATGTAGAAATAAGTTGGATTAACTTTCTGCCCAATGAATGAATTCCTTCTAAAACATCTCAGAAAAATAATCTCATAATCTGTGCTTGACCACTTCCAATGACAGGAAATTCACTGCCTTATATATTCTATTTTGAGAGCTTTAAGTAACAGAGCTTTCTTGTTTACGTTTAGCATTCTGTCCTTGATCAGTAGTTGGACACTTCAGGAATGATAAGGCTGCCCTCTAGTTGCTTCCAGTCATTCACATGTGGCTTAATACAAAAGGACTTGGGCACTTAGAAGGCAGTGAAACAGTATACTTGTGGTTGCTAAAGAGAAAGAGCTGAATATACAGTAGATCTTTAAAAGGGAGTTTCTAGCAACACAATTATTTCCTTTTCCTGGGTGTCTTCTGCAACACTGAAAGAAGTTCCTAAGACTCAATGTTTCTAACCAATCTTGCCTATGACTGCCATGTTAACTTTCCTATATGTCATAACATGTTGCTCTTCTTCTCAAAAATCTTCAGTAACTTCCCTTTGCTTTTAACATGGAATACATCATTTACCTTAAATCTCTTAGTAGCAGAAGTCCTACATATCTTTTCAGATTTATTTCATCATAAACTGGCCTTGTATAATAATGCTTCCCAAATTTGGTATAAATCCCCTTTTCTTTGGGTCTTTCCATAGATTACTGTCCATTTCTGAAATGAACATTTTCCCTCTCCCATGTTCTAGAATCCCTAGATTTCTTCAAGGTTCAGCTGAGATGCTACCTCCTCCAGGAAATTACTCCTGATTGGCTAACTATTAACTCACTTTCTCTTTCCTTATTGAATCTTGTATTTATTTATTACTATAGTATTCTATCTCCCATCCCTAATGTAATCCCTTAAAGGCAAAGACTATTTCTTTTTCTCTGTGTATTACAACACTAATCAAAAGTCATGCAGATAGTAGACAAAGTTAGTTGAATGCATTGCTTTGGGGGATATAAAAGAAATCAGAGGGTATTGATCTATTGGGAGTTTTTTTACTTTTATTTTTTTTCCAGATTACACGTTGATCCAAATTTTAATATCATTTTCTGACATTTTGTAATCAATGTTGTAAGATTAAAATTAATATCCAATAGCTCCAAGTATTATATTTTATAAGATTTATTAATAATCACTTGAAATAAAAGAAATTTTAAAAAAGTAAAAGCCTGAGTAAAGAAAAGTTTTCCCAGCCTCATTTTGTTGAAGAGAGAGACACACACTGTATCTCCAAAACATAAGGACATAAAGTGAGAACAAAAGTGTGATTCTAGGAATTGGAGTCCTGGGGAGCAGATTCTAATTACACAATGTTCTCTCTTTCCCTCCCACTCCGCCCACCCCTACAAGAAGGCAGGATATGATATATATTGTACATATATTATGATATAATACATATATCCCTGTGCATCATGTTGTGAAACAAGGTACATATTGCTTATACCAGATAAATTCAAGCTGGGAATAAAGTGAAGAATGGCATGTTTCAATCTGCATTTGGACTTTATCTTTTCCTTCAATGGTGGTGGATATCTTTTTTATCATGAGTCCCTTGGAGTACTCTGGATCCTTCCCTTGTTGGTAATAGTTAAGTCATTCAAAATTGGGCATGATATATTATTGTTTTTCTATGAGTTTTGAAGAAATTTACCATCTTTTCCATGAAACTTTTCCATACAGTTTTGATCCCCATTTCTCCTTGTCCACTACATGAAAATTACCTTCTGAAACATGTTATGCTTTACCAAGCTAGTCATAATTGTCCTTGTCCCTGAAAACTCATTCATTAGGGAAATCTGAGGCAAATTCAAGAACACAGAACAATAGACTATTAGTTCTAGAAGGAAACTTGGACTACTTCTAACCTAATCAGCTAATTTTGTAGATGAGGAAACTAATTAGAGGCAGTGGGGTACAATGGTAGAGAATAAAGAAAAAAATAACCACTGAAACTTTTTTGAACAATCAAGAGACTCATTGTTTTTGCTCAGTAAGAGTTTGGGAACCTCTGTGGTATAGGAAAAGGGAAGACTCTACAGAGGACTGGGTTTGAAAACTAAATTATTCACTTACTATCTAATCCTTTTGTCAAAACCCTTTTGGGTCTCATTTTTTTTTATGAAGACTCCATGAAGGGAGAAATGGACTTTCAAAAATAAATAAATGAATAAGTGGACTTACACTTAAGGGCAACTAGGAGGTATAGTAGATAGAGTGCCAGGCCTTGAGTCAGAAAGACTCATCTTTGTGAGTTCAAATTTGAGCTGGAGAAAGAAATGGTAAATCATTCCAGTATCTTTTCCAAGAAAACCCCCAATGGGGTAATGAAGAGTTGGACATGACTGAATAAGAAGAATTTACATTTTCACCACTTTTACTCTAAGATTGAGCCTACCATCCCCAGAGACCTAGTGTATGCAATATGAGAATATATGTCTGTTTTGAGGATAGTTCTTTTAAAATTTTTTATTTTTATTGTCATGCAAAATATACTTCCCTATTGGTCATTGCTGTAAGAGCAAACATATATAACCAAACTCCCCAAATAAAACCATAAATACATTGGTGTGAACAATGACTCCAACAGTTCTTTCCCCGGAGGTGGATAGCAGTCCCCATCATAAGTCTTTCAGGACTGTCCCAGATCATTGCATTGCTGAGAGTAGCCAAGTTTTCACAGATAATCATCATACAATATTGTTGTTATTGTGTACAATGTTCTCCCAGTTTTGCTTATTTTGCTTGGCATCAGTTCCTGAAGATCTTTCTAGCTTTTTAAAAAAAAATCATCTTGTTTATAATTTCTTGAGGCACAAGAGTATTTTATCATCAACATGTACCACAATTTGTTTAGTCATTCCCTAATTGATGGAAACCCCCTCAATTTTCAATTCTTTGCCCATACAAAAAGAGCTTCTATAAATATTTTTGTACAAGTAAATCCTTTCCCCTTTTTTATTATCTTTTTGGGATACAAACCCAGTAATGTTATCACTGGATCAATGGGTATGTACAGTTTTAAAGCCCTTTAGGTATATTTCCAAATTGCCCTCCAGAATGATTGAATCAGTTAACAACTCCACCAACAATGCATTAGTGTCCCAATTTTACTACATCCCCTCCAACACTTACCACTATCCCTTACTGCCATATTGACCAATCTGATAGGCATGAGGGGATTCTTCAGGGTTGTTTTAATTTGCATTTCTTTAATCAAGAGTGATTCAGAACATATTTTCATGTGATTACTGATGGCTTTGATTTCTTCATCTAAAAATTACTTGTTCATCTCCATCTGACTTAATTCTCTATAAGTTTGAGAAATTAGACCTTTATCAGAGGCATTTGTTATAAAATTTTTCCCAGTTTGTTGTTTCCTTTCTGATCTTGGCTACATTAGTTTTGTTTATACTAAAGAGTTTTAACTTAATCTAGTCAAAGTTATTATTTTTAGTTGGAGGCGGAGTCAAGATGATGGTGTAAAGGCAGCAAAAGTTCAGACCTCTGAAAACCCTTCCTTACCGATTACAAACTAAATGCTCTTAGGGGACTGAAAATCAAACCTAACAACAGGACAGAGCCAAGGAACCCTCCTGCTGGACTCAACTTAAAAGGTACGCCCCCCAAAAGTCTGAATTTGAGAACCATTGGGTTTAAGGGGAAGGAAGAAGGGGGGTTCAGGACCCCTCCCCCACCTAGAGAGCTGAGCCTTGTGAAGATTGGATTTAACTATATCCTGATTGTAACAATGAAGAGACCTAGCTCTTTCTTTATTGTGAAGATAAAATTGTAATCTCCTGATTGTAACAATGAAAGTACTTAGCTCTTACTTAATAGTAAAGCTGAAATTTTAAACTATAATTTATTTTTAGCTCTTAACTACATAAAGGTATTAAGTAACTACAAAAGGTGAATTAACCACAAAAAGGTATTTATAACTACAAAAGGTGAACTACAAAAGAGGTATTAAGTAACCCCAAAAGATGTAATCTAACCAAAGAAGGTCAGAACTAAAAAATGGCCAGTCCTGGAGAAAATCTAACCAAAGAAGGTGAGAACTAAAGAATGGGCAGACCTGTGATTGGTAGACGTGAAAATTTAGAGGAGGTGACACAAGAGAAAATGGTCTTTAAATAGAGGAAGAAAAGACTGAAGAGATTTCAGATTCAGACATTTGGATGAGTTTCGGACACAGTCAGTCTCCTGGGCTTGGAGTGAAGGATGGAGGAGAGACTGGAAGACCAACACCCAGACTTTTTTAAGACTGTCACCATTGGTGAGTGAAAAGCTGACTTAGTGACCCCGCCTTTCTGGAGGTGTGAAGCCTCCAGGAAAGGCCCATAGTTCTGGAGACTCTCTTCCCCTGGCTGGGACTTGGAAATTCTAACTGGTATAAGAAACCAGAGTTTTTTTTCTCTCTCTCTCATTCCTTACTATCTTCCTTTGATTGTAAATATTGTAAATAAACTACCATAAATTCCACTGACTTTAGTAATTCATTTGGGGATTTAGAATTAAATCCCCGGAGACCATATAATTGATATATTATCAGTCCAAACACAATTTTAAATTTAATAGCCTCCAGTGGTAGCTGGAACCTCTGGGCAGGCAAGGGTACTGGTCTGGAGTGGGACCTTTGTGGGAAAAGCTGTGCCAGGCTCAGAGCATCAAACATAGGTGGTGGGGAAGCAATTGGAGAAGAAGTGAAGAGCAGGGCAGCCTAGTTGCAGCAGCAAAGACACTCCATATTCCCCCCACCCCGCCCCCTTCCCAAGGTTTGGCCTCAGGGCACATCCAGCTCTGCAAGTTCAACTCAGCTGGGCTTAATTTCACAAAGCCTTAAGAGGGCAGGGAAGCTAAAGCTCCCAAACTCCTCCCCCAAAGACTGCTCTGAGAGATTTGCTGACTAAGCTCCAAGAGAGAAGGCTGACAGAAAAGCCCCAAAACCACAGATCCAACACACAATGAGAAGAGCAAGAGTGCAGGCAACTACAGGGGGGAAAGAAGGGGCAAATATGAGTAAACAGCAGAAAAAGAAAAAAGAAATTACAATCAACAGCTTCTACCCAGGCAATGAACTAAGAGCAAACAGAACAGAGAAGGATGAGGGAACACCAAGCAGAAACACAGAAACTCCAGAGAATTGGACACAGAATTTGGAAGAACTCAAAATATAATTCAAAACACAATTAAGAGAGACTGAACACAACTGGGGAAAAGAACTTAAAAAGCAAGATAAGTCATTTGGAAACAGAGGAACTTGAAATAAAACAAGAAAATAGTGTCTTCAAAGTCAAAATTAACCAGCTTGAAAATGAGGCAAAGGAGATGAAAGATGACCTACAAAGAAAATCAGACCAGAAGGAGAAGGATGACCAAAAAGCCAGGGATGAAATTAAGTCTTTAAAATCCAAAATACAACAACTAGAAACAAGTGACTTTAAAAAGGCAGCAGCACACTATAAATAAAATCAAAAGAATGAAAAAATTGAGAAAAATATGAAGCACCTCATTCACAAAACAGAAGATTTAGAAAATTGTTCCAGGAGAGACAACTTAAGAATCATTGGTCTACCAGAAGACAATGACAAAAGAAAAAGCCTGGACATCATCCTACAGGAAATTATCCAAGAAAACTGTCCCAATATTCTAAAAGAAGAGGGAAAAGTGGAGATTGAAAGAATCCACAGATCACCTCCTGTACTTAATCCCCAACTGACAACACCCAGGAATGTTATAGCCAAATTCAAGAACTATCAAACCAAGGAAAAAATGTTATAAGCTGCTAAGAAGAAGTCATTCAGATACCAAGGAACTACAGTGAGGATAACACAGGATCTGGCTGCATTTACACTGAAGGACCAAGAGTCATAGAATATGATATTCTGGAAAGCAAGGGAACTAGGTCTACAACCAAGAATCAACTACCCAGAAAAACTGACTATATTCTTACAGGGGAAATATGGTCACTTAACAATACAGAAGAATTCCAAGCATTTGTAAAGAAAAGATCAGACCTGAACAGAAAATTTGATGCCCAAACACAGAACTCAAGAGAATCATCAAAAGTTAGGATGGCTGCTGCGTAGAAGCAGGACTCTTCCTCTTCCCATCACTGACTAATATAGACTACCTCAAAAGGCCAAAAAAAAAACCCTAAATTCAGATGAACAAACTCCACAGTAGGGAGCAGCATTGAAGGTACCTGAGATTTGGACATTTCCATGTTATAAGGGGATAAAATAGCTCCCACCAAAACATGAGCTGATCAACCCTCCCCCACCCCACCTACAGAGCCAACATGCCAGAATCAGAGAGAGAGAGAGTGAGGGGCAACTCTAGGTCCTTGGAAGCTGAATAAAATCACCAGGAATTTATGCCTGAGTACAGCTAGACTTGAAACCCCAGGAGGCAGAAGAGTGTGAACTAAGGGTAAGAAGATATAGCAAAGAGGCGTGACACATAGTAGAAGCTGCTGAGACTCAAGAGATGGCCTCAGGGAAAAACTGTGCTGCTTAACTCCATACACAGAGAGCCTTCCCTCCTAGCTCAGACTTCTGCCTGGAAAAGGAAGGGAAAACCAGCATAGTGATGGCCAGCAATGCCTAGGAAATACAACTTCCAACCACCAAGCAGAACAAGAGGAAGGCATTGACCCTGGTTAATCTTTATAAAGAAAATAATCCAAACTATAGAGGAAACAGCAGAAGATGGAAAACAAGTAAATGCATCCAAACCTTCAAAAAAAAAGGAAATTGGTCACAAGCTCTTGAAGAATTTAAATCTGAGATTATGAGAAAGATGGAAGTGTTTTGGCAAGAAAAGTGGGAAACAGTTCAAAATAAAAATAACTATTTAAAAGACAAAAACTACCAATTGATGAAATTGGAGACCAAAATTAAACAGGTGGAAAACATGAAAAGCAGGATAGAACAAACCAAAAACAAAAATCATAAGATTATAGTGGAAAACCAGTCTTTAATGACCAAAATTGGGCAATTGGAAGTCAATGATGTAAAACAGCAAGAATTAATAAAGCAAAGTCAAATTTCTGACAAAATAGAAGGAAACATGAAATATCTCATTGAGAAAATGAATGATTTGGAAAACATATTGAGAAGAGACAACTTGAGAATCATTGGTCTACCTGAAAACCCATACATAAACAGAAATATTGACATCATACTACAAGAAATTATCCAAGAAAACTGCCCTGATGCTCTTGAAGAAGAGGGCAAAATAGACATTGAAAGAATCCATAGATCATCTTCTACACTAAGTCCTCAAAAGACAACCCTAGGAATGTAATTGCAAAATTCAAGACCTTCCAAGCTAAGGAAAAAAATTTAAAAAGAAGCCCAAAAGAGACAATGCAGATATCAAAGAGGACCAATCAGGATTGTGCAAGACCTTTCAGCTTCCACACTAAAGGACTGCAAGGCTTGGAATATGATATTCAGAAAGGCAAGAGAATTGGGTCTTCAAACAAGAATCACCTACCCATCAAAACTGACTATATACTTTCAGGGGAAAGTATGGCCATTCAACAAAATAAAAGATGTCCAAATATTTGTAAAGAAAATACCAGAACTAAGGGAAAAGTTTGATATCCAAACACAAAAATCAAGAGAAACATGAAAAAGTAAATAAGAAAGAGAGAGCAAAGAAAAAAAATTAATTTTCTTCTTTAAGGCCTTCAATAAGATCAAATTGTTTATATTAAAAATATTATTTTTTAAATCTTATAATACTCTCTCTCTTGTTTGGTCATAAGTCCTTCCCTTCTCCAAAAATCTGCCAGGTAAACTGTTTTGTGCTCCCCTAATTTAGTTATGTTAACACTCTATATCTAAATCATATATCTGATATTTTTATAATATACTTGTTGTACCTGCTTAGTAAATACCCTTTGCTAAAAAACTAATTTGTGTTTACTCCCTTATAATCAATGGGGAACATAATAAAATGGGGCTATTGAATGACATTCCTGGAAAGTTTGACAGATATTATCCCTAGAAAATTGAGGGGGAAATTAGTAATGACTGCCTTCTGAGCACTTAGGCATCCAAGAAGAACAGGAGTTGAGGAAATGGCCCCATAGGGGGTGCTACACATATTACTTTGCTTTCTTTCTTGTTTGCTTTCTTACTTTCTTGCTTTCTTTCTTGCTTGCTTTCCCTTTACATTCCATCTTATACTCAATATTGTACATTGGTTCCAAGGCAGAAGATCAGTAAGTACTAGATATTGAGGGTTAAGTGATATTTCCAGGGTCACACAGACAGAAAGTTTCTGAGGTTAGATCTGAACTCAGGTCCTCCTGTCTCTAGGCCTGACTATGTTTCCACTGAGCCACCTAGCCAACATAAGTCAGTCCTTTTGTCACAGAAGATTTAAAGCTTTGCTTCCTGGAGACCTCTATATAACAGATCTAGGGATCCTTGGAAGTGTTTCAGATGGAGGGAATTGACTAGGGGTCACAGATTCATATTTCTCCTTTATAGGGGAATAAGCTGACTTTCCACCAACTAGAGATATTAACAAGATCCTGAGAGTTATGGAGGGTGGGAGGTGGTAATCAGTTCTTTATAAATCAGTGTAGATTAGGTTAATGGCTTATTTTCTTAATACCTAGCTTATGTGAACTGAGCAAACTGAAATTCTGACAGGGGATATGTTAAGAGAGTAGAAGAATGAGCTCCATGCTTTCACTTAGTGGTAATAAATGTTAATTAAATTGAGGCAGGTGGTGAAATAGGGGCCTTTAGGAGCCAGGGGGCACTAGGTGTCAGCAGGCAGAGAAGGCAGTAAGGGATATAATTGGAGAACTCCAGTAAAGCATTCATGGACCTTGGTAAGAATTGTAAAAATAGATTAAAAAAAAAGACTGCAAGTCAAGGGGAACTAGGATTCAATTACATAGATTCAGAAGGGTCTGAATACCATGAGAATGGACCTGTCCACCACCTCCAAAGATCCTGACAGTAAGGAGCAACTTTGAAGTTTCAAAGAGGTCATATAGAATATAAAAAGAAAGTCAGTGTGGTGTAATGAAAAAGTACTAGATTTAGAATCAGGGGACTTAGGTTGAATCCTGGCTCTGATCATAGGATCAAGAATCCAGAGATGGAAGGACTAATTTGATCTAATCTCATTTTAAAGATGAGGAAACTGAAGCCCAGTGAGGTTAAAGTATTTCCTCAAGGTCACAAAGATAGTTATCTTCAAACAAGAAATTCAAACCCAGGTCCTTTAAATCCAGAGCCTCTTTCTACTATCTTATTTCCTGTGGAATCTTGGGTAAGTCATTTAAATTTTCTCTCCTGGACTCAGTTAACTCATCCATAAAATGGAGTTGAACTGAATGATCTCTAAGGTGCTGTCCAGCTTTTGATACAAAAACAAAAGGCAATTGATTCAACCTCTTCATTTTATACCATAAACTGAGATACAGGGAATTTAAATAACTTTCTCTGGGTCACACAAATAGTAGGTATCTAATGTGGGATTTGAACTAAAGCCTTTTGTATTTCAAGTCCAGGGTCTTCTCCACCATATCATACTGTATTTCTAATCCTATGGTCCAAAGGAACCCTAAGGAAAATGAAGTAGGAAAATTTGAAAATACTATTAAGTCCACAAAGGGCCTCATAGCACTATAACCCAAGAGAACTCACCCTAAGCCATGAAGTACTTCTTATACAACATGCCACCAATTTTACCCTGTCCCCAAGGAACCAAAAACAAACAGAGCGAATATGGCACAGATTTTATGTTTCTATCTTTAACACATTTCCATTGGGAAGGCTTACAGCCTCTATGCTTTCCGGGTTCCTTTGCCTGACTTTTTTCTAGAAGAAAACATCCTTTGCATTTAAATATACAACATCATATTTTAAAGGTAAAGAAAAAAATAAAAGAAGCTGGCTGGAGGTATCATATTAATACTGAGTATGTGAGGAGGGATGACCACATACATAAGTGACTGATTTATTAAAAGAATCACGTGTTTTGGCTCTGATGTCATGTTAGTTAGAAAAAGAAAAATTACCTTGTTTACATGAACAGAAAGATTAATTGCTTATTTCCCATTGTTTAGGTATAGAATTTCCCCTCCTTTCTCTTCTTGCCATTTATTTATTTTTTAGGTCAATAATGATATTGTTTTATCTTGTAAATCTCTTGATTTTTATTATAATCGGCAATATTTATTTGTGTTGTGATACTTGGAAAGACAATAACAATATTTTAAGTTGTTGTAGCTAGACTTTTCCTCTACTTTTAGGCATTTCAAACTCAGGTTTAACATTGAGAAATATTTCACATCACATGACCATATATTTAGAGGCAGAAGGGGATTTTGAGGCAGTTTAGGTTTTATCCCTCATTAGAAAACTGAGGTCTAAAGAGACTAAATGGCTTGCTCAAAGTCATTTATATTTGAAGTGTCAGAGCTTGGATTTGAACTTAACCTTTGGCATGACAATCCAATGCTCTCTACATCATCAAGTACTTCACATGCTTCTGATATAGTCTGCATAATTTTGCTTTTATCATTTACTCCTCCTGGAATGTGCTTTCTATGTTCTCCTTCCCCGTCGCTACTTGTCTGAGGTCATATTGGTATAGTAAGTGCAAGAACTGATGTTAAATAGATGGTAAATGAAAAAGATGGATAGCTAGATGATAGAGAGAGATGGCTAAATGGACAGATATATAGAGAAATAGAGATGGATATATGGATGAAAAAGATGGATGGATAGAGGATACATAGAGATGGATAGATGGCAAATAGATGAGAGAAGAGAGAGAGAGGAAGGGGGAGAGAGACACAGACAGAAAACAAGATAGAGACAGAGACAGAAAGACAGAAACTGAGACAGAGACAGAGAGGCAAAGTGAGACAGAGAGAGACAAAGAAGGAAGGAAAGGAAGAAAAGAGGAATGGAAGGAAAATAGATCTGATTTCAATTAAAAAAGAAAAAGAATCAAATTAACATTCAGATCTACAAATTATGACTTTAATGAATGTCTGGGGATAGATTTCCATACAGGGTTCCTTTCCAATTATATATAGATAGATATAGAACCTCATGGCTAAATAGATAATTAGAGAAGAAAGGGGAAGGGAAGTATGGTGGCATTTTACAGTTTATCTTTCATTATTGTATTTAATTTCTGAAAGGACAAGGCAATCCCTTGGGAAGGGTTTGCCTGAGGTCCTGCTATTAGCTCCACCATTTTAACTTGATTCAGTGATAAGATTTTAAAAGCCCTAAATTAAAATAGCTGGTTGTAAATATGGGCTCCTTTTGATAAGAGAGATACATATATTTCCAAAATATGTTCACATATCAACTCCTTTTAATTACTATTATAAAGCAGTAAATTACATCTATTGAGATTCTTCCTGTACTCCTAAGGGACTGAATGTGGTGAAGTGGAGGCCCACAAAGGCCTGAATCCCTGGTTTCACGTCAAGAGATTTGGCACCATTAGTATAGGGTTCCTTAGTGTTAAGTGCTACTCAGAACCCTCTTTGCTCCACACTCAACCAGAGGAGAGAGGACAATGGTCCAGGGGACTTAATCCTAGTCTACTACTTGTCCTAAAAATTTCTGGGAGCAGATTAAGTATTTGCTTCCTTTCTAAAAGAACTCTTCTGAATGGGGAAATCTAACCCCAACATTTGTAAATTTTAGATTTACTCCACCCTGCTTAGTCTTTAGAATTCTAGCAACCAGGAATGTATACACCTCCACTTAAGGATTAACTGTGAGGAAGATGGCCTATGACCAACATGTGTCAGCAAGTGACAAATCAGAAACAACTGACAGACCCCCCCTGGGCTGTCCTAAGCCAAGCTTAAGCTACCATTGGTACATGTGAGACACAGGAAGCGCTATAAAGAGCTGCCTATTTCTTTTGCATTACTTCCTCTCTCATGTGTTCTCTGTTCTCTCTGGGAGGCTTTGGTAGCTCTGGGTGGTGTTTTGGTGTGCAGGTGGTATTTTGGTTCTGTAGCATGGTGTAGGTGAGGCGTCTTCCCTGAGCAACCTTGTTGAGTGGAAAGGCTCATTCCTCCTTTCCTTGACCTCCTGAAAAGGCACTATCCTCCAAGGAAGCCCCTCATCTTGGATGAAGCCTCTTGGCTGGAAGCCAAGCTAGATTTAATCTTCTGAGAAGGCCCCTTGGCTGAGGCCTCTGAACTTCCCTTGGCTTAGGTTAGGCCAGAGAAATGTTATATTCTTTCCTCTCTCTTCCTAATTTCTTCCTACTATTGTAATTAAACCACCATAAAAATCCCAAACTGACTTGAGTATTTTATTGGGATTGAATTTAAATCCCTGGCGACCACTAATATAATATAATCAGTCAACAACCCTAATTTTACCTTTAACACATTGCTATCTTTGAGAGGTCTTAAGGCCCTCTTCACCATATATCAGGCTGTCCCAGAGCTTCCCTACTGCTTTCCTCTGGGAAGAACTGGCTGTGAATCCCCTCAGAACCTGTTACAAAGAAGGACACTGAGAAGCAAGGCTTCTGGAGGGCCCCTTCTCAGGAATCAGGAGGTAGCTTGGAGATTATAGGCTGGAGTTAGATTACCCCTTTGCTTTGAAGGAACATCTCCTCTCCAGCAGTCCTAAACTTTGTCTGCTCTTTATGAGAACAATCTTCTCTCATATTATGCTCTGGATAGAACTAATAGCAATTTATTTATTTGCAATTACACACAATAACACATTTCCACCAAGTTTTCCTAAGTTATATGACTGAATTTATCTCCCTCCTTCCCTTCCTTTCCCCTTCCTGGTGCTGGCAGGTGATTCAGTCTGGGTTATACACATATTACCATTCAAAACATATTTCTACATTGTTCATTTTTGTGAATAATCTTTTAAAACCCAAACCTCAAAACATAAACCTAAATAAACAAGTGAAAAATCATAGGTTTTATTCTGCATTCCTACTCCAATAGTTCTTTCACTGGAGGTGGAGAGCATTCTTTGTCATAAATCCCTCAGAATTGTCCTGGACCATTGTATTGCTGATAATGGCTAAGTCTATTATAGTTGATCATTCCACAATATTGCTATTACTGCATACATTTTTCCTGTTTCTGCTTATTTCACTCTGCATCAGTTCACATGGGTCTTTCCAGTTCTTTCTGAAATCATGCTGTACATCATTTCTTATTGCACAATAGTATTCCATCACCATCATGTACCACATTTTGTTCAGTCATTTCCAAATTGATGGACATCCCTTCAGTTTCCAATTCTTTTGGGCACAACTAATAGAAGGAATATTCTCCTTTACTGGAACCATGGGGTAAAGTTACAGTGACCTTTTCTAATTAAGAATATCAGAACTCATACATACATACCAGGTCAAAGCAACTTTAGTGGAATCTTTCATCTAGGAAATAAGTTGATCTTCAATGTAATTACCCATCTCCCCACCCTTACAAAAAATACAGAAGCAAAATTACAAAAAAGAATCATCTTTAAAAAGGGGATTACTTTCTAGTAGTGAATTCTTGCATATTGTTTTGCATTTTGTTGGAAAGGAACTCACCAGTAGATACAAAGGAAATTCCTTCTAAAAAAATCTCATGGAACTGCCACCTTATTTTGTTGCAAATAGAGGTTTGTCCAAGTGAATGACTACATTGCTGGAAAGCCCATTTTCTGCCTATCAAATTTACATTTGAAATTGAGCCTCATATGCTTCTACTTAGTGAAATAGCCATGGAGGAAAGGAGGCAGAAAGGAAACTACAATGAACTGGGACTCAGGAAACCTAAATTCTAGGTTCAACTCTTCTACTACCTGAATGACCTTGGGCTGGTCATTTAATCTCCTTGGGTCTTGGTTTCCTAGAATTATTGAATCCTACATATAAAATGGAACTCAGAAGCCTTCTAGTTAAACCCTCTTGTTTTACATATGAAGAAGCTGAAGCCCTGGAAGTGAAGTGACATCCAAAGTCACCTAGGGTGTATCAGAGACAGGATGTAAACCCAGTACCAGTGCTTTTTCTTAACTTTGTTATGTTGCTCAATGGAGTTATGTAATATGATAAAGAAATATATTTTAATTAAATAAATAAAACATTAAAAAAAACTTTAAAAAAGAAATAGATTAAGTGAATAACTAACAAAACCAGAATGGTACTTTTTAGTTTACTTTCTCTTAGAGGCATGTGAAAGGTAGATCAATCAATAAACATGTTGTAATTTGAAGAAGGGAAGACACTAACAAATGGAGGGGTTAGGATAGGTTTTTGTAGGAAGTAGTATATGACTGACCCTTAATGGAATCTAATAATTTTCTGATCTGAGATTTCAGAAAGAGAGTATTCAGGTGTGTGTGTAGTCAGTGGGATGGGGAGGGAAACAGTTTGTATAAAATAAAGTCTCTGCTATTTTTTGAATAAACATTTTTAAATGAACATATTATTAAAAGAAATTACATCTGGAAGTCTGGAGTCATTGATAGGTATAAATTTGTGGAGGGTGCTGAAAACATCATTCTATGATGCATTAAAGCACTAATTATTGAGATAGTAATGTGGTGCTTCTAAATTCTCTAGCCTTTTTTATTCTGAGAATCATAAGTCTAGGAGACCATCCAGGTCCACCTAGCTCACTTTATAGATGAAGAAACAGGCTTACATAAATAATGATTTGCCCAAGGTTGCATAGATCATAAATGTCAGAGGTAGGATTTGAACCTGGATCTCCTGATTTTAGAACTAATGATCTTTCTATTAAACATGATGTTTGTGTTTTTCTAGGACTTTGGACAAGATCCTAAGGATAGTACTGGAATCCAAACTATAAGGCTTCCTGTACCTTTCAAACTCTGTTCAGGCAAATTTTAGAATGTCATTCCTCATAAAGCCAGCAGCAATTATTAGTCACAGTTTGTATGTAGGACTATATATTATATTGTGGGAAGCTCCAAAAGAGATAGCAGTCAGGCATTTATAATCTAATGGCTGATAGACAGGATAAAGCACTCACTGCAGATCCATTTATTTACTGAGCACGTGACCTGATTCAGTCATCCAAGAACAAGGTCTCTTGGAAAACCAATATCCTATAGTCTGTTGGTCAGACGCTGAGGAAAAACAAGAATTCTAAATACTAGATTAGAAAGAAAAGACAGAGCTCTGTAAGGGAAAGTATTCTCAAATTTCTGATGTACTAGGGTTTAAAGAATGCCCAGGCTGATGCATATATAACACCATAGTTTCAGACCCTGAAATTTTTCTGTTCCTTAACCCAACACCTCCCCTCCTGACTCCCAATCAGGATATATTTCATCTATCATCAGACAACAACCAAACTGAAAGGACACTGACCTATTAATAGAATCACATGATTACCCATGAAAAGAGATCTGATGCTATCCCCAGCAACATAACATCTGATTTCCTTAATTTTATGCTGACAGAAAATATTAACTTAACTGTTGTCTATAAAAGACAAACAACAAAAAAAAGTTAGAAATTTGATTGTATCCTTTCTGTAAATGATGGGAATATCTCTTTCAAATAAAAAAGAGATTGACTACAAATCTCCATTTTTCTTGGTTAGAATTAAAGTTTATTAGTATAATTTATCAAATTAGAGAGCAAAGTTGATTAGAATTAATTGATTAAAGCAGTATTGATTAAGGACATGGAAAATACTATAAATCTAATCAAGGAAAAACATCTCTCCTTGTGGGAAAACCTCTGGGTTGACATTTAGCAGGCAACTGCTTCTTTAAGAAGTGTTCATTTGCTATAGAGAATTATGATTGTTTGCTCATCACTTGAGCCTAGAGTTTTGGATACCTAGTTAAATTGCAATGGAAAAGCCTCAATAGGAAAAAAAATGCTTTCTAATCTTCTTTCCAATGGGGAAAAAAAAGGAAAGATGGTTAATAATCTGGTTTATTTGATGAAGTTAGGCACCCAAGCTTGATTGTAAAGGTAAAAGTGATCTTTTTCTCTCAATAATGCTTCTTTTCTCTTCTACTTCTGTGTATTTGCTAGGTAATTATTTCAATTATTTTTCCCATCCATATACATGCAGCTTTTATGCATGGAGAAAGATGAAGCATTTAATAAAAAAAAAAAAAGAAAGATGTTCCACATTCACCAAAAACACTCCATTGGAGAGTTTTGACAGGACAAGTACATTATAGTCAGAAAAAAAGCCTGGCCAAACAGCGACTTGATTTCTTTGTGGAGTAGCATCCAGGGTGGAAATATGAAAAACATTTTGAGTAGTGGAAAAGTAGAAATAAGATCTTTGTTAAAGAATGCTTTCGGTTGGGACCCTACCATTTGAAAACATTTTTCACTGTTTTGTACAAATACAAAACTCTTGTTGTTTTGGTAGATGGCATTATTTTAAAGCCATTGGTAGGAGTAAAAATAGGAACCTACACATATAATGCTTTATGGTTCCAAAGTCTATCACCTATAATATCTTAAACATTTAAAAATATTCCTTTTTCCTAGAACTTGGGGTACCAAAACAATGAAATATTCAAATTATATTCTGCTGGGGGATATAAACTGTGTCTAGATAAAGGAAGAGGGAGATAGCAACAATCACTTGGTAGAGGTCATGGAATCAGGAAAAGTTTCCTTGGGGTGGGAGGAAGTACTTGGTTTAAACAATGAAAAATCTTAAGGATGCTGAAAGGAAGATTTAGGAAGTAGTATATTCCAGATATAGGTATAGCTTGGGAAAATGCACAAAGGCAGGGAACCACATAGAGGATTGGAAATCCTCTCTGACTTTTGCCACTTTCCTGTTATGTTATAATAAGTCAATTTGATTGTTGTAGGTTGGGACCTCAGAGATGTTTTAATTTACATTTCTCTAATTAATAATGACAGAGCATTTTTTACATACCTAAAGATAGCTTTAATTATTTTGTCTGAGTACTACCTGTTCATATCCTCTGACCATTTATTAATTGGGAATGACTTGTATTCTTATACATTCTACTAATTTCTCTATATATTAGAGAAATAAGTTCTATATTAGCAAGATATAAAATTGTTTCTTTTCACCATTATGATTACTGGCTATTATCCTTCACCATTCCCTACTGTTTATCCTATACTATCTCATTTCATTCCATCCATCTTCAAAAATTCTTTGCTTCTGACCCCTGCTTACACAATTTTCCTTCTCTTCTTTTTTTTTATAATATTTTATTTGATCATTTCCAAGCATTATTCATTAAAGACAAAGATCATTTTCTTTTCCTTCTCCCCCAACCCCCATACCCGACACGTGATTCCACTGGGTGTCACATGTGTTCTTGATTCGAACCCATTGCCATGTTATTAATATTTGCATTAGAGTTTCATTTAGAGTCTCTCCTCTGTCATGTCCCCTCAACCGCTGTATTCAGGCAGTTGCTTTTCCTCAGAGTTTCTATTCCCACAGTTTATCCTTTGCTTATGAATGGTGTTTTTTCTCCTAGATCCCTGCAGATTGTTCAGGGACATTACACTGCTACTAATGGAGAAGTCCATTACGTTCAATTATACCACAGTGTATTAGTCTCTGTGTACAATGTTCTCCTGGTTCTGCTCCTCTCGCTCTGCATCACTTCCTGGAGGTTGTTCCAGTCTCCATGGAACTTCTCCACTTTATTATTCCTTTTAGCACAATAGTATTCCATCACCAACGTATACCACAATTTGCTCAGTCATTCCCCAATTGATGGGCATCCCCTCGTTTTCCAGTTTTTGGCCACCACAAAGAGCACAGATATGAATATTTTTGTACAAGTCTTTTTGTCCATTATCTCTTTGGGGTACAGACCCAGCAGTGCTATGGTTGGATCAAAGGGTAGACATTCTTTTGTCGCCCTTTGGGCATAGTTCCAAATTGCCCTCCAGAATGATTGGATCAGTTCACAGCTCCACCAGCAATGAATTAATGTCCCTACTTTTCCACATCCCCTCCAGCATTCATTACTTTCCTTTGCTATCCTGCTAGCCAATCTGCTTGGTGTGAGGTGATACCTCAGAGTTGTTTTGATTTGCATCTCTCTGATTATAAGAGATTTAGAACACTTCTTCATGTGTTTAATAATAGTTTTGATTTCTTTATCTGAAAACTGCCTATCCATGTCCCTTGCCCATTTATCAATTGGAGAATGGCTTGATTTTTTGTACAATTGATTTAGCTCTTTATAAATATGAGTAATTAAACCTTTGTCAGAGGTTTCTATGAAGATTGTTTCGCAATTTGTTGCTACCCTTCTGATTTTAGTTACATTGGTTTTGTTTGTACAAAAGCTTTTTAATTTGATGTAGTCGAAGTTATTTATTTTACATTTTGTGATTCTTTCTATGTCTTGCTTGGTTTTAAAGTCTTTCCCCTCCCAAAGGTCTGACATGTATACTATTCTGTGTTTACCCAATTTACTTATGGTTTCCTTCTTTATGTTTAAGTCATTCACCCATTTTGAATTTATCTTGGTGTAGGGTGTAAGGTGTTGATCTATTCCTTATCTCTCCCACACTGTCTTCCAATTTTCCCAGCAGTTTTTATCGAATAGTGGATTTTTGTCCCAAAAGCTGGGATCTTTGGGTTTATCATATACTGTCTTGCTGAGGACGCTTTCCCCCAGTCTATTCCACTGATCTTCCTTTCTGTCTCTTAGCCAGTACCAAATTGTTTTGATGACTGCTGCTTTGTAATATAGTTTAAGGTCTGGGACTGCAAGGCCCCCAACATATGTGGTTTTTTTTCATTATTTCCCTGGATATCCTTGATCTTTTCTTATTCTAAATGAATTTTGTTATGGTTTTTTCTAAACCAGTAAAGAAATATTTTGGTAGTTCAATGGGTATGGCACTAAATAGATAAATAAGTTTGGGTAGGATGGTCATTTTTATTATATTGGCTCGTCCTATCCATGAGCAGTTAATGTTTTTCCAATTGTTCAAGTCTAGTTTTAGTTGTGTGGAGAGTGTTTTGTAGTTGTGTTCATATAGTTCCTGTGTTTGTCTCAGGAGATAGATTCCTAGGTATTTTATTTTGTCTAAGGTGATTTTGAATGGGATTTCTCTTTCTAGTTTTTGCTGCTGAGCTGTGTGGGAGATATATAGAAAAGCTGATGACTTATGTGGGTTTATTTTGTATCCTGCAACTTTGCTGAAGTTGTTGATTATTTCAATTAGCTTTTTGGTTGAATCTCTAGGATTCTTTAAGTAGACCATCATGTCATCTGCAAAGAGTGATAACGTGGTCTCCTCCTTGCCTATTTTGATGCCTTCAATTTCTTTTTCTTCTCTAATTGCTACTGCTAGTGTTTCTAGTACAATGTCAAATAGTAGAGGTGATAATGGGCATCCATGTTTCACTCCTGATCTTATTGGGAATGCATCTAGTTTATCCCCATTGCAGATGATATTAGCTGATGGTTTTAGATATATACTGTTTATTATTTTTAGGAACAACCCTTCTATTCCTGTGCTTTCTAGTGTTTTTAATAGGAATGGGTGTTGTATTTTATCAAAGTTTTTTTCTGTGTCTATTGAGATAATCATGTGGTTCTTGCTGGTTTGTTTGTTGATGTGGTCAATAATGTGGATGGTTTTCCTAATATTGAACCAGCCCTGCATCCCTGGTATAAATCCTACTTGATCATGGTGGATGACCCTTCTGATCACCTGCTGGAGACTTTTTGCTAGTATCCTATTTAAGATTTTTGCATCTATATTCATTAGGAAGATTGGTCTATAGTTTTCTTTCTCTGTTTTTGACCTGCCTGGTTTTGGAATCCGTACCATGTTTGTGTCATTAAAAGGAATTTGGTAGAACTCCCTCTTTGCATATTATGACAAATAATTTGTATAGTATTGGAATCAACTGTTCTTTGAATGTTTGATAGAATTCACTGGTGAATCCATCAGGCCCTGGGGATTTTTTCTTAGGAAATTCTTTGATGGCTTGTTGGATTTCATTTTCTGATATGGGATTATTTAAGAATTCTATTTCTTCTTCTGTTAGTCTACGCAGTTTGTATTTTTGTATATATTCATCCATATCACCTAAATTGGTGTATTTATTGCCATATAATTGGGCAAAGTAATTTCTAATGATTGCCTTCATTTCCTCTTCATTGGAGGTGTTGTCCCCCTTTTCATCTTTGATGCTGTTAATTTGCTTTTCTTCCTTTTTAAAATTAGATTGACCAGTACTTTGTCTATTTTGTTTGTTTTTTCAAAGTACCAGCTTCTTGTCTTATTTATTAAATCAATAGTTCTATCACTTTCGATTTTATTAATTTCTCCCTTAATTTTTAGGATTTCTAGTTTGGTTTTCTGCTGGGGGTTTTTAATTTTATTGCTTTCGAGTTTTTTAATTTGCATTTCCAATTGATTGATCTCTGCTCTCCCTAGTTTGTTAATATATACATTAAGGGATATGAATTTACCTCTGATTACCGCTTTGGCTGCATCCCAAAAGGTTTGAAAGGATGTCTCGCCATTGTCATTTTCCTCGATAAAATTATTAATTGTTTCTATGATTTCTTCTCTAATCAAACGATTTTGGAGTATCATATTGTTTAATGTCCAATTAGTTTTTGATTTGGTTTTCCATGTACCTTTACTGATCATTATTTTTATTGCCTTGTGATCTTAGAACTGCATTTATTATTTCTGCTTTTCTGCATTTGTGTGCTATGTTTCTGTGACCTAATATATGGTCAATTTTTGTGAGTGTGCCATGTGGTGCTGAGAAGAAGGTGTATTCCTTTTTATCCCTATTTATTTTTCTCCATATGTCTATTAATTCTAATTTTTCTAAGATTTCATTCACTTCTTTCACCTCTTTCTTATTTATTTTTTGGTTTCATTTATCTAAATTTGATAATGGTTGGTTTAAGTCTACCACTAATATGGTTTTACTGTCTATTTCTTCCTTCAATTCTCCTACTTTCTCCATTAGAAATTTGGGTGCTATATTATTTGGTGCATACATGTTGATTAGTGATATTTTCTCATTATCCAAAGTCCCTTTTAACAAAATATAATTACCTTCCCTATCCCTTTTGATCAGGTCTATTTTTCCTTTGGCTTTATCAGATATCATGATTACCATTCCTGCCTTCTTTTTGTCAGTTGAGGCCCAGAAGATCTTACTCCATCCTTTAATTCTGACCTTGTGGGTGTCAACCCCCCTCATGTGTGTTTCTTGAAGACAACATATGGTAGGGTTTTGGATTCTAATTCATTCTGTTATTCGTCTGCGTTTTATGGGTGAGTTCATCCCATTCACGTTCAAAGTTATGACTGTCATTTGTGGACTCCCTGGCATTTTGATATCCTTCCCTGTTTCTAACCTTTTCTTCTTCGACTCTACCTTTTAGTCCAGTGATTTACTTTAAATTGGTCCTCCTTGTCCCCTCCCTTGATATGTTTCCCTTTTTAGTCCCTCCCTTTTTGTTCCCTCCCCTTCCCCCTCCTCTGTTTCCCTCCCCTTTTGTTTTCCCTCTCCTCCCGCCTTGGTTTTCCCTTCTCCCTACCCTTGTTGGGTAAGATAGAATTCAAGATCCCAATGGATCTGGATGTTTTTCCCTCTCAGAGTTGATTTCCCTGAGAGTAAGGTTTAAGTAAAAACTCTCTTCCTCTCCTTCTTATAGGAGTTTTCTTCCCCTCCCCTTCCCATGTGAATCTTTGTGTGAGAAATATTATTCTATTTGGTCTTTCTTTTTTTCCCCCCCATATTTATACATTACATTTCCCCCACATGTTAGTATACATAGATTGATATAAATGTAGTCCTTATAGAAGAGAGTTTGAGTAAAAGAAGAAGATAACATTTTTCTCCTCTTCCCTTTCCTTCATATTTACTTTTTCAGGTATTCCATGCTCTTTGATTTTCGATATTGAACTTTCCACAGAGCTCTGGTCTTTTCATTGCAAAAAGTTGGAAATCTTCTATTTTGTTGAATGCCCATACTTTCCCTTGGAAGTATATAGTCAGTTTTGCTGGATAGCTGATAAGAATCAGGTTGGGTTGAAGACCCAGCTCTCTTGCCTTTCTGAAGATCATGTTCCATGCCTTACAATCATTCAGAGTAGAACTTGCAAGGTCTTGTGTGACCCTGATTGACATTCCTTTATATCTAAATTATCTTTTTCTGGCTTCTTGTAGGATTTTTTCTTTTGTTTGAGAGTTTTGGAATTTGGCAATTACATTCCTGGGAGTTGTCTTTTGGGGGTTTAGTGGAGAAGGTGTTCTGTGAGCTCTGTCAGTGGCTTTATTGCCCCCTTGTTCTAGAATCTCTGGGCAATTTTCTTTGATTATATCTTGTATTACGATGTCGAGTTTGCTGTTTATTTCTGGCTTTTCTGGAAGTCCAATTATTCTTAAATTATCTCTTCTCCCTCTATTTTCCAAATCTGTCACTTTGTCTGTGAGATATTTTATGTTCTCTTCTAATTTCTTGGTCTTTTGGCTTTGCTTTATTAGTTCTTGCTTTAAAGCCTGGTTTTCTTTTTCAGTTTGGCCAAACTGGTTTTGTAGATGTGTGAATTTCTTTTGCATTATTTCCCACTTTTCCTCCCAGAAGGCTTCTATCTTTTTGATCATTTCAGATTCAAATTCTTCATGGGTTTGTGGAGAGTTTCCATTTCCTTTGGAAAGTTTTGGACCATTTTCTTGTGTTTCCTCTTCTATCTCCTCTGTGTTTTGTATTTTTGCTCCATAAAATGTGTCCAAAGTTGCCCCCTTCTTCTTGTTTTTTTTTTAATTTTGGGGCTTTTGTGCTTCTGTGGAGTTTGCCATCTCTGTCTGAGTGGGGAGGACTAGCTTTTCTTATCTCTGTCTGGTATTCAGAGGTTTTAGCCCTAGGCAGATTGTCCGTTCTATGCAGTTGTTGTTCTGTCTTCCTGGGAAGCCAGGAAGTGCTGGTGTGTCCCTGTTACTGCGCTCCTCTCCTCAGCACCCTCCCAATACTTCTCCGTTGCCTTACTTCCATGCTCTAAGCCTGGCTTGGTCCTTATTTCTGTGCCTTAGCCGGCCAGCACTAGTACTCTGTGGGGGGAGGGGCCGCGGCTTCCCAGAGCCCCGAGGGCTCCTCCCAGGGGGTTACAAGCTCCACAGTCTCTCTCTGTTTCCCTGCTGTCTGGGTGCCCTCTCGACTGGGTCAGGTTGTTTTCAGGATGTGGCCATCAGAATAGCCGGCTCCTGAGGCCCTTTTGCCAGCGCTGAGGGTTGCTGTTGTTCCAGACGATCCTGCTCTCTGAGGGGGAGGGGCCGCGGCTTCCCAGAGCTCCGAGGGCTTCTCCCAGGGGGTTACAAGCTCCCCAGTCTCTCTCTGTTTCCTTGCTGTCTGGGTGCCCTCTCGACTGGGTCAGGTTGTTTTCAGGAAGCAGCCTTCAGAATAGCCGGCGCTCTGGGTTGGGGAAGATGGGTCCTAGGACCTTCCTTCTGCCTACCCCTTAGGTCCAAGTGGTCTCGGTTTCTGGCTTTGGGGGGGGGGGGCGTACCTTTTGATCCAGGTCCAGGTCCAGGAGGAGGACTCCCGGGGTCTATGCTGTTGATCGTTTTGAATTTTGGTGTTCTTGGAGCATATAGTTTGAGTTTGGTAGGGAAGGGTTTCAGGAAATCTGAACTTTAGCTTTCTCTAAGCCGCCATCTTGACCGGAAGTCCAATTTTCCTTCTCTTCTATGAGCACTTCCTTCTCTTATTCCCTTCCCTTCATACTTCCCTGTATGGTAAGACATTTCTGTAACCAATTGAGTGCATATGTTCTTCCCACTTTGAGCCAATTTCAATGAGAGTAAGGTTCAAGTGACCTTTTCTCCCTACTTCCTCCATCTTCCCCACCACTGTAAAAGCTATTTCAAGGCTTTTTGTATGTGTGAGATCATTTACCCCATTCTATTTCTCCCTTCTCTCAATGCATTCCTCTTTCTCATGCCTTAATTTTATTTTTTAGGTATTATCCCACCATATTTAACTCATACTCTGGTTTTCTGTCTATGTATACTCCTTCTACCTGCTCTAATAGTGATAAAGTTCTCAGGAGTTACAAGTATCATCTCTCAAAAATTATATTCACTATTATAGTAATCAGAAGAATCATTAATAGGTAGAGATTGGGGTAATACATGGTCTAAGATGATATGTAAAAAAAAGGGGGGGGAGGGGAATAGAAGATGACACCAAGAGAAACTTGAAGGAGTAAGATAAACAGGACAGTCTATATCACACAAAGAGGCACATGGGAAGGGGAGGTGAAGAATAATATTATAAGGAGGAGAGGAAGAGAGTGCTAGTAGGTAATACTTAAACCTTACCATCAGTGGAATCAGTTCTGAGAAGGAAGAGCATCTAGATCCTTTGAGGTATCAATTTCTATCTTACCATACAGGGAAAATGAGAAGGGAAAAACTAAGAGGCGGGTGGAGTGGGGTGGGGAGTACAAAAAGGGAGGGAAAGAGAGGAGGGAGGGAAATTAATAGACCCTAAAAATAATACGTAAACAAAAAGGGAGAGGGCAGAAAGGGAAGTAAAATAAGGGTGGGGATTAGGGGGACTGATTAAAAGCAAACCATTGGTTTAAAAGGAAATAGTGAAAGAATAAAGGGCAGAACTAGGAGAGGATATCAAAATGTTGGTGAATACAGAGGGGGAAATCATAACTCTGAATGTGAATGGGATGAGTGCATCCATAAAACAAAAGCAAATAGCAGAGTGGATTAGAAACCAAAAACCTATCATATGTTTTCTATAAGAAAAACACATAAGGCAGGTAGACACTCACAGGATGGGGGTCAAAGGCTAGAGCAAAATCTTTTGGGCTTCAAATGAGAAAAAGACAGGAGTTGCAATCATGATATCTGACAAAGCCAAAGTAAAAATAGACCTATTTAAAAGAGATAGGGAAGATAATTACATCCTGATAAAAGACAGTATATAAAATGAGGAAATATCATTACTCAACATGTATGCGCCAAATGGTATAGCATCCAAATTTCTAAAGGAGAAACTAGTGGAGTTGAAGAAGGACATAGATAGTAAAACTATACTAGTGGGAGACCTGAAACTTCCTCTATCACATCTAGATAAATCAAACCAAAAAATAAAATAATGTTATTTATATATAATATACATATATATAATAAATAATAAATAAATACCTCTTGGTAAGAGAAGCGAATCTTAGAGTATAGGAGGGGAGTAAGGTGTAAGAACAAAAAGAAGATAGGGACTGGTGACATTACTAAAGATTCTAAAAGTCAAACAGGATTTTATATTTGATTCTGTAGGTAATAGAAAGCTACTATAGATTCTGTAGGTAATAGAAAACTACTAATAGAAAGTTCATTTAATGGGAGGGAGTGTGGAAAGGAAACTAGACTAACAGTTGGTGGGGGAAGGGGAAACTGGGAGTGGCAGTTGGGTCTTGTGACTAGCACTTCCTTCCTGCCAGGTTTGGGGATTTCCTTCCTGGTGTTGGAGGAGAGAGGAGCTTGTTCAGCCCAGTCTGGTGTGGTGTGCCTCTACTTTGTTCAGCTTGAAGACACAGGCTTCTGAAGGTTAGAACTGTTCTTGTTTGCTTTCTGTCTACTGCTAAGATTCTGAATTAGACTAAGTAGGTCTGATATAGAGTAGACGGGTGTGGGAGAACCCTTCGCCAGCCTCGAGGCCTGGCCTCAACTCTGAAGCTGAGAAGAAAACTCCAATCCCAACTGGTTATTAAACTTTATATTATTTGAATTTGCAGTCAGATAAGTGGACTATCTTTTCTGGTCATAGAGGGAGCTGAACTGCAGTTCAGCCATTCCAGGACAAACAGTCCTTATTAGACCCCAGCTGCTTCCTCTCAACAGGGGGCATCTCCCTCCTTTGCTTCACCAAGCAATATTCCCTCTCTCCCCTCAACTTCTCCATACCCCATACAAACCTCCCATTATCTCCCATTTTTTCCAATGCTCCATTTCCTTTCCCAATAAATATTACAGGAGGGGTGACATGGGTAGGTAGGTGGTGTAGTAGATAGATAGTATGCTGGGTATGAAGTTAGAAGGAGTTATCTTTCTTAGTTCAAATCTGGCCTCCAATACTTTCTGGGTGATGCTGGGCAAGTCACTTAATTTTGTTTACTTCAGTTTCTTCATTTGTAAAATGATCTAGGGAAGGAATGGCAGACCACACCAGTATCTTTGTCAAGAAAACCTCAAATGGGATCACAGAGTTGGACATGACTGAAACAACTGAAACAACAACATGGCCTGATCTGCATTTTATATAGTTGAGTGGAGGATGGACTGGAGTGGAGAAAAACTTGAGGACACAGGGAGTCCTTGTAGGAGATTGCACTCCATAACAATCCAATATAATCAATTTCTCTTATTCCATAGACTTCCTTTTTGACTTCCAACTTTCTTTACAGCCTCCCTCAGCTTCTTTCTTACTTGCTTCTTTCATTTCATAACTAGACTCCTTGAATGACTACTTCCATTTGCTCTTTCTATTACCTTACCAGATATTCCCTATAGAATTTCCTGCAGTTTGACTTTCCTCCAAATTGGTATCGAAACTACTTTTTTTAAGGTCACTAATGACTGTTTTCTAACAAAATCCAAAGGCCTTTTCTCAGTCTTCATCCTCCACTATTACTCTGCTACATTTGATACTATTGATACTTTGTCTCCTTTCTGTTGATTTTCATGAAATTATATCAAATGGTTTTCATCCTGTTTTTGTGAATATTCTTTCATGACTTCTCTCTTTCCCCTCCCAAATCCTAAACTTGGATATTCTTCAGCCCTCTGCTTTTTCTCTCTGCACACACTCTTACTTTTTTTTTGACTTTTAAGGCTCCATTTATCACCACTGTGCTGATAACGACCAAATTTTTATCCCTGCCTTTAACTTCTGATCCAAAGACCTAGGCAATCCCATATTTTTAGCCACATAGAAGCCATCACCATTTGGATACTCTTCTATCACTTCAAACCCAATAAGTATAGATCCAAACTCATAGTCCTCCTACCCACTCCCTTGACCCACATCTAAACCAGATTTCCTTACTAACTCCCCTGTTCCTGTCAAAGGCACCATTATCTTTTCCCTTAGGCTCAAAAGCCTGGAGTAATTTTTCATCCTTACCTTACTGCATCCTCCCATCTCTATATGTAATTGGTCACCAAGTCCTAATAATGTTTCCTCTAAAGTGTGTTTTTCATTCCTTTCTTAGGTTTGGATTACTACAATAATCTCCTAACTGGTTTCCCCGCATCCTTCCCTTCTTTTATCTACTTTGATCAACATTGACATATTAATCTTTCTAAAATTTGACTTTTGTATCTTTTCCTTGCTTAAAAATCTGCACAATCCTTCCTCATTTAGTGGATCAAGTTTAAATTCTGATTCCTGAACTTTGAGGCTCTCAATCAATGGGTTGTATCCAGTCTTGTACTTCCATTAGCTAGGTACCATACTATACTCCATATCCCAAACTGAGGAAAGGGAATAAATATTCATTAAGTACTTTTTATGTGCTAGATACTGGGCTAAGTGTTTTACAAATAGTATTTCATATGATACTGCTCCCAACTAGATGCCTAATAGAGTCTTGTTGAGTGACTTAGTTCTCAAGCAAGTGACTTCAATGATCATTTTTGTTTACTGTATATGTGAGTATGGAGGCAATAAAGGAAAGTATCTTGGACTGGGAGTCACATGAGTTCACATTCCAGCTTTGTCATTTGCTACTAGTGTCGTCTTTTGGCAATTACTTAATTTCTTTATTGGGTTACAGATTCTTTTTCTATAATAAGAAGTTGATCAAAATGGTCTCTAATGTCCCTTCTTGCCCCAAATCTAAGATTCAATGCAAATTTATTCCATTTGTCTGCCATGGAAAGAATGGAATTTTAGTTAAAAGAACTTATATCACAGATTTCATGGTTATCCTATATTAAAAAAAGAAAAGAATCCAAGGGCAATCAATCAATTATCAAGCATTTATTAAGTACCTACTGTGTACCAACCACTGTGGTAGATGCTGGGATACAGAAGACTCAAAGATTAAAAGAAAAGATGTCCCTAAAACACATTCTGTAGGGGGGGAACATTTACATAGATAGATAGATACAAAACATAAAATAAATGTATTTTCAGAGAATGGTTAGAGGAGAGGGAAGCATAGTTGTTATTAAATCAAATACATGTAAGCATAGAAGTGATATGTCTACTTTAATATCTGGATGGTTTTAATGGTGGCTTCCAGAAGCCATCTGTTAAATGCAACAATGTGCCTGATTTTAATTAAAATGAGATTAAATGCATGTTGTTGAAATGGGAGAGCCTCTTTCAATTATATTTTGGGTCATTCAAATGATGACTTCATACCCAGAAGAACAGTGTCAAAGATTATTTGGAACCTGTCAAAAAATAAATAAATAGAGGTTGAATACTAAGCTTCCTGAGTGACTTAAGAATGAGGGCATGTGACTTGGTTCTAAATCATAGTCTTTTTGATAATTTGATTCTTTATATATTTATTCTAGATGCCTACTTGTCTAAATTATTTCATATGCCTATATGAGATGGAGAGAAAAAAAAAAAAACCAGGGAAGATTCTAATTGTAAAGATAAAAAGAATCTCATTCATGTGTAATTCCCCTGATGGCATTAATTTGGTAAAAAACCTCTGTATGTGACCCAATGCTCACCTTATATTGAGTAGTCAAAGATAGCATACAAGTGCGTGCATGCACATACACACACACACACTCACACACACACACACACACATTATCAATTTCAAACTGCAATCATACTGGTTTGCCACCAACAAAAGTGTTTTATAACTGCTACAAAAAGTAACTAATATTGACCTGATTAGTTTTGCTTTCTATTAGTCCAGGGAAGTACAAAACAATTTTCTTTGCCTCAAATGTCCCCTGTTTTTACGGATGTCCCTGGGGATGGGTAGAAAATACCACTAGATGCTAGATGCTCTGTGCCTGGCTCTGTCTTCTCCATTTTAAGCTGTTAAAGTCTTAGAGGTATTGTTGCTGCATATAACTCAGTTTTATAATAATGTTTATATATGTTAGGACTTGTCTCCAATAAAATTATAGGATTATGCCATAATGACATGTGAAAGTTCACATAAATTACAACAAAAAGACTGAAACAAGCACTGTAATTTCTTCCCTTGCCCTCCTTCCTCCACTTAGTTTCAGGTGGCAATATTCAAGATATTACTCCCATGCCTTCAGGTAATTGTCCTATACCAAAGAATAGACCATTTTCTTTTTATTCCATATTTTTTCATGTCATTTTTAGTGATTCTATATAAGGAGACAATGGCCAAAAGATTAGGAAAGATGGGAAAAGTGGGCAGAAAAAATAAGAAAGACAATAAACCCTGTCTATATAGGATTTTAAGTTATACAAAGTACTTTCCCAAAGCAACCCTATGAGTAAGGTAGGGAGTGTAAATATAAATTATTTCATTTTACAGAAAAGGAAACTAAGTCAAAGAGCCAAAGTGACTTCCCCATGGTCAGATTAGCAACATCAGAGATGAGAATAAAGCTTAGTATAAGTCATATAAGAAGTTAATTTGGGTGACTCAGATAAACATGAAGAAGGGAAGAAAGAAGTATCATGAGGGGGCATTGAAAAGAGGAAGAAGCATGGAGGGATTTGGTCCTTAATTTAGGGTATGACCGAATAACCCTCCTGATACTTCCATTTTGCTGTCTAACAAAACATAAGTGATATGCATTATTTATGAAGCATTTTTTTCAGATTTGTGAATTAATGTTAGAGGGGAAATTCTCTACTAGCAAATTCCTAATTCAGTTGTAATTGTCTCTATGCATCTTGCCTTGAACCATCCAACTAAAAATGATCTTTCTCCTTTAACTAATGTAGTATAGGTTTTCTTAAGCAAATAAGTTTTATAGATACTTACACTTCGTAATCATTTCTGAATATTTACCTTCCCTCTCCATACCCTCAAAATTAAGCCTTTTCTTTTGACAAAGAGAAACAACTAAACAAAAAATGACATGATGAGTGACCTGACAGTGTATGTCATATTCTGCTGTGTCTCTGAGAAGGAAATATGTGTTATCACTTATTCTCTAGACCTAAGATAGGTTATTAGAGTTACTCAGAGTCAGTAAAAGTGTTCCTTTAATTTACATTGTACATATTGTTCTTCTGGTTCTACTAATTTCATTCCTTATCAGTTAATAAAATTCTTCCTCGGTTTCTATGAATTTCTAATATTGGTTATTTTAAATTCTAATATTGCCTATTGTATTTATTCCACAATTATTTTCCTGTCCCTTCCTCCCTCACTGAATACTTCCTTTAATAATCACACCGGAGCAAAGCCAATAATACAGCCACTATATCTGATAGTGTATACCATATTACACAACCATAGACCCTCACCTCTCTCTTGAGAGGAGGAAGGTGGGTTTCCTAATTATTTCTTTAGGCTAAATATTGATCATTAAAATTCAAAAGAGTTCAACTGTTATTTATTTTTTTTACTACTGTTATTATTTACAGAGTCATGGCTATTAGAGGCAACTAAGTAGTGCAATAGAGAGAGCTCAGGACCCAGAGTCAGGAAATTATTGTCATTTCAATTGTGTCTGACTGTTTGTGACCCCATTTGGGGTTTTCTTGGCAAAGATACTGGAATCATTTGCCATTTTCTTCTCCAGCTCATTTTACATATGACAAAAATGAAGGAACCAGGGTCAAGTGACTTGTCCAGGGTCACATAGCTAGCAAGAATCTGCAGCCAGATTTGTGTTCCAGAAGATGAGTCTTCTCAACTTCAAGCCCAGTATCTCTATCCACTGTTCCACCCTAGCTGGAGTCAGGAAGATCTAAGTTGAAATCCAACTTCAGATAGCTTATTGCCCTGGGCAAGTCATTTAGCTCTTTTTTTTGTCTCAGTTTCCTTATCTGTAAAATGAGGATAATAATAGCACCTTCCTCTCCAGAGCTGTTGTGAGGATCAAATGAGATAGCAATTGTAAAGTATTTAGTAGGGGTCCTGGTACATGGTAAGTGCTCTATAAATGATACTTATAGTTATTATTATCAATATATTTTTTTACTTTATCTTTCTTCATTCTGAATCACTTTATATCACTCCTATTGTTCTTTATTTCTCACATTTATCACTTCTTACAGGGCAAGGATATTGTAATTATTTGCTATCATTAAGAATGCTATTAACTATATTGTTGTATAGTGCATCTGTCTCTCTTCCTCCCTTCTTCTTTCTCTGTTCTTTCCTTCCCTCCTCCCTCCATTCCTCCCTCCCTTTCTTTCTTCCTTCCTTCCATCTCTTTCCTTTCTCCCTCCCTCTCTTTCTCTCTTCTTTCTTAATATATTTAATATCTCTTATTGAATATTCACATTTTTCCCGATATAATGGTTATTTATGGATCACAGATTCATAGATTTTGAACTAGAAGGTAGCTCAGAGGTCATCTAGTTTAACTCCTTCATTTTATAACTCCTACTCCACTCTAATCTCTTTGAAGTAAAGACATATTTTATCCTTCTGTGTATTCTTCACAGCATTTACTATTTATGTTTTCACATAAAAGAAAATTAAAAGCTTTTTACTGAAGTTCAAAATATAATTATAATTAGTACCAGTATTTTCAATGTCATATAATATATAGTTAGAAAGGATCTCAGAGATCATGGATTTTGAAACCTTTGTTTGGTTTGTTATTGTTCAGTTGTGTTTGTCTCTCATGATTCCATTTAGGGTTTTCATGGCAAAGATAGTAGAGCATTTTGCCATTTCCTTCTCCAGTTCATTTCACAGATAAGGAAACTAAGATTCAAACAGGGATAAGTGATTTATCCAGGGTCATACTATTTGAACTCAGTTCTTCCTGACTCCAGGCCTGACATACTACCTTCTTTACCACCTACCTGCTTTAATTTTTTAGCAAGGGAAATTAGGCTAAGAGAAACTAAGTCACCCTGCCAAGGTCTCATTTGATTAACCTATGAAATTAGTGCTATTATTATCCTCATTTCACATTTGAGAAATTGAAACAAACAGGTTAAATGACTTATTTGGGGTCATACAGGTAAGTATCTGAGATTAGATTGCAATTTAGGCCTTTCTGACCACAGGCCCGGTGTTCTGTCAACTGTGCCACCAAAGTTCTTATCATACTGCTCAGCATGTAGTAGATACTGTATAAAGGATTACTCTTGTTTCTTCCCCCCAGTCTCATAGCTAGTTTTGTCAGAGCCTGCCAGGTCTCCTGATTTTGGTCCTGTGATCTTTCTTTTATTCCATTGTTTCTTCCACTAGATGTTTGCTCTTTGAATAAGAATCATTACATAATAGACTAAATTTTAGAGATCATCTCATTTATCTCTCTCACTTTAAAGATGGGGAAATTGGCTAACAGAGAGTTTAAATGATTTGTCTAAAACATACCTTCTTAAGTGGCTGCAGTAGGGTTAGAACCCAGACCTCTGACCTCCTTGTCTATGCTCTTATTTCTTTCCCTCATAATTTCCCCAGCTAGATATTTACTTCTTGTAACAAAGCTGCGGCATTTTGTTGTAGAATATTGATTATTCAAAAGTCATTCTAATATTTTCCAGGAATTTCTATATGACACATTCTTCTCTTTTACCTCTTAGGTTTTAGATTTAATAAATAGACAAATTGTAACCAATGACCTCCCTGCCATTTAACTTCAAGATGCATGTGCATACTCTAAAAATATACTTAAAGCATTTAGAATCATTTAACATTTAAAAAATCATTAAAATATCTTAAAAACCAGCCGACCTATTTGCTTTTGTGTGCTAACCTAAAAAGATGGGTTTTGCACTGTGAACCTTGAAGGTCAGCCTCCTGGTCTTGTAAACTAATTTCTTCCTTCTTTTTCTAGAGCTCCAGTCCAATTCTCTCACACAACATTTCCCAACATGATCATGGCGGCAAGCATCATTGGGCCAGTTTTACTCTTAGCTCCAGGACTTGGTCTTTCCTTCAGAAAGACTCTGAAAGAGGGATGAGTTATTCTCGTAAAGCTGCTCTTGTGTTAATATATTCCATATTCAACCCTTGCCCTATACATTACTGCATTTTACATTACTTCATTACTGTACATTTTGTTATTGATTTTGATTAAATCCATTTTGAAGTCAATATTCACAACAGTAAAAAACAGAGGGTTATGTTGGACTATTATATACAGTACATTTATCCTCCTTGATCAGATCTTGAATGTACTAAAGGCTAGGGAGTCTTTTTTTTTCAACTTCTTCCATAAATCTCATCATGAGATGTTTCCAAAGCCAGAACTCATATGGAGTCCATTATTTATTGGAGCTTTCCAAGAGCGTAGTGCTAGAAGGTGTTTAGTGTTTATGAAGTGTTAAAACGCTCCCTTCCTCCCAATCCTGCCCATAGGTTTTAGTTTATTACATGTTAGAAGAACCTTGGTCATGAAAGTGCTTCTAATAATAGCATTCTCATAGCGCTTTAAGGTTTGCAAAGCACTTAACATTTATTACCTCAGTTGATCCTTACAATAACCCTGGGAAGTAGGAGATATAATTATCTCCATTTTAGAGATGAGGAAATCAAGGCAGACAGAGGTTAAATGACTGCTCAATGTTACACTGCTAATAAGTATCTGAGATTGGATCTGAACTCAGACCTTTCTGCCTAACTACAAGTCTAGTACTGGCAAGGGATGACTCATAAAAGTAAATATTAGCCACGCTTTGGTTTAGTGGGTGTTGGGAATAAGGAAGAGAAAGGTGAATTGGCTTATTAACATGAATGGCTAGTGAGGTCTATACAAAGCCAAGAGCATAAGAGTATGGGTTTCCTCTAGTCAGCTGAGGTCAGTCAACTGTGATTAAAGCAAAGCAATTCACCAATGGCGAAAATAGCCGATCAGCTGGAAACAAAGGTTAGGAAAGCTTTCAAGGCATCTTTGCCTGCTAGCTGAACAGTGCCCACTTCTCATCTATTGTCAGTGAAGAGGAATAGAGGGAATGAGCTGAAAATAACTCTTCAGAAGCTGAAAATGATTGTAACCACTTCAAATGCAGCTTCTTCCTTTGATAGAGACTTTGGCTCCGCTGTGAATGTTTATATGTCAGCAAATATTCCTATGATATTTTTAAATCACCCCGAACAAGAGGGAATTTTCAATCTCCACCCCCTCTTTGTTTTTCTGAAATGTAGGAGGAAGGAAACAGGAATGTTCTGGAAATACATTGCTTCTGTACAACACTTCAAAGATTCACTGGGTGTGTGTGGTGGGGAGGAGGGTCAAGTGCCTTCATGAATATCATGGTGAACCACTCGAAAATATTTGCCAAGAAAACCCCAAATGGTGTCATGAAATGACTGAACAACTATAACAAAAATCTCATGCCTTCTTCGTAACTTAGAGTTTTGGAAAGTTTTCTAGAGTACTGAGATATTAGGAGACTTAACTAGGATCACATGGTGAGCATTTAATTGAGACCTAGGTAGTTAGGTGCTGAAGCGGATAGAGCTCTGGACTGGACTCAGGAATTTGTTGCTCATTAGTGATCAACTCTTTGTGATCTCATTTGGGGTTTTCTTAGTAGACACTGGAATAGTTTCCCCTTTTCTTTTCTAGCTCATTTTGCAGATGAGGAAACTGAGGCAAAAAAGATTAAGCGACTTGTTCAGGATCACAAAGCAAATATCTGAGTTCAGATTTGAACTCAGGATGATGAGTCTCCCTGACTGCAGGCCTGGCACTGTATCCATCTAAAAAATTTGCTATTCAAGGAGTTCAAATTAGATCTTAGACATTTAGTAGTTGTGTGACTCTGGGCAAGTCACTAAATCTCTCAGTACACTAGGCAACTCTCTAAGACTGGCTGTCTCAATTCCCTCACCTGTAAAATGAGGTTCACTATTATTATTATTAATATTTATTAGAAATGGAGTTAAACCAGGTAATCCTGACTCTGAAATAGGCTCTCTATTCATCATGCCACATTGGATCTCACATACTTCAGAGTTATTGTTAACTTAGTAAGTGTGGCATAGTACAGAGATGTCAGACTCAAAGAGAAATGTGATTGGCACATTGCCTTGGAAAACTATAAATAAACATTATCCATGTTGTAGTTTTATTTGTTCAAGATTTCTCAATTATATTTTAAAAAAAAACCCTAATCCTAATCCTCTGTCTTAGAACCAACACTGTATTGATTTCAATGCAGAAAATCAATAAGTGGAGGTTAAGTGGCTTGCCCAGAGTCATACAGCTAGGAAGTATCTGAGGTCAAATTTGAACCCAGGACCTCCTGACTCTTTACTGGCTCTCAATGCAGTGAACCTGCCCCCTTTCAATTACACTTTAATTTCGTTCTGGCAGCACTTAGGAATGCTGCAGGCTATGTAAATTTGACATGTCTGCTTTTATGGACAGAGTCAGCCTCAAAGGCAGAAAGACCTGGGTTTGGATGCTACCCTGACAGATACTGGCTATTTATTATTATTATCAACTATGAAATTAATTTATGTCCTGAGATACAACTTCCTCCTAACTCCCTACCACATATCATTTTTATGTGAAGAAAGTGATTTGCAAACAACATTGTAGTATACAATTATAAATTATTACTTTTTAAAAAATTTTAAACATTATTTTATTTGGTCATTTCCAAACATTATTCACTGGAAAAAAAGATCATTTTCTTCTCCTCCCCGCCCCTCCTCCCACCACCTTTCCCTCTCCCATAGCCGATGCACGACTCCACTGGTTATCACATGTGTTCTTGACTCGAACCCATTTCCATGTTGTTGGTATTTGCATTAGAGTGTTCATTTAGAGTCTCTCCTCAGTCATATCCCCTCCACCCCTCTAGTCAAGCAGTTGCTTTTCATCGGTGTTTTTACTCCCACCCTTTATCCTCTGCTTGTGGGTAGTGTTTTTTAGATCCCTGCAGATTGTTCAGGGACATTGCATTGCCACTAATGGAAAAGTCCATCACCTTCGATTGTACCACAATGTATCAGTCTCTGTGTACAATGTTTTCCTTGTTCTGCTCCTTTCACTCTGCATAACTTGCTGGAGGTTGTTCCAGTCTCCATGGAATTCCTCTACTTTATTATTCCTTTTAGCACAATAGTATTCCATCACCAACATATACCACAATTTCTTTAGCCATTCCCCAATTGATGGGCATCGCCTCGTTTTCCAATTTTTGGCCACCACAAAGAGTGCAGCTATGAATATTCTTGTACAAGTCTTTTTCCTTATTATCTCTTTGGGGTACAAACCCAGCAGTGCTATAGCTAGATCAAAGGGCAGACAGTCTTTTATCACCCTTTGGGCATAGTTCCAAATTGCCCTCCAGAATGGCTGGATCAATTCACAACTCCACCAGCAATGAATTAGTGTCCCCACTTTGCCACAACTCCTCCAGCATTCATTACTTTCCATAGCTGTCATGTTAGCCAATCTGCTAGGTGTGAGGTGATACCTCAGAGTTGTTTTGATTTGCATTTCTCTGATTATAAGAGATGTAGAGCACTTTTTCATGTGCTTATTAATCGTTTTGATTTCTTTGGCTGAGAACTGCCTGTTCATGTCCCTTGCCCATTTATCAATTGGAGAATGGCTTGATTTTTTTGTACAATTGATTAAGTTGTTTGTAAATTTGAGTAATTAAGCCTTTGTCAGAGGTTTTTGTGAAGATTGTTTCCCAATTTGTTGCTACCCTTCTGATTTTGGTTACATTGGTTTTGTTTGTACAAAAACTTTTTAATTTGATGTATTCCAGATTATTTATTTTGCATTTTGTAACTCTTTCTAAGTCTTGCTTGGTTTTGAAGTCTTTCCCTTCCCAAAGGTCTGACATGTATGCTATTCTGTGTTCACCTAATTTTCTTATAGTTTCCTTCTTTATGTTCAAGTCATTCACCCATTTTGTATTTATCTTGGTGTAGGGTGTGAGGTGTTGATCTAAACCCAATCTTTCCCACACTGTCCTCCAATTTTTCCAGCAGTTTTTATGAAATAGTGGATTTTTGTCCCTAAAGCTGGGATCTTTGGGTTTGTCGTATACTGTGTTGCTGAGGTCGCTTGCCCCCAATCTATTCCACTGATCCTCCTTTCTGTCACTTAGCCAGTACCAAATTGTTTTGATGGCCGCTGCTGTATAATATAGTCTGAGATCTGGGACTGCAGGGCCCCCTTCCTTTGTGTTTTTTTCATTATTTCCCTGGATATCCTTGATCTTATTCCAAATGAACTTTTTTATGTTTTTTTCTAAATCAGTAAAAAAATTTTTTGGAAGTTCCATGGGTATGGCACTAAATAGATAGATGAGTTTGGGTAGGATGGTCATTTTTATTATATTGGCTCATCCTACCCATGTGCAGTGAATGTTCTTCTAATTGTTCAAGTCTATTTTTAGTTGTGTGGAAAGTGTTTTGTAGTTGTGTTCATATAGTTCCTGTGTTTGTCTCAGGAGATAGATTCCTCAGTATTTTATTTTGTCTAAGGTAATTTTGAATGGTATTTCTCTTTCTAGTCCTTCTGCTGAGCTGTGTTGGAGATATATAGAAATGCTGATGACTTATGTAGGTTTATTTTGTATCCTGCAACTTTGCTAAAGTTGTTGATTATTTCAATTAGCTTTTTGGTTGAATCTCTAGGATTCTTTAAGTAGACCATCATGTCATCTGCAAAGAGTGATAACTTGGTCTCCTCCTTGCCTATTTTGATGCCTTCAATTTCTTTTTCTTCTCTAATTGCTACTGCTAGTGTTTCTAGTACAATGTCAAATAATAGAGGTGATAATGGGCATCCTTATTTCACTCCTGATCTTAATGGGAATGGATTTAGTTTATCCCCATTGCAGATGATATTAGCTGATGGTTTTAGATATATACTGTTTATTATTTTTAGGAATGACCCTTCTATTCCTATGCTTTCTAGTATTTTTAGTAGGAATGGGTGTTGTATTTTATCAAAGGACTTTTCTGCAACTATTGAGATAATCATGTGGTTCTTGTTGGTTTGCTTGTTGATGTGGTCAATTATGTGGATGGTTTTCCTAATATTGAACCAGCCCTGCATCCCTGGTATAAATCCTACTTAATCATGGTGGATGACCCTTCTGATCACTTGCTGGAGTCTTTTTGCTAGTATCCTATTTAAGATTTTTGCATCTATATTCATTAGGGAGATTGGTCTATAATTTTCTTTCTCTGTTTTTGGCCTGCCTGGCTTTGGAATTAGTACCATGTTTGTGTCATAAAAGGAGTTTGGTAGAACTCCCTCTTTGCTTATTATGTCAAATAGTTTGTATGGTATTGGGATTAACTGTTCTCTGAATGTTTGATAGAATTCACTGGTGAATCCGTCAGGCCCTGGGGATTTTTTCTTAGGAAGTTCTTTGATGGCCTGTTGGATTTCTTTTTCTGATATGGGATTATTTAAGAAATCTTTTTCTTCTTCTGTTAGTCTAAGCAATTTATATTTTTGTAAATATTCATCCATATCACCTAGATTGGTATATTTATTGCCATATAGTTGGGCAAAGTACTTTTTAATGATTGCCTTAATTTCCTCTTCATTGGAGGTGAGATCCCCCTTTTCATCCTTGATGCTGTTAATTTGCCTTTCTTCTTTCCTTTTTTTTAATTAAATTGACCAGTGCTTTGTCTATTTTGTCTGTTTTTTCAAAGTACCAGCTTCTAGCCTTGTTTATTAGCTCAATAGTTCTGTCACTTTCGATTTTATTAATTTCTCCCTTAATTTTTAGGATCTCTAGTTTGGTTTTCTTCTGGAGGTTTTTAATTTGTTTGTTATCAAGTTTTTTGATTTGCATTCCTAATTCCTTGATCTCTGTCCTCCCTAGTTTGTTAATATATGCACTCAGGGATATGAATTTTCCTCTAAGTACTGCCTTGGCTGTATCCCATAAGGTTTGAAAGGATGTCTTGCCATTGTCATTTTCCTCAATGAAATTATTAATTGTTTCTATGATTTCTTCTCTAACTAACTGATTTTGGAGTATCATATTATTTAATTTCCAATTAATTTTTTATTTGGGTCTCCATGTACCCTTACTGATCAATATTTTTATTGCCTTGTGATCTGAAAAGGCTGCATTTATTATTTCTGCTTTTCTGAATTTGAGTGCCATGTTTCTGTGACCTAGAGTACGATCTATTTTTGTGAATGTGTCATGTGGTGCTAAAAAGAAGGTGTATTCCTTTCTGTCCTTATTTATTTTTCTCCATATGTCTATTAACTAATTTTTCTAAGATTTCATTCACCTCTTTTACCTCTTTCTTGTTTATTTTTTGGTTTGATTTATCTAAATTTGTTAGTGGTTGGTTCAAGTCTCCCACTAATATGGTTTTACTGTCTATTTCCTCCTTAAATTCTCCTAGTTTCTCTGTTAAAAATTTGGATGCTATACCATTTGGTGCATACATGTTGATTAGTGATATTTCCTCATTGTCTATACTCCCTTTTAACAGAATATATTTACCTTCCCTATTCCTTTTGATCAGGTCTATTTTTGCTTTGGCTTTGTCAGATATCATGATTTCAACTCCTGCCTTCTTTCTATCAGTTGAGGCCCAAAAGGTCTTACTCCAACCTTTAATTCTAACCTTGTGAGTGTCAACCCACCTCATATGTGTTTCTTGAAGACAACAAATGGTAGGGTTTTGGGTTTTAATCCAATCTGCTATTTGTCTACGTTTTATGGGTGAGTTCATCCCATTCACATTCAAAGTTATGATTGTCATTTGTGGATTTGCTGGCATTTTGATATCTTCCCCTATTTCTGACCTTTCTTCTTTAGCTATCTCCTTTTGAACCAGTGATTTACTTTAGGTCAGTCCCCCTAGTCCCCTCCCTTGATATGCTTCCCTTTCTAGCCCCTCCATTTTTATGCTCCCTTCCCCTCTCCCCTCTCCTTCCCTCCCTTTTTATACTCTCCCCCCCCTCCTTAATTTTCCTTTCTTTCTTGCCCTATTGGATAAGATAGAATTCAGGATCCCACTGGATCTAGATGTTCTTCCCTCTCAGATTTGATTTCACTGAGATTAAGGTTTAAGTAATTCCACTTCATGCTCCCTTCCTCTCCTTCTCGTATGAGAGTTCTTCCCCTCCCCTTTCCATGTGTATCTTTATATGGGAAAGTTTATTCTATTAAGTCCCCCCCCCCTATTTCTTGAAGTAAATCTTAGTGTTATCGATGGTTCCCCCCTCTTTTCCTTTCTTTGCCCCCACTTTCTCCAAATCTTCTTAATGCCCCAATCTTTCCCTATGCATGTTTCTTCTAACTACTCTTATGATGCTACAATTTTTGAGAGTTACACAAAACATTTTCTCCACATATTAATATATATATAGTTTGATGTAAATGTAGTCCTCATAGAAGAGAGTTTGACTTAAAGAAAAAGATAAGATTTATCTCCTTTTTCCTTTCTTTCATATTTACCTTTTCATGTTTCTCTTGCTTTCTGTGCTTGGATATCAAATTTTCCACTAAGTTCTGGTCTTTTCTCAGCAAATGCTTGGAAATCTTCTATTTTGTTGAATGCCCATACTTTCCCCTGGAAGTATATAGTCAGTTTTGCTGGTTAGTTGATTCTTGGTTGGAGACCCAGCTCTCTTGCCTTTCTAAATATCAAGTTCCATGCTTTGCGGTCTCTTAGTGTGTTAGCCGCTAAGTCATGTGTGATCCTTATGGGAGTCCCCCTATATCTGAAGCTCCTCTTCTTGGCTTCTTGTAGGATTTTCTCCTTTTCTTGGAAGCTCTTGAATTTGGCAATTACATTCCTAGGGGTTGTCTTTTGGGGATTTAGTATAGAGGGTGTTCTATGAACCCTTTCTATTTCTATTTTGCCCCCTTGCTCCAGAACGTGTGGGCAATTTTCTTTTATAATCTCCTGTAGAATAATATTGAGTTTATTGTTTATCTCAGGTTTTTCTGGGAGACCGATAATTCGGAGGTTGTCTCTTCTTCCTCTGTTTTCCAAGTCTGTGACCTTTTCAGTGAGATATTTTATGTTTTCTTCTAATTCATTAATTTTTGGGGTTTGCTTTATTGATTCTTGCTGTTTTATGATCTCACTTTCTTCGAGTTGCTTAATTCTGGTCTTTAGGGACTGGTTTTGCTTTTCAGCTTTGTCTGCCCTTCTATTGGATGCTTCCAGCTCTTTTTCCAATTGAGCAGTCTTATCTGTCAGACTGCTGATCTCTTTCTCCCATTTTTCTTTCCAGGTTTCCATCTTTTGGGTAAGTTCCAGTTTGAGAGCTTCCAGTGTTTGTTGATAGTTTCCATTTTGGGAGGCATGTTCTGATTTTTTTTGGATTTCATCCTCATTCTCTTCTTTTCCTTGGGTACTTCCACCATAAAAGTTTTCAATAGTCACCTTTTTCCCTTTCTTCCTGGAGGCTTGATTTTGGGCCATGTGAACCATCCCTTTGGTGGTTTTATTCCCCTTTCCTTTTTGGTCTGGGGTCTGGGTGATATGGGCAGGTTTTCTGTGAATTTAGGTTGCCTCAGACTAGTTCTTCCCAGCCTGGGCCCCTGATCACAGACAAACTGCCCAGGTGTTCAGCTCTGCCCAGATAATTAGCGCATGGTGTGTCCCTGGTGTTTTGCTCTGCCCAGATGCTCAGCGCAACCTCCCAGAGTATGGCTCCATGGCCCGTGCTTAGCACAGGATTTTCCTGTGAAACTGCCCTGAGATGATTTTTCCTGGCAGTCTCCAGATCCCAAGTGCCCCCCCCCCAGACAGAGATGTTCCCCACTCACTCGCTGTCCCAGTGAGTGCTCCGGTAGCTCACTCTGGTTTGGTGGGGGAGGTTGGAGGGGGGAAGGGCGGCTCAGTTCACGTTTCTGTGCAAGCTTTTCCTCCTTCTTATTATAGTGTGAAAATATTCAAACCCCATGTACTTTCCACCTCTGTGGCGTACTGGGGAGTCCTTCTGTTCCTCCAAAGGTGATTTTTATGCTCTGCTCCTTTGATGTAGTCTATTTCGTTCGGTGCCGGGGAGAGGAAGCGTGTGGCGTCTAGATTGCAGCCATGATTACCCGGAAGTTGAATTATTACTTTTGATAACAACAATAATAATAAAAATTGTGGTACCAATAATATATGCTACAAGCAAAGAAAAAGGGAGGTCATTACTGCTTTATAATATACTTCAAAATCTGGTGCTGATAACCCTCTTTACATTTGAACAGTTAATATTTCTTTAATTATTTAAATGACTTTATTTGTATGAAAAGCATTCCATGATTATGTTTATATAGTTTCTGGGTTTGCCTCAGCAGATATACTCCTAGTTCACCTCCAGAAAAAAGAATAGTTAAGTAGAAATGAGTAAAACATAGTTTTATATATACAAATATTTTTCCAACATCTTTTTTCTCTAAAAGGGGAGGGAAGCTAATTGGACATTTTAATACAATAAACTGATTAATTTTTAAAAGTTATTAATCCTGAAAAATATCCAAATTTCACTTTCATAAAGATATGGGATTTGCACATGATCAAAGTAATAAATGCCTTCCATGAATGAATAGAATGAACCAAAAAAAAAAAGGAAGGAAGGAAGGAAGGAAGGAAGAAAAAGAGAGAGAGAGGAAGGGAAGGAAGAAAGGAGGGACAGAGGGAGGAGGGAGGGAGAGATCAGTGGAGACAAAAGTTTTTGATGGAGACAACAATGAAGAGACAGTACCTCAGTAATTTAAACCAGGGTTCAAATGATGGGCCAGATTTGGGGAACATTGCACAAGTACCTACATTAACTTTTCTTTGAATTCCCAGCACTTTTTGCAGTACCTAACACACACTAGATACTTCTTAAGTATTTGTTGACTGATTATGACATAAGAGAAAGGTACAGGGAATGTATTTTGAATAAATATATTAAGATATATTTGTTAAAAAAAAGTCAGTCGTCTATGAGTCAGTCTCTCTACAAGAAGCTTTCTTATATTTTCAACAAAGATTGTGTACTGATAATTCTCATGAAGATTTTTTTTATTTGGGGTTTAGACCTGTAGTTTATTAAGTACAAGAAACTCCAGATGAGGGAATTTCCTTTCTCTATGCAGGCTAGCAAATGTTATTCAATTTGCAGACTTACAGGGTTTCCCAGAGAACTGGGAAGTTAGGTAATTTCCCCCAGAATCACACAAACAGTATGTTTCAGAGGCATAACCTAAATCTATAAAGATTTTGTAGAGATCAGAAAATAAGTATAAAAGTTGGTAGTTAATGATGTCTTTTGATCTGCTTCTCCCCCCCTCCCTGCCCACTTTGTAGTACCTTTCATGCTTTCCTTCCCCTTGTTCATTTGGTACCTTTTTCTCTTTCAGATATCTTGAAAATTGATCCCTCAATGCTTTCAAAATTGTGCTACCTCTTCATGACTTTCTTTGGTGCATACTTGGTTTGGTAAAATCATTTCAAATTTTATCTTCTTGAATGACATTTCCACTTCCTCAATGCATATTGGATACATTGGGTGTTAGTGTTCCATAATATCAAAAGTAGTTCTTTGGTCCCAGAAGTCAGGACCACCAGTAATAGTACACAGGGACAAGTTTATGCTTAATTTCAGGGGGGGGAATTAAAATTTCCCAACAAATTGACATGTCCAAAAATGGAATATATTCTCTGAAGAGGTGGCAAGTTCCTCCTCCTTAAATGTCTTCAAATAGAGGCAAGATCTGTAGAGCATGTTATGATGGGAATCCCCTTTGTGTGTAACTTGAACTGTAATCAGATAAGTGCTACCAATGCCTCTGGAAAGAGTGTGCTAATGGGCTGTTCTGTTGTTCTATTCCACATCTTTATGACTTTATTAATGATAACTTACATTTACATATTAATTTATGGTTTGGAAACTACCTGATAGAGATTATCTAACTGACACTCACAACACCTCTGAATTGGAGATATTACTATCCTCATTTTATAGAGGAAGAATTGTAGTTGAAACATGCTGGGTGTCTGATATGATTCAAACCCAAATCTTCCTTTCTTCCAGGTTTGGTGCTTTACCAGTTCTACTGTATCATGAAGTATCAGCGTAGGGTTTTTGTGGAAAACATGTTCTTGGCAAACCTGAAAATGCTATCTAAATATTAGCTATTATATTTTATAATTATTTGTTGACTTGGATATTAAAATGAGGAAGTTAAGGGGAAGACCACTATTCATCTACCTCTTTAGGAATATAAAATATGAATAAAAAACCATCATTATCATTGCCTCTGTAAACAGTGTACTAATTCTACCAACCATCTTTGTGACTTCTCAGACCTTAACTCCCTTCCCTGGCTACCACTTCTAGATAAATACTCTCTTCCCTCTTTGAGAATGCAAACCTTCCAACAAGCAGGGACTCTCTTGTCCAGAATTTGTGTCCTCTGTGTTTAGCCCAGTTTTTGCTGCATGGTAATTACTTAAATGTTCTTCACTCATTCATTAATTCATACTTTCCTACAAAAAAATCTTCTGGCTGTTATGAGGTTGCCACAGCCATTTTCAGAGTTTAAAGTTAGGGGAAATTTTTAACCAATTTTTCAGATGACAGTGATGTCAGGGAAAGAGTCCTTGGTGAGGAATCAGGAGACTGAGCCTAGTGTTGGCTCAGCTACTAAGCCTTTTTGTGATCTTGGGCAAAGTCATTTGGCTTCCTCCTCTGTCAAATGAGAGGTTTGGAGCAGATGGCCTCTGAGGTGTCTTCAATGCTTAAAAATCCATGAGTCTACAAGTATTTCAGAAAGAATATTAAGGTAGCAAATTTCAGCTCAGCAGATTTGTGAACTAATTAATAAGGAGGCAAGTGTCACACATAAAGACTGATCATAAAATGACAAGAATCTTCTTCCAGGGGCCAGAAGCCTTAGGATAGAGACCTGGGACCCTGCTCACTCAATAAGGAATTAATGAACACTTTAGAAAAGATACATGGAAAAGCACACATTTCAAAACACCAAAGTTATAGATTCTCTCTTAGACTTTAGGGAACAGTAACTGCTAATTCTTTTATTTATTCAATTTGTATTTTGTTTGAGAAAGCTACATGGTACAATGGATAGAGTGCTGGTCTTGGAGCCAGGAAGACCTGAGGTCAAATCCTACCTTAGAAACTTACTAGCTGAGTGACCCTGAGCCAGTCAGTTAACCTCTACCTGCCTCAGATTTCTCATCCAGAAAAGGGAATAAGAACACCTACTTCATTATGTGTGTGTGAAGATCAAATCAGATGACAAATATAAAGCACCCTCTAAACAATAAAGCACAGAATGAGTGCCACTATTATTATTCTCCATATACTTGTACATGTATTTATCAAGGATTAGAATCCTGGCAAGTAGCGATTGTTTTATTCTTTGTATCTGTATTTCCAGGACTCAGCACAGTGGAGGAAGAGTTCCAGGAGAAGAGATTAGTCATTGATAATTGACTGGAGACTTTCTCAGGGAGAATGTTAACAGAAGGAAAGCAGAAACAAATTCTTAATAACTTAATAAAGTTTGGGGTATCCCAAATGGTAAATAATTCCAACTTGTGAATAAGGTGCTATATTTTCATTAGGGTTATCTCTTAGTAGGTCAGGGAAGTTTGTCCTGGAATTATGCACATGTGAGAGCAGGATAGAACCTTAAGGATCAGCAGGTCAAACCCTTTCCCTTTGTAGATGGAGAAAAACACTGTCTGGGAAAAGATGAGTGAATCATCCATTTATGATCGTGCCATGATTAGTAGTAGGGTTAAATTCACCCCAAATTTCCACATTCTTTGTCCTGGGGCTTTTGGATAATCATGAACCAAGGCACAAAAAGAAGAAAAGGTTTTAAAAACACTATGCTGACATTTTAACCTCGCTCCCAGCCCCCAGAGTACTTTATAGACCAAGGTAATACAGTCCTGCTGAAAACCGACAGTTATAGATGGCTTAGTCTCTAGCCCCAGTCTTCCATGACCTCAATTACCACATTAAAATATTGTTAACAAATTAAGATTCAAATAGCATTTATTAGACAAGATCAAGTTCAGTTTACAAGTAATTTACATATTGTCACAATGACTCCTTGCCAATTGCTTACAACTCTGACATTGTTTGTGGGAGAGCAGCCAAAACTAATGGGCAGGATTGAGACATGATTTATAGTAAGAGACTCTTCCTGCTATGAGATATTTTGGGAACTGCCCAGTGCTGCTCTTTGCACTACTGTAATTTGGTAAATAGAAATAACAGCAGTGGCTTTACCTATTCTGTCTCTCAAAGAAAAGGTCCAGTTTGAGTATAAGTGTAAGCATCCAAAAAGGAATGACCCCATGCCCTGCCATGGCCATTGATTAATTCATGTATCCTTTAGGCAAATCCTTTTGTTCCCAATTCTCAAGTTAGGGTTTTCAACCTATAAAATGGAGGTAATCATATTTGTAGCTTGATGAAATAGACTAAGAACCAGGCTTGCTGTCAAGAAATCTGAATTTAAAGCTTATCTCTGACTTAGTCACTTAAATAGTACCCACAAAAGATTTTTCAGAGGATAAGTTGTGGAACAAGTTCTGACTTGAATTTCCTCACAGGAAGTTCTTATATCAATGAAATCAGAGATCTGAAATGAGGAACAAACAAAACATATTTCTATTGAATTTCACAGACTTTTTTGTGAGTTTTTTGTAAACCAAAAACACTATGTAAACTTAAGACACCAAAGAAGCAAAATAATTAAACTATACTCTCCAGGATGTCCTTTCTGGAAGTTCATGCTAAATGTCTTTCCCTTCTTCTTCTAAAGCTCTTTTTTTCAGTTTTATCTCCTCCAAGATGAAGCCTTTCTTGGTTGAGGGTAGAGAACCCCATATAATCAAAATATAAGCAGTAAAATGAGTCCTACCATTTAAACATTAAAAAAAAATCTTTTGTATATATCGTATTATAGTGTACGATTTCAAGCTTTTTAAAAGTAAAGATCACTGGCAAATCACATGAATATGAGAATTTGAAATCTTGGGCAGCAAGAATGTCGGTGTTTTTCCTACATGAATTATGTGACCTTCAGCAAGTGACTTTTCCTATATAAAATGAGGATATTTAGACTAGATGATACTTGAGAGTTTCTTGAATCCTCTTACAATATGTTCAAGCAGATTCAATTCTAGAATCAGAGGAGACAAAGGGTTTTAGTCATGTAACAGATTTATTCATTTGACCACTTGATGCAGAAGCTAATGAATAATTAGATTCAATCAAACTTTATATAAAGCCCCTACCATGGGCCAGCACAGAACTAGGCATTGGGGGGGGTGCTGAATGAAAATCAATAACAATTATAATATTGTAGATATTAATGTGATGTCTTAAGACTCAAAAATCAGTCTCTCTCTCCATACATACATACATATATACATACATATATATATATATATAATATCTCATTTCATAAATGAAGACCTCAGTTGTTAAAATATCAAATATCAACTCTGTGTAGGCTTCTACTTGCTTTGTACTGAGTGGGCTACAGAGCAGAGACATAAGATCTTGTTTCTGCCTTCATCCTAATAAGATAGTGGGTGAGACAAGACACAAACATGTTAAATGTTAAATTACAATATAAGGGTTCGATATAACAATACAAGAAACATCACAAAGTTGTTGGTGATTAATTATAGGATATATAATACAGATGGTAGGTAAGTGCTATAGCAATTCAGAGAAGAGAGAAACTCTTTGGTTCAGATGTAGAGGAGGGGGGATTTTAATTGCTTTGTGAAGGCTGGTCCAAATTCCACACAATAGTATATGTTGTTTTTAGTAAGAATCATGGGAGAAAAAGTAGATCTATGAAGGGATTCTGTCCAGAATGGGCAACATACATCACCAAATCAGAAAGTGACCTGAAGGAGCTATTGAGAACCTGAGGAGGTAATAAGGGCTACCACATAGAGAACTTTGAGAGAAGAATAATCATATATATATGTGTGTGTGTATGTATACATAGGTATATATATATACATATATATATTATATAGACATATATATGCACATACGATCTCACTTTGATCCTCACAACAACCTTATGAGGTAAATGCTATTGTTATCTCCATTTTTATTGTTGTTCAGTCCTCTCCATTGTGTCAACTCTTCATGACCACACTTAAGCGTCTTCTTGGTATGTTTTCCATTTCCTTCCCTGGCTCACTCTATAGATGAGGAAACTGGGGCAAAGAGATATAAATAACTTGCACAGGGTCACACAGTTTAAGTGCCTGGGGTCATATCTGAACTCAGGAAGACATATATTTCTGACTGCAAGCCCACCTAGCTTCCCCATTCCCATTTTACAGATGAGGAAATTGAGATTTACAGAGTTTATTTGATTCTTCAGCTGCTGCTCAGTGCCTGAAGGGTTCCTATTTGTAATCCTAGACTTAAGATCACTTAAAGAATGCTATTTTGATGCATACATAACAATTATGTTCTGACCTCACAAGAAAAAGTCTAATGGAAATAAATCAGGTGACTTAAGTGGCCCAAAATAAGGACCTCCTCTACTTATCCATCAGTCTGAGAAAGTGTCTTTCAGAAACCATTACACATGCAATGCAGAATGACTGGTGCTCCATCTTGTAAAAATTAAATTTTTATCCTTCAAAATTCTGAATAGTAAATAGGCATAAGAGAAATGTAAATAACTAAGTTTAATAATATTTTAGTAACTTTGTAACATTTAAATTTCTGAAGTTAATAAAATTGAAACCTATATTAATGCTTTTGGAATACCATGTTAAAACATTATAATTTGATATCATTTTTTTCCTTGTAATCCTGTGTTTCATTTTATGCATTTAAAAACATCCCAAAAAGGACTCCATAGATTTCACTATCATGCCAAAGAATCAATGATATAAAAAAGCATTAGGAACCATTCACCTTGAATTTTAAATTAGTATATAATTGTTACATATAATAGAATATTTGAATTTAATTTGGCCCAATTAAAGCTAACTAAAAAAATAGAAAATAAAGAATGGAATCCAGAAAACAACAGTATACCCTTAATGTACAATCAAAAGCAAAAATCAAAAGGAGAAACCATTATAAGTGATCAAAGCATCATTAAGTACAAATAAGCAGTTCAAGAGAAATCAAATATTTTACCATAGGACTTGAGAAACAAAGAAGTTGGAAGAGAGAACGTCCCAAAGAAGGAGCATATGGAAAAATTCATGGTTGTAAGAAATCCAAATCATCAAAAACACAAGATAAGTCAAATACAAAGGAAAACAATTTTGTCAAGAAAGGTGACTAAACCTCTACCTTTTCTGCAAAACTAGAATACTGTGGGGATGGCTTAGGTCCATAATCATTTTCTCAAATTCTTCACAGGAATTACTGATAATTCCCTTTACCAGTTTCTTTTCAGACACAAACCTGATCTCACCTTTCTTAATATAGGGAAATATATACCTGCTGACACAAGAAGAGAAAATCAGTGATCCTCTCCTCTCCAAAAATGTAGGCCAATTACATAATTACGTACTTTATACAAATGATTCACTGATTGAATGACTTAAAAATATATGTAGATACAAGAAAACAATATGTTATCTAACAAGCAAGAGAGTTAAGCCCTAACATTTCAGCAATAAGGACCAATTCATTTTCAGTTTAGTAGATAACTTTTCTATTGCCTTTATTGATTATCATAAAGCCTTTGATTCCATACGCGCTCATAGGTCATTTACACATTTAAAATGTATAAAATAGCTTCTAGTATAAGAAAGCTAGAATATTTGATATCTGAATAGAAAACTATTTTTAATTCAAAATGTCACCAACCTATTAATCCTAACCAAATCAACAAATATTCATTAAGTATTTACTATATTTCAGGCAAAATTCTAAACCGTAAGGATATAAAGAGAAAGCAAAAACAGTTTTTGTCATTAAAAACATTCTACTGGGGAAATAACACACAAACACACACAAGAACACACAAATACACAAATATGCATAGGCATATATATAATGTTTCAATAATAGTTGATATAAAATACATGTTCACATGATATGGTTTAAATCCCTTTTGGGTCTACCTATTCTTTTTTTTTAAACCCTTACCTCCCATCTTAGAATCAATACTATGTATTGGTTCCAAGGTAGAGGAGTGGTAAAGAACAGGCAATGGGGCAATGGGCAATGTCTAAAGCCATATTTGAACCCAGAACCTGCCATCTCAATCTGCTGAGACACCCAGCTGCCACCAGGTCTACCTATTCTTAAACCTATTACAATTACTTCTGAATATGACTTTCAAGTAAGAGAAAAAAACACACCAAAATACCATCTTGATCATTTAATATAAATGGATGATATCCAAACAACACATTAAATAATTTTAGATAAACTTTTGGAGTCAGGTAGATTTATCTTCATGAGTTCAAATCTAATCTCAGACACTTACTAGCTATGTTACCTTGGGCAAGTCACTAAACTCTGTCTGCTTTAGTTCTTCATCTGTAAAATAAGTTGAAGAAGGAAATGGCAAATGACTCCAGTATCTTTGCCAACAAATTCCCAAATGGGGTTACAAAGAGTTAGATATGGCTGAAATGACTGAATGACAAACTTTCTTCAAAGACATCAAAATACCATTGGAACACAATAAAGGTTAAGTTCTTAAAATGTGGTAAGAAAATTGTGACTAAAGTCTTCAAGTTTGAATTTCAAGGTCAGATATAGCCAATGGATGGAAGTGATATTTCCAAATACCCTGATCTCATGCAAAGAACACACATCAAACATAGTGACTGTCAAGGAGAATGCTGAGGGTGTAGAAATTGAGAAACTGGCATCCTAAAATCAATGCTTAGTGAGCAAGACCCATTTAAAACAGATAGTAGCTAGGTAATGCCAGTCTTATCATATGCTCTTGGCACAGTAAAATGGATAATGAAGAATCTAAAATATGTCCAAACAAAAATCTGTAAAATGTTAGTGAAATGGAGCTCATAACTATGAAGTAGCTATGGAAAAATGAACTTTTTAAAAATGAAAAATAAAACATTTTAGCAAAGAAAAAGATTAATGATTGTTTTTAAATGATAAACATGCTAAAAATAAAGAAATGCTTTCAGAACAAATGAACCTCCCATCCCATAGTAGTTAGTTGACTCATTGGACAGTGAAGGATCTTGAGGGAGATCTGAGTCCAAAACCAAACTTACACATTCACTGGTTTGGGGACATTAGGCAAGTCATTTAACCTCTGTCAGACTCAATTTCTTCATCCATAAAGTGGAAGGGATAGCATATGCCTTCCTAGGATGTGGTGGGGATCAAATGGAGAATGATATTCATAAGGAGCTTTGCAAAACATAATATATAAATGCAGCTACTGTCATATAGCAATAGTAAAGGCTGATAGTAGGTAATCACCAATTCTCTTGTCAAGACTAAACTCAAGATACTACTATTCTGTGAGAAATGATGAACAGATTAACTCTAGAAAAACACAGAAATACATACATGAAATTATGAAGAGTGAAGTGAGTAGAACCAAGAGAATGTTATATGTAGCAACAAAAATAGTTTGAAGAATGACTTGGGTATGACCACCTCCAGAGAAAGAACTAACAAAAGAATTATGTAAGACATGCTTTTATAAATACATACATATATATATGTATATATATATATACATCTTTGTCAAATTATGCCTTCTTTAATGGGGGGAAGCAGTTAATAATATTTTAATGCAACAAAAAAATACATAAATTTCAATAAAAAATAACCACCAGGTAAAGACTGTGAAATAGCTAGGATCCAAGTAGAGAATTAAAGGCCTTCCAGGGGTGACAACCACATGAATGGAGCTAATGCTGTGTCAAACCATTTTTCTGAGTCATGCAGATTTATTTTAGAAAAACTAAAGTGTTTGTGAGAACAAGTCAGGAATACAAGTCATTGTCACCAGTATTTACAGAAAGGTTATTAGAAAGGAACTCAGAGAGTGATTAATGCAGCTTATACAGAGAAATGGTGAAAATTTGCAAAATATCACTGCAGGTTGTGAAAATTTAGCATCTGCCAGATACCAAGAAAGGTAGAATTACACTCTAGAAGTCTGCTATCCTTCATAAGCTAATGACAAATTCCTATACTACCCATATGACCTCCAACATGTCCTTGTGACTTCAACAAATCATTTCTGCAGAAATAGACGTGTTGCTCACAATTGCCTGGACATAACACTGATTCGGACAAATCTAAAATAGCATTTGGAATAGATGTTGTCATGCTGAATAATTATTTTCTTCAAACTCCATGGTATGAAAAGCTTTCAAATACAGAGACCTAGAAGAGGACTGGAAGGACCATTCTTTTTCTGAATTTCTATGATTCTTGGTATTAATACATTTTGAGCAGGAACTCAGGCTCAGGAAACATTATAAATGTAGTTGCTCTGGGGCTTATTCACCCAACTGGTACTCATAATGGAAAGTTAGGTACCCAGAGCATGGCTACTTCTATCCTGAGGATTCTAGGAGTAACCTTGAAATATGGGGGTTGCCTAATACTATCCCTCATGAGCCCTTGTCAGGTATGCTTTCAGCCCCTCACTTAATTATTTAACATCTCTCTAATATCAATTACCCAACCAGTATCAATTAGATTTACAAATGGATATTTACTGATAAGGTATAACAAGTACCAAAGTACACCATCACCTGAAATCTTGGGGGAGAAGTCATCTTGGTCTTGGGAATTATTTTCTGCTTTTGTTCCTCACCAAGTTCATTGTTGAACATAGTGTAACCAATGAATGTGTCACTCCTTTGGTCAATTGGGCTGGCTTGTTGTTCAGTTAGTCAAGCAAGTCAATTTGCTAGCTATTTTGTGATATCTCTTCAGTAGATTTGACTGTAAGAGCTACCAAAGAACTCTTGCCATTCCAGTTTTCCCCTGACCTTTTAAAACTGATAAGGTCAGAACCTGATCTATTCTCTGTCTTATATTCATTCACCTTGGACAGTAAAGAATAAAGACAAAAGACTAAAGAAAGGGAAGCACTATGCATACATGGCAGCCAGGTAGGGAATAAAGCCCAATACTCCTTCTCTACCTAGAGGTCCACAACATTGCTTTCTCTTCTCTAAAATGCTTTCAAGGAAGAGAGCCAAAGACTGTCTTCTCAAACCTTTTTGCCTTTATGTCTGATAAGTTCCAACTTTATAACCAATTAAAAGACTTTTAAGTCTCTATGATGTAAGCCAATGGGAGACAATTATTTGATCTGAAGTACAGGAAAGGACCCCTCCATTACACATGTCCCGATGAAGACTGACTCAGTCTCCAAATAGGTCAGAATCAAGAACATACCAGACCATTATCAGTTAGTCCTGCCTTCCTCACACTCAAGTGACAAAAATCCAGTAGCCAAGGTATAAAATCTTGCTTAAAGTAACAAAGCTTCATTTTGCGGAAAATGTATATAGAACAAGAAGCTGCATCTCGCTCTTTTTTTCCCTCTTTCAGACAAGACTTTACATCTAGTTTTTGCTGGTATTATCTTCATCACTATCCCTTTTTATTAGGAATTAATGTTATGGATAGTAATTTTGCTTGTGGTTAAAAAGACAAATGTGTGGTTAATAGCCCCTTTCAAACTGAGTGCATGTAAAGATTTTCTTGGGCTTCTAAGGGGACCTGGGATCAGAATTGTAGTTACAGCTGCAACCATTATTTGAAGAACCTGTTTACCACTCTGTCTTTTAGGTTGAATCTATATATTTGACTGGCTTTACTATTTGCTCATTGATCATCAAATTCAATCCAATCCAACAAGTGTTTATTAAGCACCCACCATGTGAAAGGCATCCCGCTGTGCTCAGTGCTGGGGATAAAACGACAAATAAGAAAAGCAATTCCAGGAACTCACATTCTATGGTATCAAATGCCTTGTGAACACATTCACATAGAGGACTACTTACAGAGGAGGAAGGAGTGAACCTAAAAATGAAGGAGATGGAATAAAATTAATGAATAAATGGCTTATTTAATTTGAGTTATTGGAATCACAGAATGAATGAATGAATGAATGAATGAATGAATGAATGAAAAAATATTTTATGACCACTGGAAACAGAGATACAAAAATGAAGACATTCCCTGCTTTCAAGAAAATTGTAGAATTGTACATGATTGAACAACTAAACACTGTGCTGAGTGACTTACAATTATAGATTGAAACAAAGGAGTTGTGACAAATTGATCCAATTATATTTCCAGATTTGGAAGGGTGAAAGTGGGGTACTGGTCTGATCATCATGATTGCAATTGAGGGGATAGCTAGGGAGTGAAGTGAAGCATGACTTGAACTGTGACTAGACATAGTGGGTAGGAGAGGAAATGACCAATCAGGGCAACAAGGACTCCCTCCAGACAGGGAGTTCTGGGGATGAAGGGGTTCAGATTTTACAGAATATTAGAGCTGGATGAGATACTAGAGATTTCCTGGCTCATCTATCTCATTTTATCTATGAAAAAAGTGAAGTCCAGAAAAGTCTATTGATTTGTCTGTAGTCACAAAGAAGAATCAAAAATCGAGACAGGACATTAAAATAAAGGAGAGCTCAGCCACTGTCTCATGACTGGACCATTTGAGTTACTGGTGTTGTGCAGACACAATTTGGTTCATACGGTTTGCCTGAAGTCCAACATAAAACCATGGATCCCAGGACTAGAAAAGAGATGGAAACTTAAAAGTCCTACCATCCATCCTGATTACTGTATATGTCATGGAATCTTCTGTATAGATGGAAGAAATCTTAGAGGTCATCTAGTCCAACTTTCTCATTTTATTGAGAAGGAAACTGAGACCCGGGGGGAATTATTGGACTTTCCCAAGAACTAAAAGGTCTCAAGATTCAGAATCAGAATTTGAATCTAAGACCTCTGATGCCAAAGCCAGTGCTCTTTCTGTTGTATAATGTTGCCTTTATTCAAGAGATTCTCCTATTTCAAAAGTGTTATTTGAACATTTCTCACATCCATCCCTTTTTAACTTTTCACACAACTACCATCTTAGTTCAGACCCACTTCACTTTTCCTGGCCTGGATTAATGCCTTAGTCTCCTGTCTAGTCTCCCTGCCAGAAGTTTCTACCCCTTCCAGTCCATCCACCAAACAGTGCCCAAGTAATTTTCCTTACCTGCAGATCTAATTGCATCATTTCCTTACTCAATGGACTCTTGTTGTCTTTCAGTCTTTCAATTGTATTTAACTCTTCATGATCCCATTTGGGATTTCTTAGCAAAAATAATGGAGTGGCTTGTCATTTGCTTTTCCAGTTCATTTTACAGATGAGGAAACTGAGGCAAAGAGTTAAAGGAATGTCTAGATCCTAGTACAGATTTGAATTCAGGTCTTCTTAACTCCAGGCCTGGTGCTCTATCCACTTTACCCCCTAAGCTATTGCTTCTGTGATAAAATACAGACTTCTTTGTTTGATATTTAAAGCCCTTGACAGCCTGGGCCTAATCAGCTTTTCCAGCTTCATTATCTATGACTCATTTTACCATATTCTAAAGTTCAGACAAATTTGCCTTCTTGCTTTTATTCATTTGCAGTACTAATTTCTGTCTTGAATATTGTCCTTCCTCATCTCAGTCTCCCAGAATCCTTTATAGCTTTTAAGACTTAGCTCAAGTCTTCTACAAAAAAACAAAAACCTACACCTTTCTTGATCTCAACAGCTGCTACTACTCTCCTCTCTCCATAACCAATTTGCATTTATTTTATACATATTTTTGTATGTTTCCCCAGTGAATAGAAATCCTTAAAAACAGATACCATTATCATCATCCCTAATATACAGTGCCTGACTCATATTTGGCACTTAATGCCTTTTGGTTAATTGATTAGATTGCTATCATTTAAACAAAAAATTATTATATTAATATCACTAATGAAATAGGTTCTAAGCAATTTTTTCTTACTTTATGGCACTAATGACTTTGATTTATTTTTCCAAAAGAAATTAATAGAAGGGATAAATAAAAGCATTTCCAAAAAGGGCTTCCACTAAATTTTCATCCTCCCAATTTGATTTCAAATTCTCAATCCCATTCCTCTTACACGTGAAAGTATTTCTAGAATTTTAACTTTTCTCTATGCTTTGTGCTCATTTTTTCTCCCCATAACTTTCTTACATGTCTCATTGTGGCATCCAGTGGTTTTATTTTGGGTTAGTATGTCTTCTATTATTGTTTATTTATTATGTATTCTAAGATACACAAAAAGGAAAGGACCATAAAAATTGCCTGTCTTAGCAATACTCCTGATTGAGTCATTTAGAAGGCCCATGATAGGCAAATCACTCTAATATGTGAGATTTGGCCTTACTGTTATTGAATGTGGAATGGTCCAAGAAAATCAATGCCTATTCTGAATGAACTAGAAGAAAGAATTGAGCAGAAATCTAAGACCATTGTTTACCATCACTTTTCTGTGTATCTACTAAGACCATGCTATAAAAAATATTGTATGCTACAAATGTTGTAAATGTTGAAAGACCATGGGAAGTCTGACATTTCTAGTAAGGATAGATGACATAGAGAACATCTAGCTCAAGTTCTTTAAGAATTTATAATCTAAATAAGATAAATTTAATGAATTCATAGCTAAGATAGAAGAATACATTCATTCATATGGGTTTGGGACTTTAAAAAATGTTGTTCTAGATCTGTTGTTTTAATGAGTTAGGGATCTCCCCCTGAGGAATTGTAACTAACATAAATCAGCAACTCTTTTGCAATTTATATTCTTAAAGAGTTTGACTCATCCAAGGTTACACAGTAGATGTGAGAGATAGTACCTGAACCCATGTTTTCCTGACTCTGCCACAAGTCTCTACACCTGTATTATGCTGTATCTTAAACTAAATTAAAACCTCTTACTTTAACAAGAAATGAAAGTTTCTTTATATACTCAAGATGGTAATACATTTTCCTGGTAACTTCTTTCAATTCAGCATTCTCCCTCTTCCAGAGTGATGTGAAGGTGTTCCTAGGCACATGGCCAACCCAAGGAAAAATCATTAAATTAGGCAAAGATCCAATAGACTTCACTTGGGGGGGGGGGGTTGATCACTTACAGTGAAGAACACTATGACATGATTTAAAATGATGATTTAATACAGTAAGAGGAGAGCGACACTAAAAATCAAATAGTGCAGCCATGCAGTTCTCATAAAATTAGTCCATTATGTGCAAATTGATGGCCAATATCTAGATTTACATGATGTTTATAGTATCAGAATATCTGACAAAATTTTATGTCAATATTTATGCACCTATAAATTAAACAACCAGCACTGTTATGATGGCTACTAATTAAAGTGGAACCTAAATAATTGACCTTTAAATTCAAATGACTTTGAAATTAAAAACAACTACATTAGGATAGCAGCCTAGGCTGGTGGGCTAGACAATGAATGGATTAAGAGCTAAGAATCCTGGGTCTAGCAAGGACTTACCAGGAATACATATGCCACATATGTTGACAGACCTGATACCCACTACAAGATTTGTGGACTTGGTTCCATCAGCATTTAACAGTTCCTTGAGCAGCAATCATTCGTAATTCAAGGTACCTAACTGCTAGGAAGGCTCAAGACAAATGGCCACCACTCATTCTTTCTGCAATCTTTTTCCCACTCATGTTTGTGTGTGTGTGCGTGTGTGTTCCATTCTTTTCCCTTAAAGAATTGGGACATCTACCCTGCTTCAATTCTGTGGTATCTCTCTTTTCCTCCATGATTTTTTGTGGATAATAGACTGTAAGCCACGTCATATTTGCCAATTCTATCAGAACCTTTAGAGGTAATTCATCTGGCACTGGTGGCAAATTCATCTAAGGCATCTAGAAGCTTTCCTATTATATTTTTACTTATCTTGGTTTTCAATACCTTATTATCCATTTTTGTTCTATCCTTTCCTATCTAAAGCTAATTTTCCTTTAAAGAGAAAACAAAAGTAAATGAGAATTAAGCAGCTGTGTTTTCTCTTCATGTCACCTGTTATCATTGTTCTACTGCACCTGACAATTGATCCTATCCCTTCTTTGATGATATTTAATATGCTACTAAATTACATCAAGAAGTACTTTAAATGTAAATTTAGTTTCTGCATCATTCTCTATTTTTCAAATTCTTGCTCTCTGTCCTGTCACTGATCAAGTCACACCAAACATGAATTCTGGAGTGATCACATCCTCTTCCTTCTTTATTACTAATCAATAGATGTTGAATGGAGCTAGGGGGAAAGGGAAAGCCCAGGAGAGATAATATGATTATAAAAACAAAAAAAAATATGGTAACTAGTCAGATCTATAAGATGAGTGAGAGCAAAGATTTGAGGATGACCCTGAGGATGCAAACCTTCATGACTGGAAGAATGATTTTTCCTTTTACAGTAATAGGGATGTTAGAAAGGGGAAGATTTAGGGAGAAAATAGTTATTTCTGTTTTGGACATGTTAAGTTGGAGACCTGGGTTGTAATTCTGACTCTGCTAATTAATATACATGTGACCCTAGTCAAGTTACAACATCAGTTTCATTGTCTGAAAAATCATCCAGTACTAGATGATCTCTAAGGTTCATTTAAATTTGAAATGATTCTTTCTAACATGTTAAAAAAAATAAAATCACAGCCAAAAAAAGTATTCTACCAGACATCTCTGTAGTAATTTTAAATTTATTTCAATATTAATGTATTTAATGTAATGTATATTTTAATGTAAAATGTGATACATGGATCATGGTCATTGAATTAAAAATGAGAAAATGGCATTGTCTACAATTTACAAAAAAAAGTGATAAAAAGAGCTGTAAGCCTTTTTTTTCAGGGAATCCATATTTGAGCAAATTAACTTGAAAATTCATTTTACTCATAAACTATACCAGCATCAAGTAATTTTGTATGTGATGTTGCTCAAAGAAGTTTTTAATTTCAGAATCACTAACTGACCATCAGAATTATTTAATTTCTATCTCCTAACCCCAGATTAATTGGGTCTTAATACATTACAACAACCCATTGTTTTTTTTTATGCCTAGTACTTGAGTTTAGTGACTAGGAAATTTATAGTTTTGAAGACATTAAAACTTATAAATATTTCCATTATCTTGAAATATTTGTATAGAGTCATTCAAGAACCTGACTGTTGTGTTGTTTGATTTTGCCGAACTACTTGTTTTTTTCTTTTTTAATCTTTATTACAAGGGATGGCTCACTGTTAGGAGAAAAAAAGAAAGAATATATTTAGAAATGAAGGAGATATAAAAGCAAAATCTATCAACAAAAATGAGATTGCTGAGGATCCTAGAGTATCATGAAACTGTGGATTTCTATACTCATTTGAAATGAAAAAGATAAATAGTATGTGAATCCTCTTTAAAGACCTATTTCAATCAACAAACTTTTAAGTGCCCATTATATGCCATGTACTTTGTTAGGTGCTGGGGATTTAAAGAACAATATGAAGCATTCCCTGCCTCCAAAGAAGTTTATAGTTTGTCTACTCTTCTTGGCTTTGGTCTTTGCAAATAAGATTTACAGTACATCTAGGAAAACCAGAAAATAACACTATTCTTTGTGAAGTTAAACACCTTGTGATTGGAAGAATCAGTTAAGAATACATAATTTTTTCTCCTGTGAGAAACCTTGGATCTGCTAAGATAAAGGCTCATGTAAATAACTACTTGCTCTTATAAAAATCATAGCAAGCTTTACAAGCTATACATTAATAATAACTTATTAATGATAATAATAGCAACATCTAACATATTTGCCTAGTACTTTACAGTTTTCAAATCACTTATATATACATTATCTCATTTGATCCATATAACTCTGGGAGGTAGGGTGGACAGGTATTATAAATATTTTACAAACAAGAAAAATAAGGCTCTGGGAATTTAAACAAGGACACAGAGTGGGAATTTAAATTGGCATGATGTATTTTCTTATTTCTAGACTATTCAGTCATTCTTATCTCCTCACTCTCTTTCACTCCAACTATGCAATCAGTTGTCAGATTTTTTTCAACTTGACTTCTATGACATATTTTGTCTCTCTTCTTTCTTTCCTCTGACACAGATAGTACTTGAGTTCAGGTTGTCACCACCTCTCTCCTAAATTATTGCAAAAATCAACTTACTGATCATCTTTCCTCAAGTTTTTCACCTCTCCAATTCAACCTTTTCACAGGAACCACCTATTTTCTTTTTTTTCTTGCAATTTATTTTATTTTATTTTTGAAAATTTTATTTAATTAGTCAATTTAGAACATTATTCCTTGGATACAAGAATCATATTTTCCCTCCCCTTCCCCACCCCTTCCTGCAGCTGACACCCAATTCCACATGTGTCCTTGATCAGAACCTATTTCCATGTTGTTGATGTTTACACTAGGATGATCATTTAGAGTCTACATCCCCAATCATATGCCCCTTGACCCATGTAATCAAGTAATTGTTTTTCTTCTGTGTTTCTACTCTCACAGTTTTTCCTCTGAATGTGGATAGCATTCTTTCTTGTAAATGCCTCCCAGTTGTTCAGGATCACTGAATTGCCACTAATGGAGAAGTAGATTACATTCCATTGTACCACAGTGTATCAGTCTCTGTGTATAATGTTCTCCTGGTTCTACTCCTCTCACTCTGTATTAGTTCCGGGAGTTTCAGTTCACATGGAATTCCTCCAGTTCATTGTTCCTGTGAGCACAATAGTATTCCATCACCAACATATATCACAATTTGTTCAGCCATTCCTCAATTGAAGGGCATCCCCTCATTTTCCATTTTTTTGCCACCACAAAGAGCATAGCTATGAATATTCTTGTACAAGTCTTTTTCCTTATTATCTTTCCATACTATCTCTTAGGTAGTGCTATGGCTGGATCAAAGAGCATGCAGTCTTTTAGTGCCCTTTGGGCATAGTTCCAGATTGCCATCCAGAATGGTTGGATCAATTAAAGGACAAGACATAAATAGGTATATAGATATATGCATGCATAAATACATATACATGTGTATGTATGTATATATACATATATATACATGACTAAAGCTAAAAAAGAAAAGAGGTTATGACTAAAAGAAATGGGAAAAGAAACAAATGGGGGTAAATTTATATGTCACAAAGAAGCTCATGGCGGGAGGGGGGAGAACATCGATATACTGGAAGGGTAAAGAGGTTGGAGATAGGAAATACTCAACTCTTATGCACTTTGAAACTGACCCAAAGAGGGAAGAACAATCCAATCCATTGGGGAAGTGAATAGATTTGCGCCCTATAGGGGAGTAGAAGGGTAAAAAACAGACTGGTGGGGAGGGAAGCAGTACAAGGGAGGGAGAGGGTGGGGGGGGGAATTTTAAAAAGACTACAGGGGAAAATAAGGGAGGGAATAAGAAGGGAGGGGGTAGAAAGGGAAGTACAAGGGGGACTGATTATTAAATCAAGAGTTCTATCACTTTCAATTTTATTAATTTCTCCCTTAATTTTTAGGATTTCTAGTTTGGTTTTCTTCTGGGGGTTTTTAATTTGGTCACTTTCGAGTTTTTTAATTTGCATTTCCAATTGATTGATCTCTGCTCTCCCTAGTTTGTTAACATATGCACTCAGGGATATGAATTTACCTCTGATTACCACTTTGGCTGCATCCCAAAAGGTTTGAAAGGATGTCTCACCATTGTCATTTTCCTCGATGAAATTATTAATTGTTTCTATGATTTCTTCTCTAACTAAATGATTTTGGAGTATCATATTGTTTAGTTTCCAATTAGTTTTTGATTTGGTTTTCCATGTACTATTACTGATTGTTATTTCTATTGCCTTGTGGTCTGAAAAGGCTGCATTTATTATTTCTGCTTTTCTGCATTTGTGTGCCATGTTTCTGTGACCTAATGTATGGTCAATCTTTGTGAATGTGCTGTGTGGTGCTGAAAAGAAGGTGTATTCCTTTTTATCCCTATTTATTTTTCTCCATATGTCTATTAATTCTAATTTTTCTAAGATTTCATTCACTTCTTTTACCTCTTTCTTATTTATTTTTTGATTTGATTTATCTAAATTTGATAATGGTTGGTTCAAGTCTCCCACTAATATGGTTTTACTGTCTATTTCTTCCTTCAATTCTCCTAGTTTCTCCATTAGAAATTTGGGTGCTATATTATTTGGTGCATACATGTTGATTAGTGATATTTCCTCATTATCTAAAGTCCCTTTTAACAGAATGTAATTACCTTCCCTATCCCTTTTGATCAGGTCTATTTTTGCTTTGGCTTTGTCAGATATCCTGATTTCAACTCCTGCCTTCTTTCTATCAGTTGAGGCCCAAAAGGTCTTACTCCAACCTTTAATTCTAAAAACTATAACAAAGTTCATTTGGAATAACAAAAGATCAAGGATATCCAGGGAAATAATGAAAAAAAACACAAATGAGGGGGGCCTTGCAGTCCCAGACCTCAAACTATATTACAAAGCAGCAGTCATCAAAACAATTTGGTACTGGCTAAGAGACAGAAAGGAGGATCAGTGGAATAGACTGGGGGCAAGTGACCTCAGCAAGACAGTATACGATAAACCCAAAGATTCCAGGTTTTGGGACAAAAATCCACTATTCGATAAAAACTGCTGGGAAAATTGGAAGACAGTGTGGGAGAGATTAGGAATTGATCAACACCTCACACCCTACACCAAAATAAACTCAGATGGGTGAATGTGCTATTTTTATTCCATTATTTCCCTGGATATCCTTCCAAATGAACTTTGTTATGTTTTTTTCTAATTCAGTAAAAAAAGTTTTTTGGTAGTTCAATGGGTATGGCACTAAATAAGTAAATAAGTTTGGGTAGGATGGCCATTTTTATTATGTTAGCTTGGCATATGCCAGGTGGCTGAGGCTCATGGGGCTCCCACAGGGGTGGGAAGGAGGAAAGCCTGCCTGGTGGCCACTGCTCTAGGGCATCCTGGGCCAGCTGGCTAAGGAGGGGTGGGTTGGGGCTGGACCAGGCCAGGGGAAGACTGGGCAGGGATCTAGCCCACCTGAAATGGAGGAGAGCCTGAAACAGATTACCATACACTTTTAGCACCCTGAAAAATATAGCAATGCCTTTACTCACAATTTTTCCCTCTACATAGTTTTGTGAGGCCTTATTCTCAGTGCTAAATAATATCAAAACCAACAAAAGGAACAGATTTACAGATGAAGTTAGTAGCGCTTGCTTGGGCTTGAAATGTACAAAATACCAACCTTCAATTGAAGATTTAGCTAATGAAATTCAGCAACAAAAAAGTCACTAATAGGCAGGTTGGTTAAAGAATCCTCCGCCCTCACTTTTATTAGTTCATGGCACCCCATACAAGTTAAATAATATCAAGACCAACAAAGGAAACAGACTGACAGATGAACAAAGAAGTCAATAAGCAGGTAAGTTAAAGAATTAGTTTTTGATTTATTAAATACAGTTATATATTACAATTATATATTCTTGTTATTTAAATATAAATATCACAAAATTATGTTTTCTTCTCAAAGTTATGAATGGATTTTTGGTGAATTTTGACACACCAAACTCAAAAGATTGCCCATCACTGCCTTAGGGTCAGACCACAGCTCTTGCAGTCAGACCATGCTCTCCTCTTTGGAGATTACTACTCTAAAAATCTGTGTGTTACTATAGTGTTTGTATAATTCACTAAAGAGTAGTCATGTACTGTCTTGTGGTTTCCATTCTGATGTTGTCCTTTTAAAATATTTTGTTATTATCCAGTTTGTTGTTATTCAATTGACTATTCCCCACTCCCCTTACCTGTTCATTTCTACTCACCTACTAGATTTTAACCTTTTTGAGGGGAGGGATCATATCTCAATATTTCTTTTATCTAATGCTATACACAGTATAGCATATTGAACATATTAGGATCTCAAAGATGTTTCATTTTAATTTCACTGAAAGCAATCCAGCCATTACTGCCTATCAAGATATTTGGCACAAGCTAAAACTTTGCATTCTACAAGTGATGGTATATATAACTTCTATGTTATTATTTTTGCTATTATTATTGATAACCTGGGAATCAGGAGACCTGTGTTCTACTCCTAGCTCTCTCTGCCAATCATTTCCTGACCTTGAATTAATCACTTGTTTTCTTGGGGTCTTGATTTTCCATCTATAAAATTGAGACAGAGTTGGATAAGATGGCAGAGTAGCATAGGGGATGAAGAGATGACCTGTCTAGTCTCTGACAGTTACTTGCAATGTGGTCATGAGCCAGCTACTCAGCCTCTGGGTATTCTACTCAGTGCTCTAAGAAGGATTAGCATTAGGAATTTCTTTTCCATAAAGTTCCTTAGACTAATGAAATCATGGGTCCCATCCCAATCCCCAAAGTCCTTCTAATTCTAGAATTCTTTGATTCCATAGTGGGGTAACTTTTTTTGTACACTAATACATACCTATGGATCCTTTCTCCAACTCAGAAATCAGTTCTTTAAAGCAGTAGGTTTCCTACCACTCCTTTTCTCTCCCTCTCATTGATGAATAATGTAAATGGGAGAGGTCCAATTGATGGGTTGCTGCTATTAGGGTATTGTGTATTTTTGGTTAAAATATTTGACTAAAGATTTGCTGCATAGTTAAAGTTTATCTGTCACAGATTTTACACTTGTATGAGTTTCCAGTGTTCAATTGCAAATGTGTCTTATCTTTATATTGAAAAGACTTCTATCTGCATTTCAGAGAAGGCTTTTCAGTTTTGTTATGAAACCCCATTACTTTTTTATTACAGACTTAGTGGAGCCTTCTTTGTTGAATTGAATCATATGATTCACTGTTAGCTAGACATTTAATACTATATAGACTTTATATTGTTCAGTGTTCATCTTGGCCCTTTATTTGCACTTTGGAAAGTCTCTTGAGAAATTAATGAAATATGATCTTTATTTGGAATATTTCAGACCTTCTCCAAAGAGGCAGAATTCTGTAGTCTATTATCCAAATGTAACACAATGTTATATTTAAAAATATATATTAATTAATTAAAACTTCCTAGAGTGAACAAGGACAAATTAGTCATCTTTTAAAAAAAATGATGAAGGAAATCCAGTTATGCATCTTCATCAAGCATAGTGTTATGGAAAGAGAATTAAGTTTGGATTCGGAGAGCCTGGATTCTAAATACCAATTGTATCACTTTCTATCTGTGTGACCTTGAGAAACTCACTTTGTCTTTCCAGGGCTCAGTTTCTTCTTCAGTATGATGAACCTTTAAGATATCCTCTGACTCAAAATTTATGGTCTCATAATCTTCTAAACTCTTTTATTTATGATTCAAAAGATCTTGCATTTTACTCATTTGAATAATTCATCTACCTGTGCAAATGTTAAACCCTCCATGTTTCAATAATAAAGACTCTTCATCAGTGATGGCACAGAATTAATCACCTAATAGTCAACTTTATGGTATGATGCAAACTTTATAAAATATAGCTACTTTAATTTCTTTAAGAAAAACAATGGATGTGGTTCCCTATAAAACTGCCTAATGAAAGAACTCATTGTTTTAAAAGTGCTTTTAGAAAATTGCACCTTACCTACATAGTCACTAGGCTCTCTCGCCTTATGATGGAAGGTGGAATGGTACTATTAGAAGAATACTGAATTTAGCACCACAGGACTTAACTTTCAAACACTGGTTATTCTTTATATGACTCCAAACAAGTGACTTGGGTCTCAGTTTCTCAGGGTCTCATTTTTCTCTTGTGTCAAATGAAGTTGTTGTATTAAATAGTCTCTGAGTTCCCTTTCAAATCTAAATCTATGATCCTATTGTCTACTTAGGAATTTACATTTTATAGTGGGTTCTAAACTTTTTCACAATATTCTCAGAAAAGAAAATGATTATCAAAAAGAGAAAATTTAGTGGCCAGCAATCAAGTAAGTACCCTCACACATTAGATACTTCTAGAAAGTAGAGATTTTTTCCCCTAATATGTTTGTGTCCTCTACAGTGGCTACCATAGTATAAAATTATTAACGATTGACTGACAGAAGACCAGTTAATGGACTAAGTGCTTGCACAAAGTTGATATTCTAAGAACATTTATTGGAAGGCAAGGCTTTTCATGACTGTAAATTATTCTCTGTCATATAAAGTCTTTTTTATGGCTGCAAATTGTGGATGATCCTTGGCTACATCAGAAGAAAAAGCAGCAATGGTGTACATAAGTAGGTCTCAGAAAATTACCAATGCTAGGCTGAATGTGTGTATATGTTTATGTGTTCATACTTCTATGTGTATGGCATAAAAACATAATTGAAGGTATCTATGGGCATAAAAAAGAGTGTACTCAGAGAGAGGGATAAAAGATAACAGCCTAATTGTTACAATGGCACTTGGAAAATATGGGGGAGAAAACCTAGAAGAAAGTCTGTAGTGGGTTTGGTAGATTTTATATGGAAGTAAATGGGTAAAAATTGGAAAGGATAAGAATGAGTAGATAGGTTAAAATTGAGTTCAGGAAGGGATTACCCATACCAATCCAACAAACTATAAATTCATCAAAGAATGAAAGAATGAATTGCTGGAGGTACCTGATTATTTCTATGCTATTTCCCTCATAATATGAGCTTCTTGAGGTCTCTTTTTGCCTGTCTTTGTATTCCCTACCCTTAATTCAATGAATGACACATAATAAACATTAGCAAAATCTTATTGACTGATGACTAATGATTGTTGGCTTACTAAGTCATTGCTCCTTATATGATATTAAGATGTGTCTTGATATACACACTGCTTTTGACTATTCTCTGTGTGAGACAATAGACAATAGGGGCAAAGAATCTGCTTCATAGTCAGGGAGATCTGGATTCAAGTCCTGACTCTGACATATACTGGCTGGGTGAGTCATGTAATTTTTAAGAGCCCAAGCAACTCTCAAAGACTATAAATTGCAAAGAAAGTACCGACTTTCTTCAGTAGTTTCCATATCCTAGAATATCCTATACCTGTGTTGGTGAAGGTATGTATGGCATGCATGCCCAGGCAAGTGTGACTGCTCCAGTCGCCTTCTCTACAATGCTACATTTTTCACATATCCAACTCCTCTGCCTAGCAACGGAATGCAAGCACTTTCTTTCTCCACTGTCTGGAGTAATGTGGGGGACTCACAGGCAGCTTAAAAGTGCAGTTTGGGTGTGTGATATCTAAAATGTTCACCAACACTGTCCTATACCAATGAACTCTCAGTTCTAGTTCATATACTTATATTTTATATAAAGTATAATTAAAGAACAATAGACTCCCATAATTGGAAAAGACTCTGGAAATTATCTCATCTAATCCTTTTGCCAAAACAGGAATCTTATTTACCTGTTATGCATCATTAACTCAAATCTATATAGGTGACTTTTTCTAGTTGGTTTTATCATGTATATTTGTAATTAGAGCAACAAAAACATCAAATTCAACTTTCATTCTTTTCATAGAATTTACTGCTTTTTAAGTGATTCTTTACTTGAATTCTCTCCTTTTAGTCATTTATGGGAGAAGTAATTTTCCCATTTTTATATATATATCATTATGACTGGCTTATGAATATTTCAGAGAATCTCTCATTACATGTATATGCATTGATATGAATAAGAATTATGAATGGATTGAGAGGCACCATGATATGTGGATAAATCACTGGTCTTGACATTAAGAAGATCTATCTCCAAGTGCTGTCTCTGACAAAAACTGAGTGGATTTAGAAAAGTCACTTATCAGTGCTCTAGACAACTGTAAGACCATGTTATAATTTGGTATAGAAAATTGCTAAGTAGTGTATTCCCTATACTAGTGAAATCACAGGAGAAGAGGAATCTAAGGGAAAAGAAGGGGAGAAGAGGGGAGGAAAGGGGAGGAAAGAGAAGGGAAAGGAAGGGAAGGAAAGGATTATTTCAAATATTATTGAAATTTTCCAAAGAACTCTATTGAATTTCTATAACACATCTTGAGAAGCCACTCTCCTTATAAGAATTAGGATGGTTCTTAGAGGAAAAATTCTTCAGAGATTTCAATGGGGGGTAACTCCAGGACAAATTATGCCAGCGCCTCATGGTTAGAAAACATAGACCAATGTATTTCCTAAACCCTCAGGACTGCATATGTCCTATATATAGAATCAATGGATCATACATTTAGAACTGGAAGGAACCTCAGAGGCTATTTCATACAACTCCTTAATTTTACAGATGGAGAAAATAAGGCCCAGGGAATTCTTTTCCAAATTCAACATTGGAAGTAACTAAAAGAGCCAGAATTTTGACCCAGACCATCTTGACTCCAAATCTAATGCACTTCCTATTGCACCAAACTGCCTCTCTTTTTATATTAACATTTCACTTTAGCATTTCTTCCCTAGGGCCTTTGAAAATTAAGTGGTATTTTGGTTGTACAATGAATATACTCCATAATAAGGAAATAGTCCTTCTATGCCCAGAATGTCAGGAAACAGGTGCAGAGAAGTAAGTTTCAATGCAAATACCTTTTTATATCCTGTTCTTATTGAGGGGAAATGGGGTCTTAGTATCTACCAAATCCCTTCTGTAAATTCCATTTCCCTTTTTCTATATCCCCCTGTACTAGGTACAACTATTTGTAAGATAACTTGACCCAAACTTGTTTCATACCTATCTACTTGTACACAGTGTCAGATGTGACAGATTGGCTGGCTGGCTCCAGCCAATATACTTGACTCAGATTCACTGTCAATTCACTCAGCAATCAGTAATCATGGTTCTCCGAGTGATGGCATCAATACATTCACCAGGTTGACATCTATCATGTGTAGCATCAGGCATCAGGTCCAGACCCCTGAAGTCCTTTTTCTTTTCCATTTAGAAAAGTTTCTTCCATAGTTCCCAGCCTGGCTTTGATTACTTTCATCCAATGGGTTTTACAGTCTACTTGCATATTACTTGACTGGTTAATTAGTTGAAGTTATGTTCAAAACAGATTCCAAAGATAAAATCAGAAGTGGAAGTCATCTCTATCTTTCTTTTTTAATCTGGAAAAGAGAATCCCAATGCAAGATATGATGACTGTTTGTAAGTATTTGAAAAACTGTTCTGTATAAAAAGGGTTCAACTTGGGGGAGGGTTGCCTCTAGGTGTAAATTTGGTCTCTATGTAGGTAAAACTTTCTAATAATTACAATTACCCAAATGTAAATTGGACTATTTTAGGAGTTATTAAGTTTCCCTTTACAAATTGTTTTCTTTTTTCTTTTTGATACTCATTTTTAAGTGTTCATTTCCAAATTCTCTTCCTTTCTCCATTCTTTCCACTCATTGAGAAGGAAAGTAATATGGTACTCATTATTTATGTGAAGATATACAAAACATTTCCATATTAGCCATGTTGGGGAAGCAAGATAAAGTAAAAAAAAATATGCTTCAACTTGCACTCAGAGTTCATCTTTTTTCTTCTGGATGGAGATAATATTTTTTAATCATGTGTCCTTTGGATATGTTGTGGATCATTGTATTAATCAGAGTAGCCAAATCTTTTCTTAGTTGATTACCATCAAAATATTGCTGTTATTGTATACAATGTTCTTCTGATTGTGTGCACTTCACTTTCCATCCATAATCTTGTAAGTCTACCAGTTTTTTTTTTCCTGAAACCATTCCCTTGGTCTTTTCTCATAGCACATTAAAACTCCATCAAAATCATTTACCACAACTTGTTTAGCCATTCCTTAATTGAAAGGCATTGCCTCAGTTTCCAATTCTTTGCTGTCACAGTAAGAACTGCTATAAATATTTTTGTACATTAGGCCCATTTCATTTTTTTTATCTCTTTGGGATACAAACATAATAGTAGTTATCACTGGGTCAAAGGGATATAGTTTCATAACCTTTTGGGCATAGTTCCAAATTGTTTTCCAGAATGGCTGGACCAATTCACAACTCTACCAACAGTGCATTAGTGTACATATTTTTCTATATCACCTCCAATATTTGTCACTTTTCTTCCCTTTTCATGTTATCCAAACTTAAAAATGTGAGGTGGTACCTCAGTTATTTCAATTTGCATTTCTCTAGTCAATACTGATTTAGAGCACTTTTTCATGTTACTATTGATAGTTTTGAGATAAAAAGGAAAAATAATTGTACAAAAATGCTTAAAAGTATGCTCTTTGTGGTAGCAAAAGACTGGAAAATGAGGGGCTGCCCTTCAATTGGGGAATGGCTGAACAAATTGTGGTATATGTTGGTGATGGAATACTATTGTGCTAAAAGGAATAATAAAGTGGAGGAATTCCATGGAGACTGGAACAACCTCCAGGAATGGATGCAGAGTGAGAGGAGCAGAACCAGGAGAACATTATGCACAGAGACTGATACACTGTGGCACAATCGAATATAATGGACTTCTCTACTAGCAGCAATGCAATGATCCAGGACAATTCTGAGGGACTTATGAGAAAGAATGCTAATCACCTCCAGAGAAAGAACTGTGGAAGTAGAAAAACAGAAGAAAAACAACTACTTGATCACATGGGTCATGGGGATATGACTGGGGATGTAAACTCTAAGTGATCACCCTAATGCCAATATCAATAATATGGAAATAGGTCTTGATCAATGACACATGCAAAACCCAGTGGAATTGCATGTTGGCTATGGGAAGGGGTTGGGGAGGAGGGGAGGGAAAGAATATGAATCATGTAACCATGGAAAAATATTTCAAATAAATAAAAAATTTTTAAGACTAAAAAAAAAAAAACTACTGATAGCGGTGGTTCCTTCTTCTGAAAACTGTCTATTACTATCCTTTGACTATCAATTGAAAAATGGCCCTTATTTTTGTACATTTAGCCCAGTTCCCTATATAATTAAGAAATGAGACTTTTATCAGAGAAATTCACTATACCTGTCCCGCTCCCAGCTTCCTACTTTCCTTTTAATCTTGGCAGCGTTGGTTTTATGTAAAGCTTCTTAATTTCATATGATCATAATTATTCATTTTAATCCTTGAGGTTCGTTCTATCTTTTGTTTGGTCATACATTTTTCCCTTATAAATCTTACAGGAAAATTTTTCCATGCTCCCCTAATTTTCTTATAATATCAACTTTTATGTTTAAATCACAAAATGTCAACTTGTAGAATTTAATCTCCCCTCTATACATGCTTCTAACCTGTTATAATCCATCAGCCTTGACTATATAATCACAAAGTATTTGAATCATTTAAAGGAGCTTTTGAGACCTCTGAAGGTTTCCCAGAGTAGATCAACATAGCTCTAAAGCAAATTTTTTGATTGTTTGTTTGATTTTTAGTAACTCACATATTAGAAAACTTCATTTTTAAATGGTACAAACATTTATAGTTTATTTTATTAGTATGAAAATCAAGTGGAAGATAAATATGTTAGAATTCTGCATTTCCTTATTTATTTCAAATATGACTCAGATAATTCATTATAAGAAAGGTTATCTGGAAAGTTTATTTTTTTCTACATTAAACTCACCTTCACAGTAAATCAGAACACTAGGGTTTCTTTAGTCCTACATATTTTTAAGTAAATTTAAAAATTCCACAATGGTAATTCAATTCTACCTTGAATGTATAATTTTTCTTTATGAAATAAGCACAAAATAAAACAAAACCAATTCCCTTGAATTAAAAGAGAGATATCATTTTTTTTTTTTTGGAAATCTGTAGAAATTGATTAAAATATTGTGAAGAGTATTTCTTCCATCTTTGAGAATAATCAGTATACATATATGCATTTTTATGTGTATTAGCTGACATACACATATACATATACTATTTGTCATTACATATACACATGAATATGTATGACTATATATTTAAAAGAAATCAGTCATATAAAAGCACCTTTAGTAATTCTTGTAAAGTTGAAAAGTTCATCATATGTCCTTTTCAGAAACATTAAACTGGGTGGGTACCAAGTTAAACAATCAGTTTTCCTGACTAGTGAAAAAAAGATTTTGTAAATAGAGCTTGACAGGACAGAGAATAATTCAATTTTTTTTGTTTATTCTGTAGACATTAGCCCCCTGATAAAACCAGAACTTCATTCTTCTAGGTTAGTGATTTTACAAATACCAAATTACTCTGTCTAATTTGCTATTTGTTGTCCTTTTTATAGAAATGACTTTTTGACAATATATGGGCTAATGTTAAATAGCAAAATGAATTACAAGCAAAATTAAATTAAATTAACTAAACCCCAAAAATACTTTCCTAATTTTGAATTTTGTGGTACCTAGTATCATAAATTTAAAGATAGAAAAAATCTTATGGCTTATCTAGTCCAAACCTTTATTTTACAGATGATGAACTGAAGCCCAGAAATGCTCAGTAACTTGTTCAAGGTCAAACAATGTCAGGAGTCAAATTCAGGTCTTCTTATTCTAAATCCAGTACTGATGAGGGAACATTTTTTTAAAATAGAATTTCTGTTTACACATTTACTGAGCATCATTTCTCCTTGAAGGGAATTTAAACATTAAAAAAAAAAAACCCAATAGCTGTTTCCTTTATGATTGATTTTGTTAACTGAAAAGTCATTTTGCTGGGTTGGGAGATTATCTGTGCATAAGGAGGACCAATCGGTTCATTCTATTTACTCTGATACTAAATTCCAAAAGAAACTAGCTGGAACTCAGTGCCCTATCCCATACTGTTTAAACAATTCCCTTTACAAACATTCAGTGTTGTAAGGAAATGCATGAGAATGACTCCTGGGTCAATAGAAAAAAAAATTATACATTCATTTGCTGATGTAATTATATGGTTCACCTTTTAATTTCCAAGAGATTCTATTACATTTATATCACCTGTCATTTTTTGGAATGCATTTTTTTTGTTTAAATGAAAAAAAAACCTTTGTCATTTAGGATTTTTAAAAACCTGACAGAGCTCTGTGTCCCAGTTTCATTCTTATAGTCATGGCAGACCTAATCTGGGAGCTGGAAAACATTGGACATTGTTTCCAGAAGGTCAATAAAATGACAGATGGATTTGAGCCAAGTTGTAGCAGAGGACACACATTCTCTGTTGAAATAGCAGAAAAGACAAATTAATACTGAGCTGGAGAATACTGAATTGGCCTGTCATGAAATGCACAAAAATAGACTAAAGTAGATTACCCAAACTAGTCATATACACTTCAGTCAACTAACACAGCCTTGCTGTGTAAACATAGGGGATAGATGAAGACCTAGATGTGATTTGGTGGAAGAAATGGGAACTGCTTTGCTTGTGTAAATAGTAGAGATAAAAATAGATACATTGAATTTGGAACCCTATAAGGAGGATTTTGCCTAAATGTTTACTCTGTGAACTAACTCTTTGGCTTACATCCTTAATTTATGACAAACAGTTGAAATAATTTGGAATATCTTTCTTACAGTTCAGACTGCCTAGATTTTCAAAAAGGCTATTTTTCAACAGACAAATTAATATTGAGGGGGAGAAAAAATCATCTTTCACCCTTGGCACTCTATGGAAAACCTGTAAATTATCAACTCAAATTTGCAGAGCCTTAAAAAATACTCTTAGGAAGGAAGAAATTAAACCATGGATTCAGTCCATAGGATCATAGATTTAAAGTTGAAAGTCTCTCATTTTTATATTTGAGGAAGCTAAGGCTCAGAAAGGAAAAGTGACTTGTTTAGTGTCACACAGAGAGCAAAGAGTTAGAGTCTGAATTCAAAATCAGACCTTTTGACTTCAAAAAGGTGATGCTGATCTTAAGGCTTTCAATCAGAGAGTAAGAGAAGGTTGAAGTCTAAAATCATTAAAAAAATGTTTAATGGTTTTATGTAGCATTTTAGGGTCTTCAAGGTGTTTTATATACATTCTCATTTAGTTCCTACAACATTCTTGTGAGTTAGGTGATTACTAACTCATTCCTACTTTGCAGATGGGAAAACTGAGCCTGAATGAGTTTAAAAGATTTGCTCAGAGACAGAGTTGATAAGTGTCTTAAATGAAATTTTACTCAAGTCACCATCAAGCAAAAAAGATTTCTTTTTAGATCCATTGTGTCACACTACCTACATATGCCTGCTGCTAACTGAGGAGAATGTTCTGAACTACAAGTGAGATTAGGCAACTATATTTTTATTTCCTGGCAGTTGCTAATGAACTGGTGACAAGTTTCTCCATCAGATATAAGGCAGAGGGTAGCCCTTGAGAATAGAGAAGGTACTCATTCAACTTGTAAAATTGGGAAGAAGTTAAGGTGTGAAACTACAACAGGAGTCTTTATCTGAATTGCACTCCCTTCACAAGTGTTAGGATTCCATGTCTTTGTAGTCTCAGTCATGACTAATGAAGCTGATATGCAATCTCAAGCTTGTACTTATTTTTTTTAAATCCTCATATTCTGTCTTAGAATCAATATTGTGTATTGGTTCCAGTACAGAAGAGTAGTAACAGCTGGGTCATAGGGGTTAAAGGACTAACCCAGGGTCACTTGGCTAGGAATTGTCTGAGGCCAGTTTTCAACCCAGAACCTCTCCTCTCCAGTACTTAAGACAATTTTATAAGGCAAACTTATTGTAATTACTGTGGATAAATGAAACGTTTTCTCAAGAAGTCAGGATTGGACAGAAAGAAAACACCATTCCTTAACAGAAATATATATATTTCCTTTCAAAGAGGGTATATTTCTTTCCTGAGTTGTAGCCCTGACTTCAGGGCTATTTCCCCAAATCTCCTCACCACTACAGGGACAAGTGAGGTTCAGATTCTCCCAGGGTTGAATTGCCCTTTTCCAGGACTCTTCATTATGGGCTTGAGCTGTCCATGGTGATGATCGTGGATTTCTGACTCTGCTTGGAGTGCCTACCCTAACTGCAGGCATAGAGACCCTAGATAATAATAGACTGAACTAGGAGAGATATTCGAGGCCATCAGATTCAACTCTCTCATTTTATATATAAAAATACAGAGGCACAGAAAAGTTAAGTAATTTGTCCAGGGTCACATAACTAGTAAATGCCTGAATAAGGATTCATACTCATTTTCCTTCCCCTAAGCCTCATGCCCCATCCTCTACATTTTGCTCTTGTCAAAGGATATAATGCAAAGAGAGAAAAAATATATAAATAAAAAAAACATTCTGTCTTTTTCTGCTACTTCCTACTTGTTACTTGTTCCTCCCTTTGTCTCCCCAAGGCACTTTAGGCTCTAGACAACCTCCTTCTTTTCAGTTCATAATTTTAGTCTTTACTCCCTTTGCATCTGTTTTGTCAGCTATAAATATGAAGAGAGTTCCTTGTCTTCACAAGTTAAAAAAAATGTCATGAGGTGATCTGGGCTTTCTGTAGGATTGATTGGATGTACCACCACTGCTGACTACCCTGCCATGGGGTGAGCCACAAGCCACAAAGCATTGACTGAATTTTCTGTTTACAAAAGAAGAGGGGGGAGGTAATGAAGCAATTCTGCAGTCATAGACTGAGCCAAGTTTCCACAGTTCTGGTCATTTCCTTTACTTTGGAGTAGGGAAAGGTTATTTTTTAGCAGGTGAAGTCTGACAATATGCACTTGCCAGAGAATAGTTAATGATACTTCAGAGGTGCCCATCCTTGTCCATAGTTATGATACTTTCTAGGGGGCTTTCTTTGCTCCTTAAATAATAACTTTTCTCTTCAAAATCATTTGCCTTGATGCTTTCTCTGCCTTCTCCCTCCCTCTTTCCCTCTCTTCCTTCCTCTTTTCCCCTCTTCCTTTCTTCATCTCTTCCTTCCTTTCATTCTTTCTTTTATTTTTTCTTTCTTTCCCCTTACCTTTACCTTCCTTCTTAGATTCAATACTATGTATAAGTTCCAAGGCAGAAGAGTGGTAAAGGCTAGGCAATGGGGGTTATACAGTGTCACCCAGCTAGAAAGTATCTGAGGCCAGATTTAAACTCAGGACCTCCCATCTCTAGGCCTGGCTCTCTACTGAACTACTCAGCTATTTTCTTGCTAGGATTTTCTCCCCCTTGGCCTCCATTCCCAGTGTTTCTTACCTATTCATTTCTTATTTAGAACTTTTTTTCTGATACATTTTCCTGGATCTCTTCTAAGGGAAAGAGTGGAAATAACACTTAACTTGGGGGTCAAGACAAAGTGCAATTCTCAGCTCTGATACTAAATAGTTGTGTGACCATGGGTAAGTCACTAAATTGATGTGAGGCTTAAATTTCTTATCTGCAAAATGAGGGTAAAATATAGGTAAGGCTATATAAATTTCTTTATAAAATGGAAAACTCAAATGAGATATTAAATGGCATATTTTTTTCTTGTATTCCTAGCACTTAGCATAGTATCTGGAGCATAATAGACACTTAATAAATATTGATTGATTGATTGATTGATTGATTAAATCTACTTTGTGTGTTGGGGATAGCTAAACGGTTCAGTGGATAGAGAATCAGGCCTAGGGAATGGAGGTTCTAGGTTAAAATCTGACCTCAGACATTTTCTAGCTGGGTGACCCTGGGCAAGTCACTTACCCCCCATTGTGTAACCCATATCGCTTTTCTGCCTTAGAACCAATACATAATATTAATTCTAAAGATGGAAGTTAAGGGTTTAAAAAATTTTTTTTAACTTTTAATCTACTTTGTGTTGTTTTGCTAGTTCAAATCTATTCATTATAGTTAAAATTTGGCAACAAATCAACTCATCCTTATATAAATGATCCTACTGGATTAATCAATCAATCAGCAAGCAGTTATTAAGCTCCTACTACATCCTAGAGGCTTTGGCAATCAGATTCTGCCAAGTCACAAAGATATTCTCTTTCAGGGCTCACATTCTCCATCTGCAAAATGGGTGGAGTCAACTTCCTGCATTAAATGACTGCCCAGCATTAGAATAATAAGCTCTTCTCCTGTGTTGCCTGGGGTTATCCATAAATGCTGTTAGCTTCAAGCCATCAAGGAGGTTGAAATAATAATATAACTTGATTCTGTGTTTTGAACATAGCATCAGGGAAGGTGCAATTTAAATTTTAAAAATCAATGCAAATTAGTCTTAGCCTGAATCCACTTGGAGAGAAAGGCCACAGTCTAGAAGATATTATCCTGATTGGAAATCAATTCTTACCAGTTTAATTTTTTTTAACATCTCATCATCTGAGAATGACACTATAACCCTGTTACAAAATAGGCAAAATGCCAGCAGGTCAGGATAGGGTGAAATAGGCCCAGCCTATTCCCTTAAGGAGCTTAGAGGAGACAGTTTAGTTTAGGATTTACTGGGGTGAGGTTGATACTTGGAATGAGAGTACCCTCGTGCAAAGGATAATCCACTCTACGCTGTCTAGGGAATGCAAAGAATTAACTGAGAAGCTCAGTGAAGCTCCGTGAATAAATTTACAAAATTGTTTCCAAGCTCCAGTAAGGTACAAAAGCTCATAAACAAATCATCTCTTGAGGTGTGGCCAATGGAACCTGTTCCTTAGCAACACCTTGTTTCACTGCCCCAGCCCCTCATCCAAACATAGATAGGAGCTTTCTGACCAACATTCAGATCACTGCTAAGTCCTGTTTGGAGAACCATTTCCTGTGGGCTTAAGGTAGTCAGAAAAACCTTGTCAAGAGGCAACTGCCTTGATAAAGCGGATTTCATTTTTCTTACATGCTAGAAATCATAAGGGTTGGCAATGGGGAAGAACATGAGTTGCAACATATGCTGAAAGGATTGGGAATAAAATGATTGAGTCTAACAAGTACAAACTCTTAGCCTGACTCTTCTGATCTCCTTTGTCAGGGAGAACAGGATGAAGTAAAGCCCTAATGGCAGAGAGAGACAGAGAGACAGGGACAGAGACAGACAGACAGAGACAAAGAGAGAGAGGGAGAGAAAAAGACAGAGACAGAGAGGGAGAGAGAGAGAAAAAGACAGAGACAGAGAGAGAGAGAGAGAGAGAAAGAGAGAGAGAGAGAGAGAGAGAGAGAGAGAGAGAGAGAGAGAAAGAGAGAGAGAGAGAGAGAGAGAGAGAGAGAGAGAGAGAGAGAGAGAGAGAGAGAGAGAGATTGAATGGATGGAAGCATGGAATCACAATTGGCAAAATGGTGCAGGATGGTATAATGGAAAGAACTCCTATTAAGGACATTTGGATTCTAGCCTTGACCCTGCCAGTAATACTCATGTTGGAATCAAAGCATTTCAGAGCTAAAAGAAATGTCATAAAGAACAATGTAATTTCTTCCCTTTACAAATGAGCAAACTGAGGTCCACAGGAACAAATTGGCTTACTTGAATCAAAAGACTATAGATATAGAGATGAAAGTAACCTTAGAGGCCATCTATTTCCACCCTATCATTTTACAGATGAGAAAACTGAGGCCCAGGGAAGTCAATTGACTGCTTTAAAGTTAAAAAGATAGAGTCTGAGATAGAATTCAAACCCAGGGACTTCTTGCCTGAGTTTCTACTAGATTGCCTAACATGACCTTGGATAAGTCATTTATGCTATTTAAGATTCGGTTTCTTTATTTGTAAAATAGAGATAGCAATGACTCCTCTGAGATGTGAAGGTCAAATGAGATAATGAAAACTATTAGGGTTTAGTGTGTGTAAGGTGTAATTACCACTGCTGTCACTCTACTCCCAGACACACTCAACTCTAAAATGACCTAAGAAAGCTCTTTTGTTCCTGGCTTGATGGCTACTGGGAAGAGTGTAGCAGTGGGTAAGGGTGAGATTTCTTCTCTCCACATCTGGGAGAACACTAGCACTAGCACTTTTCCAGACCTTCAAAAGAAGAATCAAAAACCACAGAGAGATTTCAGATCACAATAGATTGAAGATTAGGGTAGAATTTCAGGTTCAATCATTCAACAAAGGGTTTTGTAATTTTCCTCTGTGAATAGAGTCTGTAATAGCTTCCAGGGATTTCACCAGCTGTCCGTGGGGCCTCTGACTTTGGGGTCAGAAGATAACATAGCTGCAGAGCAGCTGCACAAGGATTTAGTCATTTTTCAGGCAGTCCATGATGTCAGAGTGTGAATGGATCAGCGCCAATCTATCACCACTACTGGAAAAAACAATCAAAAAAGACCCTGCCACTAGTGGGTCAGTCAGGCCATCTCTTTACATGAAGGACAACCTGTTTCCTTTATTTCTACCAGTCATTTCAGGGAGAGAATTCCCAGGGAAGTCAAGGGAATCTCCAAAGCATTAGACTTGGGTTGTATGGTGAAAAGAAAAATGAAAACATATTTTCAAGATAGCTAGGTTGGGTGAGTTGTAGAGCCAGAGGCTGGCTATAGGACAGAACAGAATGAAATAAACCGGCCCTTGCAGGGCTGAGCATCATGATGTCAACCTCATTAGCACCTTGATCTAACCAATTGAGCTAACTAGCCATAGACCTCTTGAATTAGCCTGGCAAGTTGGATCCCGTATCACTTCATTTATTGCAGGCCATAAAAAGGATTTCTTTTGCCCCTGAATTTAGACCAATTCCTTATGGCAGTGTGTCCTTTAAGGATATGTCTTAGCAGCAGTCAGTGTCCAAACAAGGTGATGATGGTTCCCTTCTCTCATAATGATTCTCTGTGTGTTTTGTCCAGACCAATTTACCTCCACAACCCACCCTCACACTTTAGAGCTTTTCTCTAAGCCATGTAGGTCAGGGTCAAGCTTTCTTCAAAAGTCATTCTTCCAAAACCTTAAATCGTTTATTTGTTTGCCTTCCACAGCAGTTTTTCAAGCTCAGTCAGCATTAGCTGTACTTACCATGGTGCAGAATTTCAGAGAATGAGCCAAACTCAGTCAGATGAGTCTTGTAGAAGAGATGCAATACATGTTCCTCTGGAGAATATGGAATTCTCACAAATTCAGGTAGTCCCCATTTTTAGAAACAGTGCATATTCCTAAAGAGACATCACAAAGTCTACTTCTTCATAATATGTTGATTGCCTATGTATGGTTGCCACCTTTCATGGAAATCTTTAAATAATCATGTAAGTTGGAGGGAAAGCACAGAACTTTTCAATCATATCTCTTCCTTCCTTCTCCCATCCCATATTCAATCAGTTCCCAAGGTTTGTAAGTTATTCTTTTGTTTATATTTCTTTCTCTCCTCTAACACCACCACCCTTATCCTCCATTGGCCTTTATCATCTCATGCCTGAAATACTGCAGAATTTTTCTGGTTAGTCTCCTGGCTTAAAATCTCTCTCTACTCCAGTCCATCATCCAGTCAGCTACCAAAATGATTTTCCTAAAGCATAGATGACCATGGTGATTGAGAGAAATGGGCACAGGCAGAAGAAATGACATGCAAAGGAGAAGAGCAATAAAAGTATGGAACCCAGACCCATGGGGGAGGAGCGAGAGAGAATTCCATGGAAACCTGAGGGAGAAGACATGGACCCCCAGCTGAGTTCTGGACTCACTTGGACTTGGGAGTGGTCTGAATACACAACACTTCATTTTCGCTCTGGCTATTACTTTTTTACCTCTAACATGGGTTAAAGAAAAAAGGTAGTCTTGCCCAGAAAAGACTCCAGCAGGGTTACTGCTATCTTCCCTCAGGGGAAGAATTTTTTTTTCCCTTTTGAAGAGACTTACATCAAAGCCTTCAACAGTGATATAACTAGAATTAGGGAAAAACCCCTTTCCCTCTCTCTCGGTTTCCCCTTATTTACTTCCCCCAAGAATAGAAATAGATCCTTTCCAACTAAAGAAACTGTTTGGAAGGTTTTTGTTATTAGAGGGAGGAACTGATTCAACATCTGTGAGGAAACTTCATTAGGTTGCTTAGTGAGAAGAACAGGAAGTAAGGAGGTGCTCAGAAATCAGCTTCCTTCCTTCAAACTGCTTCCTCATGTAATATCTTTTGATTTCCCTTATCTCTCACTAATTTCCCTCTCTAATACACCATGTCACTCAATAAACTATTGTGGTTTCTTGTTTCCTCTAGTATGACATGTAAAATCCTCTGTTTAGCTTTTAAAGCCCTTCACAATCCACCACCCTCCCACCTTCTCAGTCTTCTTATACTTTATTTCCCTCCACATACTGTATGATCCAGTTACTATTCTCCTTGCCCTATATATTTGCTGGTAATTTCCCATGTTTTTTCTCTCCTCATCTCTCCCTCTTAACTTCCCTGAAATCTCCACTCAAATCTCACCTTCTGCAAGAGGTCTTTCTGGTCCCCCTTAAAGCCAGTGCCTTCCTGCTAAAATCCCCCTCTCCCCCCTATAGCTTTCACATCCATTGTTGTTTGCAAGTTGTCTTTCCCATTAGACTCTGAGCTCCTAGAGGGCTAGGAATGTTTTTGCATTTCTTTGCATCCCTGAAGCTTAGTTCAAAGTTCAGCACATAGTGAACCTATAATAATACTTATTGAATGGGGAGGGGGTGGGGAAGATCATAGTTTTAGAGCTGGATGAAATGTCAGAGGCCATCTAGTTCAACTCTTCTCAATGAACAGATAAAGAAACTGGGGCCCATAGAGTATTAATCCCATGATCACACAGGTAATGAGTGGCAGAGCTGGTATTTGAACCCAAATATTCTTGACTTCAAATATGGTGCTTGAGATAAAGAGTGGGGACAGGCTATAAATGATCAATTCATCTAGTCTAGGGGATTTCACCTTGAAGTTAGAAACACCATGGAAGATCCCCAAGAATCTTCTCCTAGACATTCCTAATCACTTAACATATTGGGAATAGTAGAAAATATTATTTTATAAAAATCATACTTGAGGGAAAATCACTTGAAATATATTTTCTCAGTGACTCTGGGCAGCAAATGGATAATGAAACACAAGTCCCCATTTTCTGAAGAGAGATGTGGAACCATGGATATGGAAGGTGCCTGTGCTGTCTAGCATAATGGCTATCCATTATTTTTACTTTTTTAAATTTAACTGGATTTTTGTATTATAAAGTATTATTGTATTGGAAGGTAGATGATATATCTGGGAATAACTGTAGTATATAAAATAAGAGACATCAAAAAACTTAAGTAAATAATATTTGGGAAAATTATGCAGGAAAATGTAGGTAACCACACCTGTATAAATTTTATCTCCTTACCTTTTTTCCCTTCTTCATGTTCTTTAATCATCCTAACCTCATATCCCAAAATGAGAGCTGGAAAGGATCCTTGTAGAGGCCTCCTACATCAACATCTCTTCTTTTATCTGTAAGGAAACTGAGGTCATGACAGTAAATTGCCCCAGCTCACATTGGTGGTAAGAGATAGAGATAGGATTTGAACACAGATTTTTTTTTTTACTACAAAGCTAGTAAGCTATCCATTGTACCACAGGAGACCTAAGATCTTTTAAAACTACTTGGGCTAATCTTTATCCTTGCCATTTTGTATTTAGTATTCCAGCAGTGACAGAAAAGATGCTTGCATATAGGTATTTGAGTTTGAGAATAGTGTGCTTTTCAAAGTCAAGAAGACTAACAGTAAGAGCAGTGGCCCGTTACCTCAAACTGTGCCCAAAAGTTGGCCTTCTCCTCTGGGATTGCAGCTCTCCCTACCCAAGTTGGTACACATCTATCCTCTTTTAAATAAATATGAGCTTGGATGCCACATGCCTTCTTACCACTTGGTCACACACTTCTCTCCAAGGCCCCCTAAGTTGCCAAAGAAAAATGAATTTGGAGGGGAAGTCTGAATAATATTTCAAGTGCCATCTCTTCTGATATCCAAAGTCCTCTTCCTGTGACAGCTCTGCCACATTGATGTCACATGCTCCTTTACACTTCATCACACCTGTTCACACTTAGATGCCTTGATGAATCAATTAACAGCTTCCTCTTGGTGCTCACACATCACTTTGCATCAGTACCAGGCATTCTTTTGACAGGGGCTGACTTTTACCATCCCAGTTGGAAACTTTCCAAGGACTGAACTGGAATAAAACTGAACTTGACTCCAGAATGATTGGAATGATGGAGGTGAGGGGGGCAGAGGCTGTAGAGGTGGGGGGGACAAAAGTCTACAGGGATCCATCCTTATGAGATTTTGTGAATGTTAAGCAAGATAAAAACTGATGACTTTCAGTTTTAGCAAAAACTTATATAGTACAAAAATGCATTAATAGAAGGAAACTAATTGGGAAGATGAGTCTTATACCAGAATCAATGCAATTTATTGATGACTCTAGCAATTTAGTATTAGGCTTATCATGATTCCTTGGAAGATTTTAACAAGGGAATTTCTTCACTGGAGAAGCTGGTAGTGGTTTCAGGATTTAGCTCCTTCTTAATAAAACATACCAGGGATTCAGAATTTACACGAGATTTCTCCTATAGACAAGGATAGCTTAAGGACCTCTGCTTCAGATTGATGACCACCAAAAAAGTCTCTATGGGTATCTTTTTGCTTGGACTTCTAAAAGCTTCTCAATGAGTGTGGCATTTGATAAGACTAGATGACTGATTAAGCATGCCCATAATCTGGCTCCAAACTATATTTTCATTCTTGTTTACAAATTCCTCTTTGTGTACAGCTATGTTTTAGCTAAAAAGTATTACTCTTTGCTATTCTCTTTTGCCTTTGCATTTCAATGACAGTTGAATTCCATTCTTGGAACAGAACTTCCTTTCTGGTGGACCCAGCTCAGGTACAACCATCTTATGAAGATTTTCCTGCTCTCCAGTTGAAAGTTTTCTAGTCATTCTTAAAAAACTAGAGAGATCCTCATTTTAATTTCTGTCCCATAATATTCTCTTGTAATTATTTGTGTTCTTGGTTTTTCCTTCTATTAGATTATAAGATTCCTGAGAAGAGGTACTATGCTTTGTAGCCTCTGCACCTAGTCATGACTTTCCAGCTATTAAGCATTTAAAAATGTCTGTTGCTCCTCTTATAATGACTGGAACAATCCTTCAATGTTAAAAGGCATTCCATGTTTGTTCATTTGTTTTTTCCACACCAAAATGTCTGCTCTCTGGCCATCATCCTCAAATTCATATTCCTTCCATGAGAACCTTGACCTCTGTCCCTAGATCACCCAGATTTTATTGTTGAGTTTTTGCTAAAGGATTTCTCCTCCCCTTCCTTCTCATTCTCTCCTCTCTCTCTTTCTCTCTCCCACTCCATTCTCCTTCCCTCCTCCTCTCTCTTTCCACCTCTCCTCCCTCTTTCCCCTTCTCTCTTCTTCTCACCTCTTCTCTCTATTCCCTCTCATTCTCCAAATAGTCAGAGTACAAAAGAAAGGACAGAAAACATATCTGAAATGCTTTAATGAGGTCAACAAAAATCAACAGAGGCATTAATTACAACTACTTTTTGAAAAAGCAAAACAGAGGCAACAGAACTCTACAGATGGATTCAGAAGGGAACTCAGAATATGGTTCACTTATTTGACTGTTTATATTGCATAATTAATATTGAACAAAATGGCTTGAATTCTATGTCTTAATTTGGAAACTTAATCCAAATATGTTATGTTTGTTTATAAAAACGTTTGTTGAAAGATTATGTTTGTAATTTTTTAAAAGAAGTTTAATTATGTAAAGGTACACACACATATGTGGGAAAGCTAGGTGGTGCAGTGGACAGAGCAACATCTTGTAGTCAGGAAGATTTGAATTCAAATCTGGCCTCAGACACTTACTAGCTGTGAGACACTGGGCAAGTCATTTATTCTCTATTTGTCTCAGTTCCTAATCTATAAAATTGGAGCACACTGGAGAAATAAATGAAAAAGCACTCCAATATCTTTTCCAAAAAAACTTCATCAACAAAAAAGTTCTTGAGGTTATAAAGAGTCAGACATGAATGAACAGCAACACTAATGACATTCACCATTACTCTTTTCAAAATGTCCATAATAGAAGATAGTGGATGTAATGCTTTTGGAAAACAGTTTGGAATTGGATGAAAGATATAGTGACTTTCTTAGGGTCACACAGCTAGTACGTATTAGAGGCAAGCTTTAAACTCAGGTCCTTCTGACTCTAGTCACTATGCCATCTAGCTAATTCTAAGCTATCTTGCTATCTTACAATTCTAAATCTATGATCCTAAGACCCATGTGACCACATGTGACACTGGACAAATCACACACTCTCTTAAGTACCGGCATCTGTGATTTCTTTGGAATTCAGAACTCCCCCTACCAATGTAGGTTAACTCTCTCTCTTTTCAACTTAGAATCTTAAGGAGTTGCCCAGAACACCAGGAGGTTAAGTGACTTGCCCAGGTCCATACAATCCACAGGTACCAGAAGGCTTGAACCTGAGCTTTTTTGGGTTCAGGCTAGCTCTCTATCTAAACAATATTATCTCTCAGTTTACATATTTATAATACTAATTAATTGGATTAGGTTTTCTTAAAGGTCTTGACTAGGTTTAATTTGTAGTTAAAAAATCATAGTCCATAGCACTTCTGAAACTATCCTCACCCAAAACATTTGCTCAAGAGCCCTTTCTCTTATCTTTCTCTTTATTCTATGTGAAACTTGTTCCATCCATTTTGAAATTCTTTTCCTTACTCAAAATCACCTTATCTATTTTGTAATGTATATATACATTTGTTTTATTCCCTGAGACAATGTAAGCTCTTTGATGGCAGGGATAGTTCCTGCCAAATAGTAGGCACTTAAAAGTAGTGATTCTTGTTGATTGACAGAATTATTAGTCATTTATTTTTCCTCTTGCCTCTCTGGTCAAGTTATTTTTACTTCCTTAACTAGCTCCATTTTTTTCTAGCCCAAAGTATAAGCATACTTTAAGGTTCATTTCTTGACTTTCTACTCTCCTTATATAGTCCTTTACTAGCTAATCATGGCTTCAACTGTAGAGGCTTAGTATAAAGAGCAATTAATTTGGAATCATGAAATCTTTGTCTCAGTATTAAATCTGATATGATCATTAACAAATCATTTAACTTCCCTGAGCTTCAGATTCCCAAACTGTACAATGGGATTAATATTATTACCTACCATACAAGGTTATTGTGTCGAACGTTTTGTAAACTTCAAAGTGCTATGTGAAATGCGCCTTTAACCATTACCATTACTATCATTGCTACATGATGCTTTCCTGTATTATTTCTTGAATTTTGGGTTCATTTCTAATTGAAGTGGATAGAGGCGAAGGAATTAATAAATGTGCATAGTGCAATGCTGAAGGAGAACAACAACAAAAAAAGACTGAGCATTTGTATAATTATCATGGTTTGTCTGGAAGAAAAGATAGTGAAATTGTGGGTTTAAAAAAATATTGTGGCCAGGCTCTTCCTGGGGCCCCCTTGTCCTGTGTCCCTGTGCTGAGCCCTTGTGTGAGTTTCTTTATAAATTTGCTGAAACCCACGCTGCAGGGGCTTTTAGGCTTTTGCTTTGGCTCTAGCGCAGCAGGTGTTGGTCTCTGGCTCTTTGCTCTGCTCACTCAGCTGAAGGAGCCCCTTTCTCTCTCACTTTGCTATTATTAAATCCTATAAATTTAAATTCTTGAATATTCATTCATTTTTAGTATTACAAAATGCACTATCTTTCCTTTGCAGAGGTGGGGGACTGTAGATGTGAAACACTGCATATATTGTCAGACTTGGTCAATATGTGCTAGTTTAGCTGAATGATTTATTTTTTTCCCAGTTAAAAACGTTATTAGGGATGGATTACTGGGTAGAGGAAAAGGAAAGATTACTTGAGAAATGAAAATAATGTTAAAACAAATGTCAATAAAGACATTTTCAATTAGAAAAAAACAGGAGGGAAGGTGGGGTTTAAGAATTCAAGGTATAATGAAAGAAAGGGTGCTGACAGCTCATTTTGTGATTTGATCATGTTTGTGTTTGATTTTTAAAAGGAAAATCAGATGTGCCAGGCAATCTGGCATTTCAATATAATGCAATAAGTACTGTATATGAAAAAATTGCTTGAACTTCCCTAAAAAGAAGATTTGGTGGCAGCAATTCTCTGACACCTATTTCTATAGGCATAAATATTTTTGCAATGGAGCCCTTTTGTATCATGGCCATATGAACATACCCACGCCTTTCCTCAAAGGCTAACTATGCTATATCAATCTACAGGAATCTATTTTTCATGGCATGGAATCTAAGCCATGATCTGTAAAAATGTATGTAATAACTAACCTTGTTGTAAGCCAGTTTGGAAATTTACTAGTTTAGTCTCGAGAAGCAATAGAAGATTTCAAGCATTATCCTCACCTCCGGGATGGCTCACTTTAATCTATTGCAATTCTTCTCTGTCTCCAGTTCTTTAAGGGGAGAATAAAAGTAAACAGAATTTGTGTTGAGGCTCAATAACCCTTTAATTCACTGAATTAAGGATTTCCCAATTAGAGGCTGAAGCAGGTGTAGGAAAAGAAATGTGTGAGTATTTACTTTCTGTTTAAAGACATTTTGGATTAAAAGATATTGGGACCGATAACACCACAAAATTAGTTTCTGCTGTGATGGCAAGGTTAAGGCTGCTGCTGTTGCTAGGATATCCTGCCCTATCACAGCTGATCTTGACGGTGAAAATTGGTGCCTTAATTTCCCAGTGGTCCGTGCTACTTCTGACTTAGGCCTCATTCTGGTTAATCACACTGTCATTCTCACTGCAGATTGCCTTTTGACATCTTCATCTGCAAGAGGATCCTGCAGTCAAGCTTCAGTATGTGGAGTCAATTCAAAGTCTCTTCAGTGGTCAAGACCTCCCCAGTGGTCTCTCTAACCTGGGATTGATAGGGGAGAGAAGGGGGCTTTAGGAAGAATACATGCTCCACTGTCAAAGCAAGATGGGATGGAAAACATTATTTCACTTTCCCTTCAGTGTAACTGTGAGTGTGAACCATGTCCATGTGAAATTAGAGAGAGAATCTTGGTTCATAAGGCTAAATCAAAAGAAGGTTCAGAAAAAGAACGAGTGAAATCTTATACTGAATTCGAAAATTTCACTTCAGTAAACTTAGGTTTTCTTTCCTTGAACCAATGGAGACAGAATTAAGGATTTTTTTTCTACCTCGTGTTTCCCTAAATCTATTGTAATCAATGGTTCTGAATCACAACTCTGGGTTTACATGATCGGAGACACTTTCTATAAATTATACTCATTGGTTTTATATATAACCAGGGATTCCCCTAGAAAACAGCAGTTTGGTTCAAGCCTAAATCTCTATAGAAAAGGCAAGAGGGCCTCTTCCCCAAAGCAAGACATCAAGCTAATGAACCAATAGACACAAGACAGGTTTTATTTTACCTAACAAAAAACACACTATAAAAAGCACTCATACTAGAGTAGTGAAAGCCATTTTCCTTCTTTTCTAGGAGTTACTGCTTTTCCTAGGAACCAATCCAGTCCTCCAGACTCATAGCCCTACCCCAGAAATGAGGAAAACAATGGAAAAGCACTTGGGGTTTCTAGAGAGGCTACTCTTCCCTCCAGACATGAACAGACCACAATTCACTGGAGCTGAAGGTCCCAGTTTGCCTCTCTACCTAATGGTTCTTTCTCTTTTGATGTGTTACTTCCTCTTGTTCCAGCTTGATCCATGAATTCAGGCATTCTTTCATTTTCTAGGCATTCTTTCTTTCTTTTTTTTTCCAGGAACACAAAATTGTATAGAAATTCCTCAGTGTTTGAGAAACTCCTGGAATATCTTTCTCTTTGTTATCTCTCCACTAGCCCATTTAGAACTGCCAGCTTTTGTAGAGCCTAGGAATTTGCTAGTTCACTGCTGCCTTTGACAGCTACTATCTCTGGGGCCATGTTGTTTCACCTCTCATGAATCTATATGGTGCTCTGAAGGGACAGTGTAGATACACAGACTTCTCCAAGGAACCAAGTTCAAGTCTCTGGGCTCCTTTCCTGTCTGCACCCAACTGTGTTTCTCTTCCTTCCTATCTGTACTTTTTGTTTAAATGCTGTAAAAAATAGACACGAATCCAGGACTTCAATCCCCAGAATGCCCTGTAATCTCATTGAATTCTCACATGGGCCGAGATCGAGAAGGTATTTAAACCTAGTTGTGAATAGGCTCAGGCTTTTGGACTTCCGTTTTGGAGTAGATGTGGCTCTTCCATGATGTGAGATTATCTTGTCTAGGCCTCTCTGGCCTAGGCACATGTTTCTTATCCTGTATTTTCTTTAATCTGTAATCTTTAATAAACCTCATAAAAATATAATACTCCTTACAGAGAGAAACTAATTTCTACCTCTATCAGTATCCCCTAAATTTTAATCTTTACAATGCCAAGTCTTGGGCAACCACTGTGACTCATTTAATGATTCCAGAATAGAGTGTTAATGGGGATAATTGTAGTTTATATATTTATATACATCATCAATGGTAGACCAAAGTCCTTTTCAGGGTGATGATGAGTAACCAGGATAATGACTCTGTACTGTGTTCCTTATTTTGGAATTTGGGTATAAATTCCTTATCATAGGCTCCAGAAAAGGTGAAAAGACTTTAATAAATTGAAATTCAGTTTAACACCTTTGTCAACTCTAGGATTATTCACTGTTAGTCCCCAAATACTGTTTTTTACTTAGTTTCCTTTATAGGTGAAAGCATGTATGAATATGAAAGACCAGATCTGACTAGAGAGGGAAAGATAAGAGTCAGACAAGAGAAGAGTAAATATTGTTCGGGAAAATCATAAAACTATATGAAGGTTAAGTGGGTAGGGACAGTGAGTGACTGAAATGTAAATGCCCCTTTTACTGAAGTTCAGTCCAATTAGTAATCTGCTAGTAATTTTATTCCTTTGTTCTATGCTCACTTATGTGTTTATTTTGAAGTTGGCATCATTATCATTATCTCACATTTCTACATAAGGTTTTCTTACAGTTAGTAATGAAAGTAGACAGATATATGCTGGTCAATATTTAAGAATGAGCTCTGGGGCTGAGGAATGGGAATACTGTATGCAGGGCAACTTTTAAGTTCAATCTTCATGATTAACATTTTCTCTATTTCTTAAGTTTACATGATTGAAAAACAATGTCAAGGTTTGATTTGTAGCATTTGCTATTTTCCAAAGAGTAAATAGTCACCTGAAAATTTAACAATCTGATTTCCCTAGCTCACGTGAGCTCTAGCATACCCTTGGAAATAACACAGGTGTTACTATACCTCTTCTGCAGATGAGGAAACCAAAAGCCAGAGAGGTGAACATAACTAGGAAATAGATGCATAGATTCAGAGTGCTAGAGCAGACATTGGTCTCAAATAATCCCTGTGATGGGTCATGTGGTCATGTTATTACCTGCTGAGATATCCACAGTATCTTCATTCTGAATTCAAATAACAAGATTTCTGAAACAATGACACAGAAAAAGTGTTAAAACTTGTAGAGAAAGGGGGCAGCTAAAGTAGCTAAGTGGATAGAGAGTATAGGGACTGGCCTGCGGTTCCTATATATTTTACCTGTGGGTGATAACCTGAGAAGGAGAAGGGAGACTGAAGGAAATAGGTGAATAATAAAGACTCAGAGACAACAAGTTAAAACACGTAGGGAGTCGCGATCTCCGTAAATATTTCCCATGGACAAGTGTGCCAGAGAATTAATGGGAAACATGAGGAATAAGAAAACATGCCTCCTATGGACAAGAGTGCCAGAGGATCAATAGGAAGCATGGGGATGACAGCATCCAGAGGAAAGAGAGGTCAGGAGGAACAAGGTAGGAAAAAGCAATCAGAAGATCCAGAGATGTAAGAGAGAGATTCGTACTTGTTCCCCAGTATTTATTGGAGGTTTTAGGAATGTGGATTGGGCGGTGATCATGGCATAGGTTTTAACATTGGTTAAATTGACAATGACGAGATCAAAGAGGTGGAGATTAACCTGACATGCGCCTTGCAAAGGAATGTGGTCTGACAAGGTGTGTGCTAGGACCCTGTGGTTGCTCAGGAATTCTCTTGCCCCTTGGACTGTAACTTCTATACAATGAACATTAAGTGATCTGACCATGCGTCTGGTAAATGAATATATACAATGAATAGTATACAATATGAAATACATCAACCATACTTCCCAGATGCTAAACATGCTTGCTATACTATAGAGGGCAGGCCTGGAGACAGGAGGTCCTGAGTTCAAATCTGGCCTCAGATACTTCCTAGCTATGTGACCCTGGGAAAGTCACTTAACCTCATTGCCTGGCCCTTATTGCTCTTCTGTCTTAGAACCTATACACAGTATTAATTTTAAGACAGAAAGTAATGGTTTAAAATAACCATAGGGAGAAAGAGTGGTGTAATAAAAACAGTACTGAATTTGGAGGCAGATGGCCTAATTTTAAATTCAAGCTCTGTTTAATGTTAATTCATAAATGCTTCTATGATTTAGGGTGAATCACTCAAATTCTTGGGGCTTCAGTTTCCTCACCTATGAAATTGATGAACTATTATTTCTTTTTTTTTTTTTTAAATATATTTTATTTGATCATTTCCAAGCATTATTCGTTAAAGACATAGATCATTTTCTTTTCCTCCCCCCCACCCCCCATAGCCGATGCGTAAGTCCACTGGGCATTAGATGTTTTCTTGATTTGAACCCATTGCTTTGTTGATAGTATTTGCATTAGAGTGTTCATTTAAAGTCTATCCTCTGTCATGTCCCCTCAACCTCTGTATTCAGGCAGTTGCTTTTTCTCGGTGTTTCCACTCCCATAGTTTATCCTTTGCTTATGAATGGTGTTTTTTTTCTCCTGGATCCCTGAAAGTTGTTCAGGGACATTACACCGCCCCTAATGGAGAAGTCCATTACGTTCGATTATACCACAGTGTATTAGTCTCTGTGTACAATGTTCTCCTGGTTCTGCTCCTCTCGCTCTGCATCACTTCCTGGAGGTTGTTCCAGTCTCCATGGAACTTCTCCACTTTATTATTCCTTTGAGCACAATAGTATTCCATCACCAACATATACCACAGTTTGTTCAGCCATTCCCCAATTGATGGGCATCCCCTCGTTTTCCAGTTTTGGGCCACCACAAAGAGCGCAGCTATGAATATTTTTGTACAAGTCTTTGTGTCCATTATCTCTTTGGGGTACAGACCCAGCAGTGCTATGGCTGGGTCAAAGGGTAGATATTCTTTTTGAACTATTATTTCTAAGAACCTTTCTTTCCCCCCTCTCAATCCTCCCCATTATACTGCTGAGTCAATTGTGGCCTAGAGAGGCGATGACTTAAAGTCCTGTGGCTAGTGAGTAACTGAGCTGAAACTCAAACTTACACTTTATAATCTCTCTGCTGATGGTTCTCAGATCTATTTATCCAATCCTTACCTCTCTGCTGACCTCATGTTTTGACTCTTCAGCAGCCTATTGGACATCCAGAATTGGATATCCCAAAATATATTAAATTAAACATATATATAATCAAACTCATCTTTTCTCCAAAACCCTTGCCCTTCCAAACTTCCCTATAACTGTGGAGAGAGTACCATCATCTTTCCAAGCACCCAGGCTCACTATTTACATCTCATTTTTGTGTCCTCACTCTTTCTCAACTATCATATCTAACCTCTAGCCAAGTCTTGTTGATGCTGACTTCATAATATCCTTTTCAAATGCCCCCTTCCCTACTAGAATACAGCCACCATCTTGGTATAGGTTCTCAGCACCTTCTGCTAGAACTACTGCAATAGCCTATTGGTTGATGTACTTGCCACAAGTCTCTCTGCACTCTGGTCCATCCTCCACTCAGTTGTCAATGATCTTCCTAAAGCATAGGTCTGACCATATCATTCCTCCATCCATTCCTACTCAATAAATTCCAGTGTCTCCTTATCAATTACATAATAAAATAAAAACTTATTTGGCATTAAAAACTCTTTACAACTTGTCCTTCCTCCTACCTTCTAGTCTTCCTTCCTTCTCCATCTCCTCCTCCTTTTCATTTCTTACCTTCTATCCTAGAATTAATACTATGTATTGGTTCCAAGACAAAGGGGTGTTAAGGACTAGGCAATGGGGGTTAAGTGACTTGCCCAGGGTCAGGTTGCTAGGAAGTATTTGAGGTCATATTTGAACCAAAGACTTTCCATCTCTAGGCCTGGCTCTCAATCCACTGAGACCTATCTGTTCCCTTGTAGTTTTATATTTCACCTATCCCATCACAAAATATTACTCTTTTTATCCATTAACACTTACTGTTCTTTGAACAAAATACTCTAAGCATTTTCATTGACTGTATCCCAGGCAAGGAATGCTTGTCTTTCTTATCTCTGCTTCATGCCGCCCTTGATTTCCTTTAGGTTCCAGCTAAAATTCCACCTTCTACAAGAAACATTTCCAGATCTCTCTTAATTATAATATTTTACCTCTGCCGATCATTTCCAATTTATCTTGTAAGTAGCTTGTTTGTATGTAGTTGTTTGCCTGTTATCTTCCCAATTAGACTGATCCTGGAGAAAAGAAAGCCTTTTACTTTTCTTTTTATCTTAGTCTCTAAGAACATTTCCTAGTATGTAGCAGGCATTTAATAAATATTTATTACTGACTTATAGACTCAGATTCCTTTTGAAGAGGTGGCATGCTATAGAAGAATAAATAGAATTTGAAGAAGAATAAAGTAGAATTTGGAGTTAGAGTACCTGATTCAAGCTTTGTCCCTTGCCATTTGTATTATGGTGTGTAAATCACTTAAACTTTATTTTTCTTAGTTCAATTTATTTTTAAAAATGCTTCAAAACCAAAATCCAGGTTTATAATACCACCCAAACTGAGAAACACAAGAAAAACAAAACCTACCACAAACACATATAATGATTTAAAACAAATTTTCACATTGACCATATTAAAAAAATTTTTTTTGGTCTCAGTCTGCATTCTGAGTCCTTTGGTCCTTTGCTTTTCTATTAGTAGGCATATAGCATATTTCGTTATTGCTTCTACTTCCTGACTTCAGATTTAATACTAATGCTAGGTTCTGTGACACTTCTGAAGAGAAGGTCTGGGCTCATTCTATTGCTGCTTTCTTGGAGATATTTCTTGAGTCATTCCAGAATCCCAGGGACAGCTAGTGATATGCAAATTTTGAGTGCTACCTTACAAAAAAAGTCTCATCTATAGCAAAGTCTAATGGCTATCCTCCTTTCTCTGGGTTTTAATCCTACTAATTTCTGATCTGCGTTTTGGTCTGAGCAAGAATAGATTACTTCTGGACCCAGCCCTATAAGCTAACTGGAAAATTCTATTGGTTCAGAGTGGCAGAATTATAGGTTCCCCTTTGCTTTGAGTTTTCTGCTCTGGTTATTCCTATGAAGGCTGGGCTAGATGCTGGCTTGCAATGAGACTTACTCAGTGCCTATGGTCTACTGCTCATGTCACAATTTCCTTCTTTTTCAGTGGAAGACCACTCTTATGCTCAGGTCCCTTTCTCAGTCCTCTCTGGATTTGTGATTCAGAACTGGACAATGGGCAATAAATTTACAGTTTGCACTTGTTCTCATTATAGTGTTCCTCTATGATTCTGGAGATTCCCAAAAAGGGTCTAGGACCTCATCTTGCCTTCATGAATAGCCTCTCCTTGGCTCCTAGAATGCTCTCTTACAGTGTGATCCTCCCTGCCTGTCTCTTAATGCCAAGTTTGACTGGAAAAAAACAAATTAATGTAAATTTTCTAAATCAGTTTAAAGGAGTTTTGTGCAGCTCCCAGGACTCTTTTTTACCCCTCCACTATGAGTTAGTTTTTTTAGCAGTAAAATGAAGGGAATGGACTAGATCAGAGGTGCCAAACACTGGGTTTGTCAATGACACTGGCTAATAAAATGTAATTGGGAAGTATTTAACAAAAATTTTAAAAATACAATAAAATCTAAATAATACTGCATTTTAAAACAGTCAATATGCAGCCAGCAGGGTTCCATAAGTACAAATTAGTAGCCTCATTTCTATTTGTGTTTTCATCTGTGGGATCCATTTTTTCTTTAACTATGAAATCTTTTTTATTACATCATATTTTTCTAGGAGTTTTGAAATCACATGCTTGATTGTCAGTCAGTGTTTCTTGCCCTAAATGAGTGAGGGATATAAAAATTCATTTGAAATTTAGAATTTAGTATAAAAACTGACATTTTCAGGCCTTACTACAGATTAAAACTGAGTATGAAACCCTGACCTTACTAGAAGGCTTGAGAAATGATGCTGTTGTCAAAAAAAAAGGGGGGGGGGAGTATGATGAAATTTTGTTCAAAGTAAAATATAGAATCAGAGATTTTGAGCTGGAAGTGATCTTAAGAGTTCATGTAGCACACACACACACACACACACACACACACACACACACACATTTTTGTAAACGAGGAATTGTGGCCAAAAAGTCTCAGTGATTTGTTTAAGTTCACACAGGGAGAAAATAGCAGTCAGAACTGGGAATCTTGATTCCAAAGGATTTGTCCCACTATACTATGCATATGTAAATGTTCAGAAACCTCAGAGTATAATTAGAGAGACCTTATTCTAAAAGTCAAAAAATTGCCCCGGAAGGAACTGCAGAATTCATGCACTTCCTTCCAATAATAATTGAAATCTCTGGTTGTAGCTTGAAAGATCATTGCCTTGTCTTAAAACTTTATATAATGTTTTTGTTTTTACATATGCTTTGAAACTATACCAATAATAATAACTAAAATTTATATAAAGATTTATGGTTTGCAAATATAAATTTTATCTAATTTAATTCTCCTAACACTTTAAGGTGAGTGCCACTATCATCCTCATTTTACATATATGGAAACTGAGGTTGAAAGAAGTTAAGGTTAGACAGCTAGAATGTATCTGAATTAGGACTTAAACTCAAGTCTTTCTATGTGACAGAATATCAGAGGATCGTGGTTCAAGCCACTCAGCCACTCTCCAAATGAAAATAAAACACTTAACCCCAGAAAGTTTCCTTGCTGTAAAATGAAGAATTTGAGCTCAATGATTTCCAAAGTTCCTTTTACATCTAACATTCTCATACTCTAAATAGTAGACTATTAAAGTCTCTTGTCAAGTCAGGTCAAAACTAAAAGACTTTTAATAAGTCAATGAGCTTAATTACAATAATATTTAAGATATTAGAAATTTTTTCATTTGCTTGGTACTCCTGGATTCCAGCCATTCAGGATGTGTTTCACAATTTAGAAATTGGACAAGTGTCTAAAAGGAACTATAGGCATGAGAATATGATTAAAAGGAAAAAAAAACCCTGTAACACAAGTTCACTTCTAGGTTACAGTATCCTCTCTTCCTCTTTAAGAATAAGATTTACCTATTTGTTGCCACAAAATTCAGGATTGAAGAGAAGGGTATATTGTTTTCTTAAAAATTCTACACTAAGGCAAAGAATGGGAAACTAAAGCGTTGTCCCTCAATTGGCAAATGGCTGAACAAATTGTGGTATATGATGGTGTTGGAATACTATTGTACTATAAGGAATGATAAACAGGATTATTTTGGAAAGAACTGAAAAGACCTATGTGAATTGATGTAGAGTGAAATAAGCAGAACCAGGAGAACATCATACATAGTAACTACAATATTGTGAAATGATCAAATGTGATAGACTTTGCTACTAATAGCTATACAATGATCCAGGACAATTTTGAGGGACTTAAGAAAAAGGATTCTATCTACTTCCAGAGAAAGAACTGCTAGAGTCAAGATGCAGATAAAAACATATGACTTATCACTTGTTTATTTGGGTGTATGATTTAGAGTTTTAGTTCTATAATATTATTCACTTACAAAAAAAGAATAATATAGAAATATGTTTTATGTTATAATATACATATAATTCAGATTGAGTTGCTTGTCTGCTCCAGGAGAGGAGAGAGAAGAAGGGAAGAAGGGAGGCAGAAAATATGAGTCATATAACTTTGGAAAACTTATGTGAAAATTTATTAAAATAAAATAAAGATAAAAGTAAAAGATCAGTGTAACTTTGGAGAAAGCAAAAAAAAATCTATACCAAAAATAATTGTTCCCACCCCCCAACAATCTGTAGAGTCAAATTCTTGGAAAGAGAAGAAAAGGAAAGGAATCCAAATGCCAGTTGGATAAATCTGAAACCAGTGAAAGATCTTTAAAGCAAAGAGTAGATAGATACTAGTAAAAGTCAAAGAGGCTATCAGACTATGTACAATAGCATAGTTTTGCTGCTAAAATCAGAATTGAAGCCAAGCTTGAAATCTCCTGTTGGATGCCCAATTTGAAGATTTCCTTTTTTGATGGCTAGTGTGATGGCAAATGGGATGCCAATCAACAGTTTCCAACTCTCCTTGCTGAAATTCAAACAGTGGAGAGTTGCCTCTCCTTCCCCAACTCTGATCATTTAGAATAGATTGTTCCCAGACCATGCTATTGCTTTGATTTCTCTAATTCGAGAGGCTGTGGCTGCTGTTTAAATCCATTCTCCAGATACTATTCATTTAAAATACACAACTTAACTGTCTTGCTCTTTTTTTCTGGCATAAACCTGATCGAAGAGACAAGGCTGATTGTAATCTGAAAAAGGCAAATTGGTCCAGGCTTCTGGGACTCAGGGTTCTAGGAGCCAAGAGGAGCCATGGACCAGACTGGGCTCCCCTCCACAGAGCTAGCCCCAGATAGCTCCTTGTCCTCCTTCCTTATTGCCCTATTGATTGCCCTCTTTCATTGACAAAGAATGCAGCACTTGAGGAAGAAGATAAATGGCTGTGAGAGTTTGCCCTGACCCCCTTCCTTCCTCCTAATGACTGAGAAAACTCCTAATGCTGGATTTGGGGGTCAGTGGTAAACATATCTTCTAGTGCATAAACACAGGGGAATTGAAATAAACAGAGAGGGGAAAAGGCAAATAGGAATTACAGGCATCTTTGAAGCTATTTCCTCCAATAAGTCCCCCATCTCCTGCATTTTATGAAACTTCCTCTTATGCTTTTACAATCTGTGAAGGCCAGTTGACTCTTTCCTTTTAGGGAAGAAAGGGGTTGGTTCTGTCACAACTTTTAGCTAGCATGTGCTTCATCTAATTCTTATTAAACTACAGAGACCTTCAAAACAAAACAAAACAAAAGTTCAAGGGAATGCTATTCATTACGTAAGGTATTCTCTTTGAAGGATGAATTCATATCTCCCTTGCTGTCTTATTTCTGTAAAAATACCTTCCTCCCGAGCCCTTAGAAAGGTAATTAGCTCTGTGTAAGATTCTAAAAGGACTTCTGATGTGAAATAACATTTTAATAACAGTATAATAATAATTATTAATTTCTTAGTGTCAATTTCAACAGTCTCTAAGGGGCAGTGCTAGTAGGGTGGGCATATAGAGAGGTCTCAAGAAACATGTAAAGTCAGTGAGTCCCAGGGGAAATAGAATTGAATTAGGAAATAGCAGAAATTTGTTACAAAGCACTCCAAAACAAATGCACTGTTCACAAACTAGAGCTAAATATCCATTTTCCCTGTGTGCTATCCTGGTTTCCTTTAATCTCCTGCATCGACTAAACTTGCCATTCCCCAAATGATTGTGTTTTTTTCCTGACATCCATTTTGGTAACCTGGATTCAGGACTCTTTTGGCTTATGGAGAATTTCAAGGACTGCTTGCAGCTAAGCCTGTGTTTCCATGATCAATGCCAGTCAGGTGGATACAATTAGTTTTTCCAGTAAATCCCACATGTGTGCTCTCTAGATTTTAATCCATGGATCCCTACAGAACAAGCTGCTTTTAACTGTTTACAATCCATACATTCTGAATAGATGTAAAACCTCCATTGATTTAAGCTTAGGGACATTTTGCTTGTTGTTAGGGATAGTGCAGCTAATAATGCAGCTAAAAAAAAAGAATGTCAAGCATTCCCGATCAACCAAGGCATATGAAATCATGGAGAATATTCTAGCATGAAAGAGAACATTTCCTTTCCTTTCCAATTTCAATATGACTGACAATATTTATGATTGAAATTATGGATCTCAAAGGCATCCGTGGCCACAGCATCACTTCACTATTTTTCTTTGACTTTTTAAAATACTTCCTTCTAGTAATGAAAGAATCCTAGCAATTTTCTGAAGGTGTTGACTTGACTTGCAATGTCTAGGTCTGTAATTTAAGGAGAAGATCTCATCCTAATCTATATTTATACATAGAAAAAGAGAATGAATAGTGATGATGATGATGATGACAGATAAGGAGAAGCACCCCAGACAGAACCTTGCTCCAGGACTTAACTAGCAATATGGATTGCTGCACAATAGATAAATCTCAGGATACTGACGTCATTTTTGAGTCCCATATAGATGTGGCAAAGATGTCAGTCAAAAAATAGCCTTCTTTTCTGTCTGCTTTCCTTATCTAAAGCAGAAATTTGGGGATGCTAGAAACAATGTTACACTGGATCTATAAAAGACAATGGGGCTACAACTGAGGCCCGCCTTAGGCTAGGGATGTGGCTGAGCAAAGAAACTCCTTGATCAATGGTGTGATTTTTATTGGCAAGACCAATAATGTTCCTGTACAGACCATCTTTCCCCTTTCCCAGCCCCCACAATAGCAATAGAACTGACAATAAAAAAATGTGCCTTAGGCTTTCCTATTTTTATTATTAGTTCTATGGCACTATAAATGTACATAGAGATGTTCAGTAAATGAAATTGTGCCAAATGCCAAGCCAAGTCCCTGCCCCAAAGATCTTCTTGCCTTAGGGAAGCAGCAGCAGAACAATTTAAGACAAAGAGCTGGGGAGCAAGACTAGGTAAGTGTTTAGGAGGCACTGGCCTTGGGGAGAGGGGAAGGTTGGAAAGGGGGAAGGGAGAGAAACTAAGAGGGGAACAGCATGTCACCCTTTAGGAAATGTACCAGAGACCCAGAAGGACCAGAAGGAAGATAGTTCAGGTAGCGCAAAACAGAGAAAATGGGTATGTCAAAAAAGAGAGGGTCAGGCATTACCAAATGAAATAAAGTTTGCAAAGCAAAGACCAGGGCTTTGGCTTTTGATATGAGAGTGAGAGGAATTTGATTAGGAGGGAAAGAATCCACCAAAGCCACACTCTCATTTCAAGAATCCATCTGGACTGTTTACTGTGTCAAACTCAAGACAGACTTCTCTGTCAGATGCAAGTGTAAATATAGGACAATAACTGGAAATATGTGATGTTAAATACTGAGGAATTGCTGAGTAGTAAAGTGAAGAGACATAAATTACAGGAAAGGCTGCCCCTGAATGAATGCATTATGCATAATAATGAAACAGTGAGAAAAAGGCAACAAAAAGCTATCATATTAAAGGTGGGTCTTAAAGGAGTAAAACTAAGCAAAAATTTCAGGCAGAATAGGGGCACCGTGGTGTATTAGATAGCAAGCAAGCCTCAGAGTCCATAAAACCTGGGTTCAAATCTTACCTCTGACATGTCTGAGTTTGTGAAAATTGATAAGTCATTTAAGCCTTCAATGTCCCAGACAAAAGTCCTAAATGGTTAAATTGCATAATGGGAAGTGTGGTGATAGAGCACTGGATCTGAACTCAGGAATATCTGATTCTCATCTTGCCCTAGAAACTTATTAGCTATGTGACCCAGAGCAAGTCACTTAAAGGCGCTATTTGCTTCCATTTCCTCATCTGTAAAATGTCAATAATAATTATAAATAGCACACACCTGCCAAAGTTGTTGTGAGAATAAAAGAAATTAATGCATGTAAGATAATTTTGCAAAACTTAAGATGTTTCATATACACACGAGCCCAATAGAACATGATGTTGCTTTATCTCAGTTAAAGAGGTGTATCTTTTTTTTTTTAGATTAGCTTGGTATTTATTTATTTATTTGTTTGTTTTTTAGGATATGGAAATAACTTTATTATGTAGAAATTTCCTTTATAGTGTGATCAATACATTAAAGTGAAAACTCATTACAAAAATACAATAGCCACCTCCACCTCTGTGCAAGAAAATAAAACCCAGTCAGCCTACTTCTTGCAAAGGTACAATGAAAGAATTGGGTATATAACACAATAATTTTGACAGTTCCTCTGAGTTTACTATGAACAATTTAAGCTACCCCAAAAATACTTATACTTTTGGTTTTAGAGGTAATATATCACAATGGGTAGCGAGTTGGCTACAGAATCAGGAAAATATGAGTTTAAATTCTGCCTCTGATGCATACTAACTGTGAGACCCTGCGCAAGTACCCTCTAAGTGTCTCAGTCATCAGTGAAGACTATTCATGATTAGAGATAGTTTGGTGGATGAAGTTTTCACACAGGGAGTTCTCTATATCAAATGAAATCATAGGCCTAGACCAAATATATAAGTCTATAGGTATATGTATGTGTGTATATGTGTTTTACAACTATCATTTAAGTAAATAATTAAGAATAAAGTTCTATGGAAATGCAAATGAAATCTTCTTTTTAGAATTTTATTAACCCTGCCAGGCAAAAACAGGTAAAAAATATTAATCTTGCAATGATATTTGTTTGCACAACAGCTTCTAGCAGTATTTTAAATTAAAACTGTACTCATGGAATGTGTCAGTAAAAAAATTAGGCAAGAAACAAAAAGTTTTCAGCACTACCATGAAAGATGAAACTATCAGCTAGCTTGGAATTTATTAAGGGAATTCCATATAATTCATCAAACTGATCCATCCCTCTAGACTTAGAAAGGTAATAAGAGGTAGGGGAGGTAGGATGGTTGTTGGGTGTTTACAAAGCAACTATATGATGCCTTACTAAAGTTCAATGAGCTTATGCCAAGATGACAATACACAGACACATGAAAAAATTAAACAATATGCAAGGACATAAATGATTGTATCCAAGTAAAGGGCATAAGCTTTGAATGCCACATGAATTCAGAGTTCATTGTGGATTATATTAATTGGGGCAGATCCTATAGAGAAGGTAATATTTGAGCTGGATCATAGGGAATGAATAAGAGAGCAGAAATGCTATTCCTGAATAAAATAATGAATGAATAAAAGCCTTAAAAAGAGGAAGAGAAGCATGGTGTTTATAGATGGAAGAGCAGAGAAATGAAATTATCTGATACTAATTCAGTGCTGTGCTGGTAATTTTTTAACAACAGCTCGCTTAAAAAAATTATGACATTTAAGTTTAATCTGCATCATTTCTCCCTCACTTTCTTAAGCCTAGACAATCTGTTTTTCTTCAATGGCATCTGACTCTTTATGACCCCATTTTGGGGTTTTCTTGGCACTGATACTAAAAATGGCTTTCCATTTCTTACTCCTCTTACATAGGGGAAAACTGAGGCAAACAAAGTTAATTGATTTGCCCAGGGTCATGCAGCTGGTAAGTAACTGAGACTGAACTCAGATCTTTTAGGCAAGGCATTAAATCAATCTCTGATTTGTATCATTTGCCAATTTTCCAAAGAACAAATACTCATAGAAAATATAAAAATTGGTTCTACCTAGCCAGTTTGAGGTAGATTCAGTAAATGCCTTCAAATTTTATAGCTTTCTTCTGTGCTTCATTCTGCTTAACATTTTATAATCTGGTAAACATCCAAGAGTAACCCAGGAATAGTTCCCAGGGAATACCAATGGAAATGATTATCCAGAGATATGAAAAATAGTGTCATAATTCCTAGTCATCAAGAATAACTAAAGAAGATACTATGACTTCATTATTTCTATGTTATTGAAGACTGGGTCAATGTTCTCCAAGTTGGCCACCCTGCGAAATCCTAGTTATAGCTCTATCAAATGCTATTCAAGAAAAAATAATCACATGATTGAGGAAAATGTATTGTAATGATTTTAAAGAGGAAATAACTATGAACTTCTCTAGCTGGAGAAATGTTCAAGGCAAGATTCCCTAGCTGTTGGTGTTGGAAATGGTTTTAGTTAACATTGTTATTGAATTATCCAAAAGTATACAACAAAGTCTCCAAGGCTACAAAGAAATAATATTAAGCTTTCCTGGTTAGGAAATGCTAAACTATCAGGGAAAATGTCTATGAATATATTCAAAAGCTCTCTTAATAAGTAAACAGAAGGGTAGCAGATAACTTTGAGATCCTGATATTTAGAGCCAGAAGGCACATTAGAGATCATCCAATTCAATGCCTCTGTTTTACAAAGGAAGAAACTGTAGACAAGGGAAAATCATTGGCCTACCCAGTGTCTACCTAGGTGATAAAAGGCAGAACTGGTGTTCAAAATTAGATCTTCTAACTCCATATTTTGTGTTATTTCTACAACATTGTAAGGTGATTAACTGAAAAAAGTCATATTAAATGTAGAGAAAGATTACAAATAATATACTAAAAAATTGATTTTCTTTGAATAAACAAATGTGTTCCAGGAAAAACAATCTAAGAAAGCAAACCTCTCATGTTCTCTTAAGAGGTATATTATTTAACTTTTGAGACTAGCATCATAGAGGAAATCCATGATCTTTTTCCATAACATTAATGTTCTTATCAGAGATAAAATATTACAATGATGATAATCAGAGATTTAGTAGAAGCCATCTTGGTCAATTCCATTATTTTTTCTGAAAGGAAGCTAAGGTCCAGAGGTCTTAAGCAACTTTTACAAGGACATTCAGGTAGCAAGTGGCAGGGTTGAGATTTGAACCCAGCTATGCAGACTCCAAATTCTATCATTCTTTCCATTGTAACAACATGGTCCTGACCAGACACAATGTTGGACTTCATGGCCATTGGTCTATGGCACTTCTCTTATGTTCTTTATGAAGAGCACAAACAATGGGTAGATTGTGGTCAGGAAACAACTTTATATATGAGCTATCCTATCAGTTCCATAGTTGAGTTAGTAGCTCACATAGCTCTGTGCTTTGAAACAACATGCTCACCTCACTGCCCAGTCCCTAACTAGCATCTTCATATTGATTAAACAGTTCTCCCTCCCCAATCAGTTGTAATCTATTGGCCAATTGCCTCTTCTGAGGTCAGGTTTTAAAAGACAAAGAAAATGATAAATATAAGAACTCTTCTGAGGTATGAAAAGGAGTTAGAAAGTCATAATTTTCAACATCAAAGGGGAAATTACTTCTGTGGCTACAGATACCAATCTTAAAAGGGATACAAAAATAATTCATCAATCTTTAGAGATAGAGAGCACATACACACACTTCACAAGTAAAGAAATTGAGGCCCAGAGAGGAAAAACCCATATTTCTTGGATTCTGATCCAAGAGCTTTTCTTCAATAACATTTGCTGTAGAGGACACTGTGATCTCTCCCTCCTCCCCTCCCCCACCAGAAATGTGTTAATCACAGGTGTGGGAATGGGGTTAATATAGGCACACTGATTCAGCTATTTCATGGACCAGATAGAAGAGTGTTAAGAATAAAAAGATCATTCAGTTTCGTTGATTGGCACCATTTGGAACAGACTGAAAATAAATGGCATATTCAGCTTGGTAGTGAATTTGTCACATGGAAAATCAAGCTGAATTTCAATGTGTCTCCATATATTTGGCATGGCATGGTTTAAACAGATATCTGGCCACTCAATATTTACGTAGTTTTGTTGACTAACTAACTCTATCACCATTTTACATTGGAGAAGTCATCTAGTTGACTCATTCTACAAACAGATATAGGGAGTGGACCTGTGATTTCCCTGATAAGGAAACTACCTGTCCCAGTTCAGAATGATAGCCTCTCCATAACTTATAGTCCTAGAGAGTGGATGAATACAACGAGAAATTAAATGACTTTCCAACAGTCAAACAACTAATTTTGCAGAAGTGTAACACAAAGCCACATTTTCCTGAGTTCTTCATTAATGCTAGTCTGACACTCATTTTGTTGTTATTTTTTCAATTATATCTCATTCTTCATAACTGCATTTGGGATTTTCTTCACAAAGATTCTAAAGTGGTTTGCTGCCTCTTTCTCTAGCTCATTTCACAGAAGAGAAAACTGAGGCAAGCAGGGTTGAGCAACTTCCTCAGGGTCATACAACTACTAAGTGTCTAAGTCCAGATTTGAACTTGACCTGGTGCTCCATCTACTGCACCACCTAGTTGCCGACTCATTTATGATTTGGCAAAGGAAAAAATTCCCATGATTACAATATAAGGACCTTGAGAGAATGGACTACTTCATTTTTAAATTTTGTATTCCAGGCATTGTGAAAATGTGCCCTTCACATAGTAGGCATTTAGTAACTGCTTATTGAATTGAACTAAATAGAATAGGTTCCCTTACATTTTTTTGCTCAGGCTTAAAAATGAATGGCAAAATGCAAGATATTAGTGTTACTTTCACAGTTAAAATGCACATTTGTTTAATGCCTTAAAATTTGCCACTGGAAATACTTTTTGCTTGACTACACAATATGACCTAGATAAAATTGCTTACCATCTCATACAGGGGATGGGAGGAAAGTAGAGAGAAAATTTGGAACTCAAATTTGTAGAAAACAAATGTTAAATTTTGTTTTTACATATACTTGGGAAAAATAAATATTATGTTTTAAAATATTTTGTTACTGGATTTCCCTCATAATGACCCTGACAATTAAACACTGTCCATACTAGTTTTCCACTTCTATAGGTAAGGAAACTGAGTCTCTGAGAGACTGAGCAACTTGAATAATTTATTTAGAGATAAAAGGCCCTAGTTTAATATTCTGATTTTGCAGATGAGAAAAGTAAGGACTAGAGGGTTTTGGTGATTGGGTAAAGGTCACACAAGTAGTAAATAAAGAGTTCTCTGACTTTAAATACAGCTTTATTTCCATGGTCCCCAGAATTCCTCAGGTGAGTATCATAAGATGTTTAGTTACATACTACTAAATGTTAGAGACTGGATTTGAACCTAGGTCCTTTGACTCTGAGTTCAGTGTTCCTACTTGACCACACTTCCTGGCTGTTGTCAATATGCAAAATATCAGTGTATTCTACTGTGAGGTTTAGTTTTAGACAAATAAGTGGCTATTGAACTAAGATGAAATTTATCATACTTCTTTATTGGAGCTCAATGACCTTGCATGCAACCTTAGGAACAACTGCACTGCCACTGTGATTACCTGGGACCTTATGCCTCACCCCATCCTCTAAAATGGATTTGGGGGAAGGGAAAAAGCAAGTTTCTAGTACATGAAAGCTTCCCATGAGAAAAAAAAATATCCTGAAGGAAGGTAGTCTAGCTCACTGTTCATCACATCCATAGACCTAAATTAGACATAATACTGAAGGCATCATATCTTTCAGGGAGAAACAAAAATTTCTATGAAATCCATTCCCTTCATCTTTTTTTTTCTCATTTGCTGTGGCTCATAAATGCGCCAGGCAGCCTATTATCTGTGCTTTCCTTCATATGCTGTGATTATGTGTTCAGTAAATAGCATTGAGACTGTAAAGACTTTGTTGTGAAATCAAGCAACATTAACTCATTAAGTCAATAATTCATGGACTCTTTTATCTAAAGTGGCAACATCACACCATCAATTCACAAAACAGCCACTTCTCTGAAGTGTATGGGATGATAATAATGGATTTTCTAACAATACGCTCTCAAAGCAAGGTCACTGCGCCCAGATGCGGTGGACACTGGGATCTGACCTAGGTCAGCAAAACAAGCTTTATTATTGAACCTAATTATGAACTATCAAGATAATGGTCTAGACTAAACTGTTTCCTAGGGGATTATTTAGAAACAAGGAAGCCATTGCTGCTTTAAATCTACTGTATGCAGCAGTACCTGTAATCTTACAGGAATTGCTTTTGCTATGCCCAGAGTACTGTAGGTTATAAAACCTTTTGGAATCTCTCAGGAATATTAATGGCATTATAGATAGTATTTATGTACCACGCCACCCATGTCGCTTTAGAAAACTCTTTGTTATCTATTTGTCTTTGATACAGTTATTTATAGCCCCATGGAAGAAAGAGGCTATGATGAAATAGAAATTTATATATAGTTATACATAGGCATTTCTCTATGGAAATGCTCATATGATGTTTGTTAAATTTAGAATAAAAATTAATTTAAATATGTAGTTGGATTGGTCATTTTATTACATAAAGAATGAAAGGAATGCAATGAAATATTTATCTATAAGGGAAGCATAGTCCCTAGAGCTAGGAAGATGACAGTCCCATGGTACTGTGTTATTATCAGACCACATCTTGAAGACCATATTCAGTTCTGGAAGCTGCATTCTGGGAAGGTCACTGATAATCTGGAAGGTATCCAGAGGAGGGCAAACAATTTGTTGAAAGCCCTCAGGTTTATGCCATATGAGAATCAGTTGAAGGGATGGGGGAATGCTTAGCCTGGAGTGGAGGAGACTTTGGGAGGGTAATCAGGGAGAGAACATGAGCACAATTTTCCAGTATTTGAAGGACTATCAGTTGTTAGAGTTATTAGACATTGGCTTGATCTCAAGAAGATAGAATGGCAAATAAAAAGTCAAAGTTATAGGGAGACAAAATTAGGCATCATGTTAGAAAAATCTCCCTACTAATTAATGGGAGGGGTTTCCTCTGAAGGAGAGGAATGCCTCCTCAGTGGAAGTTTTTCAGCAAAAGCTGCATGACTATTTCTTCAGTGTGTTCTAGAAACAATTCTTTCTTAGATATATGTCAATTTAGGTTTTTAAAAAGGACAGAAGAAATCAAGGCCAGGGAACAGGGAGAATATGAGTACAGCATAGTCTCATAAAAACAGTGTTAGGGATGCTAAAGCTCAGAATGAATTGAGTCTGATGAGGAAAGCTAAGGATAATAAAAATGTGATCGGATTTTTTTTTTAGCTCCATTGAGAGAAAAAAATGGAAGACAGAAGAAGAGGAATAATCTTTGAATATGGATGGAATGATGATAATCAACAAGAGAATGAGAACAGAGGTGCTTACTTACATTGTTTCTGTATTCTCTGCAAAAGAGAATGGTATAACATCCACTAAGAACTGATTGTTGTACATGAGAGGTTCCCTGAAGGTAGTATGCATAGCTATAATTTAACTAGCTGAGAACAGGTGGAAAAAAGAACTAGATTGTAAAATAGAGGAAGGAGACAGAGTTATTGCCTATTGTCTTATATCTTAAATCTTTGTCTTTTGTTTGAAACTGTATCTTTAGTAGCTAAGTAAACTCTTATAAAAAGTTACATATTCTTCCATATATGTATATATCTGTGAAAATGTGTCATGTATGTATGTATATCTGTGTGTTTGTACATAAGCATGTATGTGTGTGTCTCTTGCAATGGGCCAGTCATTTTTGCCACCTTGTTGTTTGAGATTTGTATGGGTTTTTTTTTCAGCTTTCTAGAATATACCTTTGCACAGTATGCAAGGGAGTTGATACTCAAGATGAGTAAGGAGATCATAAGAGAGCACTTGACTGCCTTTGATAAATTCAAATCTCCTAACCCAGAAGAACTATATCTTTGGGCACTGGAAGAACTGAAGATTACTGCACCTCTGCCGGTGATGCACAAGCTCATGGAAAGCAGAAAGGATTTTGTAAGTTAATTTAGCTAACATTTATTAAGCACCTACTATGTGCTAGGCACAATGTTAGGCACCAGGAAATCAAAGAAAGGGAAAAGACAGTTCCTGTTCTTGAGGAACTTACAGTTTAATGGAAGAGATAACTTGCAAACAACTATGTACAAACAAGATGTGTATAGGATAAATTGGAGATGATCTGAGAAGTTATTAAAAATAAAGAAGAGAATCAAAGTCTTCTTGCAGAAGGTGAGATTTTAGCTGAGACCTGAAGGAAGGCTTGGAAGGCAAGGGGGTCAAGGTGAGGAGGAAGAGTTTCAAGCAAGGGAGACAGTCAGTGAAAATATTTGGAATCAGAAGATAGACTCTCATGTATGAAGAACAATAGATAGGAAAGAGTCACTGGATCATAGTAAGGTATTGGAAGGGGCTCCATCAAGAGATCATTGGTAACATAGGGCTGTTGTTATGCTAATGTTCTAATTTTCAAAAAAGAAATCACAAAGTATAGGCCAGTGAGATTAACTTTGATTTCTGGGAAATTTTCTAGAATTGAATAATTAATGGGATAGTTAGTGAATATCTTAATGAGAAAGCTATAGTTCTTAAAAAAAAGGCTATGGCTTCATCAAGCAAACATCACAGCAATGACACATGTAAAACCCAGTGGAACTGTTCATAGGCTATGGGAAGGGGATAGGAGGAGAGGAGGGAAAGAACATGAATCATGTAACCATGGAAAAATATTTGAAATCAATTAATTAAATAAATTCTTTCAAATAAGAAAAGAATACATCACAGGGGGCAACTAGGTGGCTCAGTGGATTGAAAGTCAGACCTAGAGATGGGAGGTCCTGGGTTCAAAGTTGCAGGCACTGCCTAGCTGTGTGTGACCCTGGACAAGTCACTTAACCCCCACTGCCTCACCCTTAGCATTATTTTTGCCTTGGAACAAATTCATGGCATTGATTCTAAGGCAGAAGGTAAGGGTTAAAAAAAGTACACCTCATGCCAGGTTAATTAAAAAAAATTTTTTTTACCAAATAGTAGATTAGGAGATACCGTATACCTAGATTTTAGCAAAGATTTTGATAAATCATTTCACATAATTTTGGGGGGAAAGGATGGAAAGATGTGGGCTGGATAACAAGACTAAAAGTTAGAGCTAGTTGGATAGTTAAACTCAAGAGAAGTCAGTGAGTCAATGTCCTCATGGCAGGTCTCAAGTGGAGTACTCCCCAGATCTCTGCTTGGCCCTGTGCTTTTTAACATTTTTTTTAATCAATGACTTGGATAAAGGCATAGATGGAATTGTTATATTTGCAGATGATCTGTAGCTGAGTAGAATCACTAACACAATAGATGATAGTCAAGGTCCAATAGATATTGAATGTGGCTTAATCTAATCAGATGAAATTCAACAGGGAAAAATGTAAAGTATTACATTAAGATACAAAAAGAAAACCATCCTCACCTTCACAAGCAAAGGAAGTAGAATCAGTTCTGGGAAAAAATAAAGATTTGGAAGTTTTAGTGGACTGCAAACTTGAGCTCAGTATAGGGTCAGCAGTAAGATGAAGCAGGTGATGAAGCTAATGGCATCCTGAGCTGTGTTAGAGGAATAGAGAGGGGATGATTATTCCATATACTATACTTACCTCATTGTGCCTCATCTTGAAAATTTTATTCACTTCTTGGTGCCTCAGTTTATGAAGGGCTTTGAAAAGCTAGAGAGTGTTTGGATAATGAAGGACTTTGAGTTCATGTTAGCTGAAGGGATGAAACACATTTAGTGTGGAAAGGAGAAGACAAAGGAAATAAGATAGTTACTTTCAAGTTTTTTAAAGACCACCAAATAAAGGAAGGATCAGATATTTTCTCTTTTGCACTGTATGGTAAAATAAGGACATTATAAAGAGGCTGTTAGACTTGCTATCAAAGAAAATTCCCAGGTATTCAAACTATCCAAAAGTGGAATAGGAGGCCTCAGGAAGTAGGTTCCCTCTGTATAGACATCTTTAGGCAAAGGCTGGATGATCATTTGTTAGATATTTTTAATAGTGAATACTTTCAGGTGTGGATTGGACTAAATAGATTTTCTAGTCCCTTTCAACTTTTACATCCTCTGATTCTGTGACTAGCTGGCCTCTGAAGTCCATCCATTCTGTGATTCCAATAAATTATTTGTCAGGTTAGAACCCAGGGGAATGGTTGGTAGCAATAGTATCTTAGCTTGGGAACTGATCATAGCCTTTTATAATAATAATTTTTTATCGTATTAAGAAAAGTTTTGTTTAGAAGGTTGCTTGCAAATGGATCTTTCCTTCTCAGAGACAAAAACGTCATTATTGATTGTTGCTAGGATATGTGTCTATATTGCTTTATCTTTTAGAAGCACAGGGATCTGGGAAGAAGGGTCTAGACAATATTTTGAGGGCAGGATGGTGCTAAGGGCAATAGAAGTTATTTGGAAAGAAATTTTTCTCAGTATAAAGAACTTCTAGTTGGAGGTGTCTGACATTGGGGATAAGCTCTCTCACAAATAGTGAACTTCATCAGTCAGTAAACTAACATTTATTAAATACCTACTAAGTGCCAGATAGTTTGTAATTTGTGCCATCAAACTCAGGGGATACTGAGAAAGGCCAAAGGAAATCCTTGCTCTAGAGGAGCTCACAGCCTAACGAGGGATACAATATATGAACAACTATTTACAAACAAAACACATTATATATTATATGTATATATAATATATAAAATATGTGTGTGTGGGGGCAATTTCAGAGGAAAGGTACTAGCATTAATGGGGACCAGGAAAGGTTTCTTAAAGAAGAATGAATTCTAGCTGAGTTTTAAAGGAAGTCAGGGAAGCCATGAGACAAGATGAGGAGATCCCTTAAAATGAATGAACTAATAACTGTTTGATCAGTGCACACCCAGACTCATTCTTATCAAATATTAGCTAATAATATGTATTATATGCATAATGTTACAGCCATAATATATAATATAAAAGCTCATATTTAATATATGTTTCTTGTTTCTTCATTCTCTCTACTCTCTTAAATTTGACAAGTAAATTTTATTCAGAAAAGAAATGTTTCTTCATTCTCTCTACTCTCTTAAATTTGAGAGAAGTAAATTTTATTAAGAAAAGGAATATCAATGTAATTTTCATATGATTTCAACTAATATCTAACACATACTCTATCAGCCCCTTTTGGGGACCTAATGAAATTATATCAGACAATTATTATTTTTGGTAGAAATGTAACCAACAATTGGAGACAGCTGAATTATTATGGTAAACATGTTCCAAGAAAAATAAAAATTAAGTCTGAGGGAAATTATTTCACTTCAATTCAACATATATTAGACTAATTTGAAAATAATAAATGAGAACAAAACAAAAATAATAACCCACAATCCTGGAGTTAGAGGTCTGTGGATTTACACCTCTGTCTCTACTTTCCATGAAAAATGATTTCACTGGATTCTACGCTCTGCTATTGTTTCCATTACCCATATCTGAACTTGTGGTTAAAAAAATTAATTGCTATTGAATAACTGTCAGTTTGCTTGATAATTTTTTTTGAGTTCTTCATTTAACTCCATGCAATCCTCATGCTACCCAATTAATGCAAAATGGTCCAGGATCTGGAAGGAGCCTTAGTAGCTGCATTTCCCCAAATAAACAGGAATTTGCACATTAAGCTCTCACTCATTACCATTAGGTTAATCAAGTAATAACCAAATCATGGCAGGAACAATCATTAACCCCTTCTTTCTGCTTCCTAATAGCATTCATCATGGGGGAACTTATTTGATTAGTCTGACTTTCCTTGTTAGTGCTATCAACTTTCCCGTCTACATTTAAACAACTAATCTGCAGCACCTCTGTCGGCCTCAGTGGAGGCTGCTTGCGTGCAAGGGCTGCAGGGTGGGGAAGATTAATTACTTAGACTTAGACTGAGTTCAATAACAACTCAGTCTCAAAGAAGCCTGGGTAACAAGGCTACAGAAGATTGATCGGTGGTGGCTGTAGCAGCTTGGTTTGGGCTCTTTTGTGGTGCCACTGTCGAAAATGTTCTTGTGATTGAGCAGAATCAAGTTTGGAAAACTTCTCTTTTTGGCAGAAATGGATGCACTTTCACTGTGAAAAAAAGAGGAGACCTTGGCCCCTCAAGCCCCCTACACAAAACTGCTCTTTAAAAAAATGCCTTACTTTGAGCTTCTGTCTATGACTCGATCTTGATTGTCTGCCAAGATTTGTCAGTTGACTTTTAAAAGTGGTCATGTCAGGGGCAGTTAGGTCACTCAGTGGATAGAGAACCAGGTCTGGTGATGGGAGGTCCTGGGATCAAACCTAGCCTCAGACACTTCCTAGCTATATGATCCTGGGCAAGTCACTTAACCCCAATTGCCTAGCTCTTACTGTTCTTCTGCCTTGGTACTGATGCTTAATATCAATTATAAGACAGAAGATAGGAATTGTTTTAGAAGTAGTCACAGAACTCTTCTGGGGATAGTTTGGGGGTGAATTGGAAAGAAAGAGACAGAGAAAGAGACAAGAAGAGAGTAGGAGAGTCAGAGAGAGACAGAGAGATGCCTATTGTGTATGTGTCAGGAGCTAGCTAATTTCTGGGAATATAACTATAAGGCAGTAAGACAGTCCATTCTCACCCGATTAAATTCTAATGGTGACAGAGGACAAATAAAATACAGAGTTGCTGGAAAATGGAGGAAAGTGGGTACCAGTTTAGACAAGTGTAATGGAAGCCTGTGCCCCAGCAAGTCAAGCCAAAAACTCACCTATCAAAATTGAGACACAAGGGGTGGAGTCTCATAAGTCAGTCTGATAGTCAATAAATATTAAGTGTTTACTATGTGTAAGGTATGGTGCTAAATTCTACAGTCCAATTTCCAGGGACTCATGACTGAGTCATACTTACAATTTTAAAGATTTTAAAAATTATATTCTATTTACTGTATCATATTTTAAAAGTTTATAAAATCCTCTGTTAGATATTATCTCATTTGATCTTCAGAATAAGGCAGGGAACCTATTTTTATTCTTATTTTTATAAATAAAGAACCTGAAGTCTAGAGGGGCGAAAGGAGACAAATCTAGTATAGCAAAAAAACCCATTGCATCCATTGGCATGTAGCAGACATGGGTTTGAATCCCTGCTTTGGCACTAGCTAATTGTTTGACTAGATGTCACAGTAGATAGAACACTGGATTGGAGTAAGACTTGCCTTCCTGATTTCAAAACCATCCTTAGACAATTACTAGCTGTGTGACCCTGGGTAAGTCACTTAATCCTATTTGTCTCAGTTCCTTATCTGTAGAATGAGTTTGAAAAGGAAATGACAAATCACTCCAATATCACTGCCAAGAAAACCCCAAATAATGTCAACAAAGAGTTGATCATGACTGAAAAATTAACAATTGTTTGAGTTGATGACAAGTTACATGGCTTCTCTGGGCTTTAATTGTCTCATATTTTTAAAAATTGACTAAATATTTTCCCAAGGATTCCTTCTTTCTCTAAAACTCTCTTATGTATGTAACTTATTATAGGGCTAGTATTTAAAAGAAACAGGCTTAGAACCCAGTCCTTTTGATTCTTATTTCACTCATTTCCACCATACCAATTAAAGACATTAGAAGAAGAAGAGGGGGGATGAAAGGGAAGGAAAAAAGGTAAGGAAAAAGAGCAAAAAGAGTTAAACAGGATCCATTTAGCCTCTGCTTGACCTTACACATACAAAGTGTCAGGATGAAGTCATGATATTGATTTTATAAAAATGTACCCGATACATATAAGTGAATGTTTTCTTTCTACGTATTCACTTTGTGAGTCTATGAAGGGACCCGTTGGTTAAAGGTTTGGATTTCCCTTCTGATATTTCCTTCAGCATTAGTTTATAAACCACACAAGACACTTAGAAGCAACGATTAAGCACCTGCTGTGTGAGAGGCTGCCTGACTAGCAGATGGAGAGCTGACCTCTGACTCAGGAAACTTGGATCCGTCCCCAATTTCTAGCCCCTACCAGCTGCGTTGACTCCAGGTAAGTCTTTTAAGTGTTAAGTGCTCTAGTCTAAAGTAAGTCCTTAAGACAAAGTTACTCTTTTTCTGCATGAAAAGTGGAAGATAAACTCATGAAGAGTTCCCAATGCTGATGAAATCGCAGGTCCAATAAAAAAATGATAATATTTAAGACACTATTTGAACTGCTGTGGTTCTGTCCTTTGTCAGTTGTGTCCAACTCTTTCTGATCCCATTTAGGATATTTTGGGCAAAAGTACTGGGGTGATTTGCCATTTCCTTCTCCAGCTCATTTTACAGCTAAGGAAACTGAGGCAAATAGGGTGGCTTGCCCAGGAACACACAGATAGTACCTTTCTAAGGTCAGATTTGGACTCAGGAAAATGAGTCTTCCTGATTCCAGAGTTGGGACTCTATCCACTCTGCCACCTAGTTGCCCACTATTTGAATTAGAATAATAATAGCTAACATTTATATAGCACTTAATATGTAATGTAAATGTAATTATTTCATTATGTATTCACAATAACCCTGGGAGGTAGGTGCTATTCTTATCTTCATTTTACAGACAAGCAAACTAAGGCAAACTGAGGTTAAGTGACTTCCCCAGGGTCACACATAAATGTTGTTATCTTTAAAACTCTTACCTTATGTTTTAGAATTAACACTGGGTATTAGTTCCAAGGCAGAAGAGGGTAAGGACTAGGCAATGGAAATTAAGTGACTTGCCCAGGGTCTCACAGCTAGGAAGTTCTGAGGCCAAATTTGAGCTCAGATCCTCTTGTCTCTAGGTCTGGCTCTTAATCCACTGAGCAACCCAGCTGCCCGTTAAATCTCCTTTAAAAGAGTGGGCTTAGGAAAAGAGAAGGCAGAAGCAATCTGGCCTCCCCAGGAATGAGGTGGCCACAATACACATGCAAGTGGGCAAGACTGTGGTTCTATCCTAGGCCTTTTGTGAGAATGATAAGCAAGGGCTCAAGCTCCAAGACCAAGGCATGGAAGGTCCTATATCCCCAGTCCTTGCCAGCCTTGTCACCTGTGCATGGGAGACACTCAGCCTGCCACTGTCCCTTTGATCCTTTCAGGGATTGTGCCAAGAGAGCAGGATCCCCTTTGAATGAAAAGAGAGTCCTGTAAAGACCCATCAGGGAGAGAACCCATCTCCCACAAAAACATGTCCCTGCATCCTCCACGCTGGTCCCCACCCTCTTCCTGAAGAGAGGAATTGCTGTAACTTTATCATTGAGATGACTGTCTACATTAAGAGTCCTCAGGCCTGCGAAGTCTCTCTGTGATGGACACTTCTATCACTGTAACCAACCTTAACCACTCATGGCAACTCGAAGCTCAAAGATTCTGCATTTTCAGATGTCCTGCTCACTTCAGGAGTCACCTTGGCATCCTCTCCTGCATTTGAGCTGGCACAGACCCATCCATTTCCTTCTTCCCACACAGTAGGTGCTCAATAAATGTTTATTGAATTGGATGGTGACCAATAAGGACCTTCCTATTGGAGAAGCAGAACATTCTTTTGGGTCTCCACTGTGATGGTGCATCTTTATCTTTGGGGTTTCATTTTGGGGAGTAGCCAAAAATAATTCAGTCAAGTCCCTTAAATAATGGTGATTAACCTTACCATGTGATTATACATAGTCAGTTGAAGGGAACAATGGATAGAATCCCAGGCTTGGAATGAGGAAGTCCTAACTTCAAATCTGGCCTCTAATATTTGTCGGTTATAACAGAATGGAAGCCAGAAAGAATCACAAAAATATAAGCAAGGCAAAAGCTGGGTTGCTCAGTGGATGGAGAACCAGGTCTAGAGACTGGAGGTCCTAGGCTCAAATCGGGCTTCAGACACTTCCTAGCTGTGTGTCTTTGGGTAAGTCATTAAAGTTCTTTTTCTTAACCTTTATAGTTCTCCTGTCTTGGAACTACTACCTAGTTTTCATTCTAAAGAGGAAGGTAAGGGTTTAAAAAAATATATATATAACATATATATCATATTTATATATTTGTATATTTATTTATATTTATGTATTTTAAACCTTTACCTTCTGCCTTAGAATACACATAGATGTATATATACATGTGTATATGTATATATAAAGGTGGGACTGCTTTGAAATGAACAGGATGAATTTATTACATATTTTAAAAGAAAAGTAAGCTATACAAAAGAGATCCACAGTTTTATGTACTAGCTCTTTTTTTCCTATTCCTCTCTCTCTCTCTCTCTCTCTCTCTCTCTATATATATATATATATATATATATATATATATATATATACATATGGACATTTTAATTTTTTATGTTTGTTCAGTACAAAGAATATATTTAAAATAATAAATGATTGCTTCCTGAAATAATGAGGCAGCTGGGTAGCTTGGTAGATTATAAGCACTAAAGATTAGCAGGTATGGTTATTGAAAACTGCATTAAGTGAGTACACATTTTACCAGGTTATACCAAATAGAAAAGGCTTTCTGTATAAGATGAAAGACTTTGTATGTCACCTGAGGACCAGTTGGCTAAGGTAGACAGTGGACACTGAAGTACAAAGAACTCTCAGTTATCTTGAGTTGTGAATTATCTCACAAGCTACAACTAGGTATGACTTAGAGCTAGAAATTTTCATGGAAGTGTGCAGAGAAGTATGGTTGGAATGTTAATATGAGGTTAGAATGATTCAAGGTATGAGTTAAGGAGAACATAAGAACTGAGTGTTAGCACAACAATAGGATTGTATGCTACAAAATCAATCTCCAGACAATTTGAAGGTATGTAAATAACCAGATAGTTCATGATGACCCCTATGGGGAACCCCTATTAGAGAATTGAGAACTAAGGGAGCATGGTGAGGCAGGTAACCCACAAAATGTGCCCAGCCAGGGACTGAGTTGATGTTTGACCATCTGTGGACTCACATGGAACAATTCTAGAATATGGGAATAACAAAACCCTTGGCAGATGCTATATGTGATTGGCTAATGGGAAAAGAGAGTATCTAGGTTGCACAAGTAGACTCACAATCAAAGCGTGTATCTATGTGTATGTGTGTAAGAGAGAAAAAGAAAGAAAGAGAAAGGGAGAGTCAGAGACAGACATAGAGACAGGTGAGCAAGAGATAAACAAAAGCAAGTGAGAAAGTGAGTGAAAGTAAAAATAAGAGCAAGAGGGAGAAAAAGAGAGAAAGGCGGGAGACAGAGACAGAGAGAAAGCATGTTCATGGATGCTCATCATTAGAAGTTTGGTCATCAGTTAAGCAGTGAATTTTCTGGCTATGGTGACCAGGTGAAAACACAGAATGGCCCACTGACTTTAGTAGCTTCTTATTATTTTGGTAGTGACAATGTTGATATGGCATGAAAGGGAATAACAAGGTATTAATATTCTCATAGTTCTTAGGCTATATAATATATTCTAAACTAATGCAATCTATACCTGTATATAACTGGTGATTTTAATGTGAAAGTGGGCACATGAGAAAATGGTGAAAACTGCTGAAAAATATGTCTGGGGATCAATAAATGAGAGAGCAAAGGCCTATAGATTATTCAGAAACTTCACACCTGAAGATGATAAATTTTTTAAAAACACCACTGGAAGATAGTACATACAGTGAACATTAAACAACATCACAAAGAATGAAATTGTATTGAAGTAGAAAAGAAATGACCTATTATTGACAGAGCAATCATTTTAGAACAAACAATCAAATCAAAATAAATACAAAATTAGAGAAAGCATAATGATGAGGAGTTACTGTGTGCAAATTATAGCAGCTACAACCTGACTTATTTATACCAACTATTGACCCTCAAATGGGAAAAGTATAACAGCTGACTCTATCACCATTTTTTAGGGAATTTTAATCAGTTTGAAATAGTTGCCAAAACTGGGAGGCCATGAGGTCCAACAAAACTTCTCAGCCAAAAAACAATTGATCTCCTTGCCAAATAGAGTTCTGTTCATTTGGAAAGCATTATGGAAAAATATGAACAATTATCTAAAAAGAAACCCTATCTTTTTATCATTAATACATTCCCCTGTTGCTGCTATCTGGCTACAAATCATAAAACATTCCTGTTCAGAAGAACCAAGATTGCAGGTGACCCAAAAAACAATAGGATGATGAGACTCTATAATAGGCTAAAGTAGATAAAATAATAAACATTTATTAAGTACCTACTATGTATGAGGTCCTGCCAGGCACATCACTAGTGCTACTAAAAGAAGCAAAAGGCTGTTCCTCCCTCAAGGAGATTACAATCTAATTGGAGTGATAACATGCAAACAAATACATACAAAACAATCCATACATAGGATAAATAGGAAACAATGAACAGAAGGAAGGCACTAGAATGAAGATGAATTGGGGAAAGTTTCTTACAGCATATAAGATTTTAATTTGAACTTAAAGCAAACTAGGGAAGTCAGTAGGTGAAGCAGAGGAGAAAACTTTCTAGGTATGGGGGATAGCTAGAGAAAATGACCTGAAAGATAGAGTGTCTCATTTGTGAAATAGCCAGGAGGCCAATGTCATTAGATTTAAGAATAAGTGTCTGGAAGTAAGGTACAAAAAGGAATGGTAGGAGGTGGGTTGGTATAAATGATCTGGAATGCCAAAGAAAGCATTTTGTTTTTGTTCCTGGAGGTGAAAGGAAGCCATTGGAATATTTTGAGTAAAGGGATAGCATCATTGGACCTACATTTCAATGATTGAATGGAGGATAAGAGTGGAGAGAGACTTGAAGCAGGCAGCCAAAAGAAGGTTACTGCAACAGTCTAGGCATGAGGTAAAAGGGGCCTTTACTAGAGTGGTGTCAATCATGGAGGAAAGAATGGGATATATTTTTCCTTTTCTTTTTAAAAAATAATTTATTATTTCACTTAGATGTCAAAACAATTGTTGACAATAGTTTACTAACATTTTAGGATTCAGATTTTTATCCTTCCTTCTCCTCTACCCCTCCTCAGAAAGCAGTACATAATGTGATAAAGGTTATACCAGTGTTTTCATGCAATACATATTCCCAAATTGCTCATGCTGTGACAGAAGACACACATCTCACATATAGTAAAAACATGAAGAAATACAGACTTCTGAACAGGACTCATGCATATATGTAATAGGTATTTGTATATATGTAATATTTATATAGGAAAAATACATGTACATATGTAAAATACTAATGGTCTAACATACTAAAGCACAGAAAGACCAATATATTGATCATTAACAGACAGGGAAAGATTAGATCAGGGAAGTTTGGAATTAGAGATAGACTAGGAACAGATTAATACCATATTTTATGATGTGATTTTTTAAAAGAAAAATTATAAATTAGTATACATATTAGAAAGGGTCATATAATTTCATAGTTATAAATTTGCAATTGTTCATTGGGATAAGAAAATTTTAGATTGTTCCATAGTCAGTGTTAAAATGTTGATAATATTATTACTGTGTTGAAAATACCCATGTATACAACATACTTTTCTACTTCCCACTTTCCTATAATCCTAATATTAGATATAAAATTAGTCAGAGCAGGAGATATTTAAGATAGGTTAAGATTTGTTATTTTGTGGGGAGGAGAAATATTTAGAAGAGCATATTATATAGCATGGTTAGAATAGATTTTACAAATAAGAAGGTAAGTACTGGACTTTGGAACAGATGTCAGGTTGAATCTGTACTACAGATAAGGGAGGAGTTGTAGATGAGAGAATTACAGACTGCATTCCAAGGACTTGATTTGTAAAAACACCAGGAAGAAAGAGGATGGAATTTTTCCATCAACAGGGGATGGGACTAGAACCTCTAGCCAAGAAAAGCAGATCATCAGTTGGAGACAGGGTTATTTTCTCTTTTTGTACAAGAAGAGAGAGGAGCATCTTGCTGAGCTCAACCTGTCATGGTCCCTCATTTATCTGAAGAAAACTTAGATTAGCTATCAATTCCTCATTAATGGATAGAAACTTTTGCCTTTGGGGAACAGAAGAGACTATCCACCTAGAAGACATTTTCTATCTGTAATTTCTCTAGTTTAGGAAAAATCCAACAGCTTTACTCTACATCTCTCGAGGGACTCAGGTCTCCAGACCTGTGCCATCAATCCCTGAGTGGGAATTCAGGATAAACAGCAGTTAGGGATTCCTGTTTTCCTTTCTACCCTAAACCCCACATTTCTGTATAGTCCAAAAAATAAACAAACCTTGTTACTTAGAAGAGACTGAACATCTTATTCATCTAATGTGCTAAGGGGCTCAGGATCATCTCGATCAAGGGAAGAAACCAGAAGCCAGGGGCTGAAGAGGTTTTCCTCCTTACCTCTCAGCTCTGGACTTTGATCAAACCTCTCCCCTTCCTTTGTGTAGTTCTACCCAAGAGAGGAAGTAGTGCTTCCTTTTATCTGTCCCCTCTTTTACTCAACCTTCTAACTTTGGTTCCTGATCCCTCTTGTACAACCTATGCCTGTGTGACTTCTCTTCACTCATTGAGTCCTATTCAGAGGAAAAGAGGCAAAGAGGCATTACAATTTACAGAAGTCTCTTTTGTAGATGTGTTCTTTATAAATGTATTATCCAATTTCTGAAGCTTATTTTTCATAGATCACTCTGTTGTACAGTCATTTCAGTCACATCTGACTCTTCATGGCCCCATTTGGAGTTTTCTTGGCAAAAATGCTGCATTGGTTTGCCATTTCTTTCTTCAGCTCACTATACAAATTAGAAAACAGAGGCAAATAGGTTTAAGTGACTTGCTCAGGGTTCTACACCTAGTGTCTGAGGCCAGTTTTGACCTCAAGAAGATGAGTATTCCTCACTCCAAGTCTGGCATTCTATTCTATCCACTCCTAAGCCTAGCTGCCCACCAGATCCCTCTACACTCTCAATCTAATCTGTATTAAAACCAGAATGGCCATTTTATAGCAAAAAAGATGTGTAATATCTCTCATCTACAAGAAAAAAGTGGCTATGTAATTTATCTTACAATCTTTCAGATTATCAAGATGTAGATAAATATAGCAGCTACATAATAGCATCTAATTGACTATTTTGGAAAAATAATCTGATCTGACGAGCTATCAAAAGTCAGATATGATTCTTTTAAATTAAACATTTTATCATTGATAGAGAGGCAGATGGATAGAATGATGGACTGGCTTCAAATCCCATAGCTGTATGTACAGTTACCAGCAAAATGACCAAAGCAAATAAATCACTTAATCTCTCTGAACCTCATACAACTTCCTAAATTTTATGTATAGAATGAGAATTAAACTAGATGATCACTAAAGACCTTTTGCAACTCTTAATATCTGATTATGATCTATTAAATTGTTAATGGTCATGGATACCAAATGATTATTAATCTCTTTAGTAAAAGTCAACAACCTCTCTTCTTAAATTTGGCCCTCCATTCTTCTCTATTCCTATTATTACAATCCTGAGGGTCCATAAGCCCTCTTTATCATGTGTCTTGACTATTGCTATTACTGAACCAGTCTTCCCACCTCTATTTTTAACCCATTCCAATTTATGCTTCATGCTATTGGGAGATAATTTTTCTCTCTGTTATGTCACTTTGTTTAACATCATCTCTCAGTAACCTGGAGGTAAAAGACCACTTAGTAAATTCAGGTATAGATAAACCCTCAGAGAAAGGAAGCTAAAGAACCAAGTAACCAATGAGATAGGAAACTGATTCCACAGGCACTGCCCACTCTGGGCAGCCCAGGCAAATTAAGAAACTATGGTTGGTTCCTGAGATGTGACATATGAGAGTTAGTGGGTGAAGAAAAGAGCTTATAAGTGGAGATCAGCTGTTCTTTGATGTCTTCTGGCTGGAGTGTGGAGACTGAAGGAACCTTTTTGGAATTTAGCCACAGGTCATCATGGCAGCCAATAAGTAATAAGTAAGCTAAGTAACTCTCTACCTCTCTCCTATCTTTCCTCTCTTTACTACTTCTGTTACTTTGATTTAATAAAGTTATTAAGCTACCATCAGTCTCATAATTTTAATTTTAATTATTACAATTTGGTGACCATGAAGGGACAATTAAGTTAATATTTCTCATGCATAGATCTTGTTATATCGCTCTTGGTAATAAAATCCTTCAATAGCTCCCTATTTTTTTTTTCTTAAAAAAAAGTAAAACTCTTACCTTTCATCTCAGAATCAATACTGTATATTGGTTCCAAGGCAATGGGAGTTAATTGACTGGCCTGTAGTCACACAGTTATGAAGCATCTGAGGCAAGATTTGAACCCAGGACCTCCCATCTCTAATCCTGGCTCTCAATCGACTGTAAAAGTTAAAATTTAATCTCTAATAATAAAAACATTATGTTTTATAGAGATTTATTAAAGATCATTCTAAATAAAGGAATAAAGAGGATACAAAATAAAAACCATGTGCCCATGGCTGATCAGCCAGTTCAACACCCACCTTACCACCACCAAGTTTGGGACAAGAAGTAAAAAAGTGGGACCCTTCATAACCTTGCCTAATATCCCCTGTCTACAGGAGTACATAAGGACAGGATGTCAGTAGGCTCCTGGGAAATGTAGTTCTTTTAGGGTAACAGATTTTCAATTATATACCACCAAACCACCTAGGTATCCCTAGCTCCCAATTTTCTAATGAGCAATGTTCAAATTTACTTAGCCTGGCATTTTAGAACCTCTGCAATATGGTACCATGTTGTTTTACCAAAATCATACTACTTCTACTCCTATATATTTAGCTCTAACCAATCTAGATGACTAGTCCATGCAGGTAGGTATTTAAGTTTTTTTAGTCAGTAAGTCCTCATTAGGCGTACTGTGATAAATACTGGGAATACAAAAGGCAAAAACAAAAAACAAACATAATCCCTGGTCTCCAAGGGCTCATATTGTAATGTGAGAGATGAAATGTAAATAACTAGGTATGTTCAGAGTAGATGTAAGATTAAGGTCAGGCAGAAGTCAAGCAGAGGAATCAGGAAAGGCTTTTTGGAGAAGTAGGATTTTAGCTATGGCCTAAATTCAACCAAGAGGTCCAGGGGAAAGAATAGAGCATTCTGAGCATTGAAAATAGCCAATTTAAAGATGGATCATTGTGATGGAGGAACTGCAAGGTAAACTGTAAGGTAGAAAGAAGGGAGTAAAGTGTAAGAAGATTGGTATGGAAAAATACTTTATTATTTATTAATATTATTTGAATCTAGTTTTATGTAGAAAATATCTCCCCCAAAGCTTACCATAGAGCTCAAGATGAACCTCAGAAACCCTTCAATGAAGCCTTTGAGGAAGTCTTATCAAAGAAAAAAAGACTTGGACTCCATCTGGAGCTTATTTTGGGTCCCCTGAAATCTTGTTTTGGGTCCACCCAAAGCTTGGGTTTTGGCTTTTTCCTAAATTACATTGAATGTTTATACTTATCTGCTGATATACATTTCAAACCTTACATAGCAAGTGGTCTTTATGAGAAACTGCTTAACTTACAAACTGGAATAGGCAGAGGTTAAGTAACTTGTCGAGAATGACAGAGGTAAGAAGTGGTAGATCCAGGATCTTTCAATACTTCTAATCTGAGCTGCTTTCCTACCAGACCAGATTAGCACATCTTGAATCTCCTTTCATTTATTTCTCCTGTTATGTGGATACTCATGGATGTATAGCCTAAAAACAGGGTATGGATGGGGGTTGCCCATATGGTCCTTAATATGTATGGGCCTTTAATATCTGAGGAGAGAGGAGACTGAAATTGAGAGGGCTCACGCCCATCGTCTACCATTTGTTCATATGACTCACCCACACTTTCTAACTTTTGCTTTGGGAACCGGGGAAGAAAAAAAGCCCATAATTTCTGGAAAAAGGTATATCAATTGCTGGATCTATATTATTCTACTTCAAAAACAATTTCTGTCCTCAAAGAATTAACATATTGGGAGAGGGAGGAAAAGTAAGCAAACAATTATATATAAAAAGTAAATGGAAAGTAGTGGGACAGTGGGAAAGAGGGATAAAAAGTAGGGATGTTCAGGAAAGGTTTACTAGAATAGATGGGATTTGAGTTGAGTCTTAAAGGAGACCAAGAAATGGAAGGGAGCAAGGAGAACATTCCAGGAATGGTAGTCAAAGTAGAAATGAAGTATATGACAAATAACAAGTTAGATAATATAGTTGAACCTAGAGTGTTTTCAGGAGAATATGAGAAGTCTAGGAAAATTAGAAAGCTCTCCATTGTGAATGGGTTCAAATGAATGTTTTATATTTATTTTGCAGACAACAGGGAGACCCTGGAGTTTATTGAAGAGGGGATTAGCATGGTCAAACCTGTGCTTTAGGAAAAATCACTGGCATTTGAGTGGAAGATAAATTGGAGTGGGGAGAGACTTGAGCCATAGAAACCAAGCATCAGGCTATTGAAATACTCCCAGTAAAAGGCTTATAACATAGCAGCATTATATGAATGGAGGCATAACCAAGGTATGTTGAGAAGTTAGAAAAAATAAGATTTAATCAAAAAATGGCTATGTGGTATGGGTTGGAATGATGAGTTGAGAATGTCATAGGGATTGTGACACTGGGATCTTGGAAGGATAATTGTAACCTGGACATTGACAGGAAAGTTTATACTGGGAAGTGGAATGGAATTTAGAGAGAACAACAGTGAATTCTGTTTTGAACATGTTGAGTTTGAAATGCCTATAGAAAATATAATTTAAGATGTTCCAAAGACAGTTGGTGATATAGGATTGCAGTTTAGGAGAGATTAGGAATACTTTCAGGTAAAAGATTATCATGATTGTTTATTTGTATCTTCAGAGCTTAATATAGTATATTAATACAGCACAATGTGTTTTTAAAATTTGCATTTTCATTCATACTTCATTTATTCTTTCTTCTTTAAACCCCTCAGAGGTATCCCCCCATGTCTTGTCACCTAGCCCCAACAGAAACCCAGAGCCCAGAGCATGATGGACCATTCACAGTAATATCAGAGGTCACTGATAATTTTTAAAAAGTTAAGGTTCTGTTTATTAATAATGGCTAAGTACTGGCCAAATACCACATGTAATTTTTACTGCCCCTCTCATTCTCTCCCTGCCTGCTTGAAGTCAAGGTTAATATGATCAGTAATTTCCTTGAGGTCAAGGATTCTCTCATTTATTTGCTTTTATAATTCTATTACTTAGTAGCATGCCTAGTTTACACAAGAATCATTTATTTTAATTGAATTATTCAGAATTGCATCAATATTCAAATGGCAATTCAATAATAAGTTTTAAGTCAATTAACAATGGGCAGATCATCCAGTGGAAAATCCTCAGAAGTAATTCTACCCTGGCCCTCTTCAAAATATTTTGTACTGTGTAATTAAAATCTGTTACCCTAAAAGAAAACAACTAGAATTCCCAGCACCCCACTTTCTTCCTGTAGTTATGTGCTGATGTTGACAGGATATAAATTCTGTGAAGTTCTGTCTCTCACTCTCTTTTCTTCCTGTCATGGCTTTGGTGGAGCAGGCTTTTTGAGCAGGTAGAAAAATTTAGTCACATGGTTCTAGTTTGTTAGATAATAAACTTTGTAAAATATAACACTTGACGTATTGGAGATCAATTTAAATTGTACATTTATGACAACCACAGAAGTGGGGTTTAGAACCCTTAATTCTCTCTGAGTAGATTAGTTTGAAAAGAAACCATGTTTCTCCTGCTGTGGCCTCTCTTCTCTCCACTGCTGCTGATTTTTGCATCTTTTAGAATACATAAGCTGGGAGTCCTTGGAGCACTTTCTGGGAAACTGGGAAAGTATAAATCCCTCTTTCCCATACATTGATGTCACCTGAGTGCTTGCTCATTGCTTGCCTTGGAAGCCCAGGTTTGTTTCTCTTAGGCATAATTAGCCTTCTATAGGGCTTTTACCTGAGGAGAAGCTTCTACCCTCTTAACTCCCTGTCCATGTGGCAGAGGAAGCAAGCTGCTCCTTGGTGTTTTTACCCCTGGGGGAAGGGGAACAAAGGTTACTCTTCCAAACTATAAAGAGGAAGTAGAATACAAGCATGGCCCACTCTATGAAAGATCAGGGAATTACCTATCTCAGACAGCAACCAGTTTTAGGATGTCTTTTCTTTCTACTGTTCCTGGGTGACTGGTCCTTGTAATTAGCTTGGATAATCCCAAGATTCAGGGGAGAAATTCATCTCTCTATGAGCCCTTGCCTGCCCAGTCTCTACAACACATCCAATATGGGTCCACACTATGCTCAGTGCAGAATTCTCCCGCAGTATGGGAGATCCCAGAGGTATGACCCAAGGAATCTAGATAGATGATAATACTGGGGAGGGGAAGGAACCTTAAAGAGTCTGGAGGTGGATTTTTAAGCCTTTTCAGACTCTATTGTTTTATGGAAGTTTGTGTATTGGAATTAGAAGAAAGGACTCGTGAATTCAGTGCCTGTATCCTGTTACATATATTTTATTTTCTGATTGCTTGTTTTAAGATTTTATTTTGTTTGTTGAGTTCACATATTGGTTCTAATCTAATATATTCTGTTACACTATGTCACTTTAAGTTACTGTGTTTTGACAATTAACTATATGTACTGTTACATTGTCTTTATTTGTACCTCTCCATGTGACTGGACTAGAGGAGATAGCATCATAAAATTTTTTCCTTTGAGTTGTTTGGAACAAGAGGTAAGGGTTCATTTAGTAATTGAAATGAAGCTATAGCACTATTCTGCACCTCCACATTCATAAAAATGTGATGGATGAGACACATAAAGACATACCTTTTATGGCTGTTACAGGCTCATACCAGAGGAGCTGGGAAGGTTTTCCTAGGGGGTGTGATACCCTTGGATGGCTCCCAAGAGGGAGCATTTTCCATGAAACCTAGTAGCTTCTGGATGGTTTTTTTAACTCTTCAGCTTAATCTACCACCATCAGAATGATCTAGATTCTTGGTGATGTTTTAGACCCAAAAGTTTTACTTGAATTAGCTGCTATGCCACTGTTTTTATATAAAGCTGTTTTCTTAGTGAAAATTAATGCATCCTGACTTGAACCATGCGTTTGTCAATACCCTCCTCAGAGTGGATTGAATAATTGTCATAAAATTCTAGTTTTATATGTTAAGAAACTTGCTACCTCCTAGAATCAGGAAGTGAACTGCTTGGAGAAGGCACCATGGAGATGCTTGCAGAAACCTCACACTGCACCAGAAGATACAGAATGAACTTTGGGTTGTAGTGAAATTGAACTGTGGGGGGTTGAACACATTTATTTTGTATGTATACTCTTATGACATGTATGTATGTATACTCCATGACAAAGGGGATTTTGCCCAATTGGCTTTTTGTCAATGAGCCTAGGTTTTGTTCTCTTTTCCTTTTATCCCCAAATTATTGCAATATTATGTTATGTTTACATGATCCATTGGGGAGACTAGTCTCCCAAAAGATCACAGGGGGATGGTGTAATTAGAATCTATTATCCTAAAAAAACTGTGATTCCCAGTAACCCACTGTCTTCCTGCCATTACATGCTAAAGTAGACAGGATATAAATTCTGTGGAGTTCTGTCTCTCACTCTCTTTTCTTCCTGTCATGGCTTTGGTGGAGTAGACTTTTTGAGCAAGTAGAAAAACTTAGTCATATGGTTCTATTTTGTTAGATAATAAACTTCATAAAATATAATACTTGAAGTATTGGATATTAAGTTAAATCTGACAGTACTCACTTTTGCATGCAAGTATGAGAAATTCCAATTCATCGAAACTGGGTTTGTCAGATTCATGTCAGAAAATGGGCTTCTTTGGGGATTAAAGTAATGCCATGAAACACAAATGATTGTACCAAGTTTGCCTTGGCAAAGGCAATAATTTTACAGGCTTCCCAGACATCTTTAAAGATATTTTTCAGAGATCAATGAATGTCCATTCCTTAAAAATATACCATCTCCTAAATTTGTAAAATTGTGAGGAACTGAGAAAGGGGAAGGTTTTTGATTAGTACAAAACTTTATTGTAGCCTATAGCTACTATTCTTTTTTTATTGTGTATAAATTTTATTGTGTATATATCCGGGTATGATAGAAAGACAGTTAGAATTAGAATGTGTACACTATAGAGGTTATGTACTGTGATCCAAAACCCTCGTGTTATAGGTGAGTGTATATAAATGCATGTATAGACATTTAAAAATGTAACTATAGAGGTATATTTTATTTTAAAAAATATTTCATTTTAGAAGTATAGACTATATTAAAGAGTGACCTAAATTTGAACTTTTATGGTATACTGTGAAAGATATTCCTTTTGAATTTCAAAATACTTCTTAGTTTCTTCTGCTTAATCTAATCATGTCACTTCTCTCCTTGTAATATTTCTTGAAGCTATCTTTTTCTCTTCATTCCCTTTGCCACCATTTTATTCAGACTCTAAGCATCTCATGCTTAAATTGTTTCATGAGCCCCCTAGCCAGTCTCCCTGATTTCAGTAGCTCTCCTTTTCAATGAAATGTGGTTTCTAAATTAATATTCCCAAAACAATATCTTAATAAGTCACTTCCCACTTCAAAAGCCAATAGGACTTCCCTATTTCTTATCAAATGAAGTTTGAACTCCTTTATCAGGCTTTCAAGGTGCTCTTCAACTTTGTCCCACCATTCCCCTTCAAAGTTTTCATCAAATTGAATTAGATTAGAACAAAAATCAGAATCAATACTAAAACAGAAATAAGAATAAAAAGTGAGAAAAAAAGTGCAATTAATGAAATTTTAGCTTGATATACATAAAAAGTTGGCAGAATTAAAAAATAGGAAATGAATAAAGGCCAGACATCAACATATTCTGTCACCACTCCTTAAGGAAGTTTAACCAATATAAATCAAACACTTCAGTGAAAATAATTGAGCCTGGAGACTTGAGCCAGCAAATACTTAATCTCCTTTCTAAGCAGGAAGACATGGCAGCCAAGGGCAATGATGGGTTAGAAAATATGTCGTTTGTAAATCTTATGGGAAAAGATTTTGGAATATTATGAGAGGTACTAACATTTTTTAAGCAAGAATTAACAAAAGGAAAATAAATTTATAGGAAGTCAGTGAGAATCCTTAAGTCTGGCCAATCCTTCAACTCTCAAACACTTAAGGATGAAAACAGAAGGATCCAGAAATGACTAGTTCTAGAATTAAATAGGAAAATAGGTAGCTGTTTTGCCTCTGACTAATCATGCATTGCTTTTTCAATTATTCCAAGGTTCTCATTGGCAGAAAAAAGCTTATCTTTATTTTTTAAATAATGGTCTTATAGTGATGCTAAATGACTGTAAATATTAAAACATTAAATTCTTCCCCAAAAAATTTAAGCTGAAAGTCATCCAAAGGATAATGGAGAGATGTAAGGTAGACATAGAGTGTAGCATGTTACTAATGATAAATTGCACAGAACAAGTGAAGTAAAATTTATTAGTAGAGAAATATACAGCTAAAAAGAAGGATGGATAGTCATAGTGTAAAACAGGGAAATAGTCAATGGGCAGAACATTCTTCTTAAGATCAAACTTTTTATTTTTGTATTTGGATCCTCAGAACCTAGAATAGTGCCAAAACCTTGTAAGTAGTTAATAAAAGCTAACTAACTGATTAGTACCCATGAAAAATCACAAGATATAGAGGAAGGCTTACACCTCATATAGGTAGATACTCCCTACACTCAGAGGATTGATGAGAAGACCCAGAGATAATTCACATAGGATGAAAAACCATGAATATATTACAATCTGCATTGTTGAAGGGAGTGATCATATTAATGACCTCACAGATTCATCATAGCTTCAAAGAAAATAGTCCCACAATATTAGGTAGAATAGTGTAATAGTTCGTAAAGGCAGAGATTTACAGTTGGAAGGGACCTTGGTATTGTTCAGTCATTTTCAGTCATGTTTGACTCTTTGTGATCTCATTTGGGTTTCCTTGACAGATAGTGGAGTGATTTTACATTTCCTTCTCAGTGCATTTTACAAATGAGGAAACTATGGCAAACAGGGGCAAGTGACTTGCCCAAAGTTACACAGCTAACATATGTCTGAGGCTAGATTTGAACTTAGGAAGATAGATCTTCCTGACTTCAGGCCCAAAATTCTATCTACTACTACATTTAATTATCTGGAAAGGATCTTAGCAATGAACAAATCTATCATCCCATCTTTCAGGGGAAGAAATTGAGGTAGAAAGAGTCTATATTGTTTTCTAAAATTTAAAAAGTGTTTAAGGAGGGATTTGAACCCAGATCTTTATAATATTCATCTAGTGCCCTATCCACTATATCACCCTGCAAATACATAAAAGTTCTATGATTTTATCACTTTGGGAACTACATCAGTGGTAAATTACAACTCTATCATGCAGCAGGTACATCTTGAAGAGATACCTGGGTCTCATAAAGGTTAAGTAATTTATCCATGGTTCCACAAGTAGTACATGTTAGAGGTAAGATTTGAACCCAGGTTTTACCAATCCTTAATGCACTATTTTCATGTTTTTTTTTTAATTACAGTTATATCAGGCACTAAATAAATATTGGGAAGTTTATATTTTCTTAGAGAATGATGGCATCCTTTTCTCAGGAATTCAAATGTAAAAGAAGTAGGAAAATTTGACAATTAGAAGTGGCAGTTCAACAAAAGAACAATGAAAAGAAGCATAGAAGGCAAGAAGAGGGTTCAGCAGTTGACCAATGAAGAATTGCATGGGAAAATTGAAGTAAAACATCTTAGCAGAGAAATGTACAATCAAAGGGAGAATGGCTAACTATGTAGTGAGAGAAAGAAGAATAACTAATGGACAGTCCATTCTCCTTGAGGCTAGGCTCTGTTTCTTTTTTGTCTTTACATGGCAAAACCTTAGCAAAGTGCTCATTATATTGTAGGTGACTAATAATTGCTTATCAGTTGATTGACACCCACCTGATTCTATTTGGTGCTAAGAATTTCAATGATTAAGGATAGCCATATATTTCCACATGCTAATTACCAATATTTTTATCTTTTTCACCCGATAGTAGTGTTCAACCATCCTTGTATTCATCTGTATCCAATTCAATTGACTTTATGGGCAAGTCAAAGACATAAAAATTTTTCTAAATAACCAACATTTGCCCCAAATCTCTTCTGTGATTCCTGGCAATATACAACTTCATTGCACAGGTCTTCTAGCTTTAAAGGAGAAGAATTCTATGATTTGACTGTTTTGCAAATGAATGCTTTAGTTCCTCAATGACAACACTCACCCTCCTAGTTCATCTTTCTTGTTTATTCTTAATACAAACTTCCCCTTTCTCTTTCCTTACTACAAACTTGATGGGTTGATTGAAATGTCTGACGGGGGTCTGTGTGGATTTAAACTTCTGTATCTTCTCTCCTATCAAAATCAGATATTTTCAGGAAGAAAATATTGACCAAAGATAGGGCACTTCCCATTTTAAAGAAGTGGGGAGAAGAGGCAGAAGGTAATAAAAGAAGTGAGGAAGGAAGGAAAGAGGATAAAAGGAGATAAAGGATAGAGAGAAAGGAAGGAAAGAAGAAAATGAAGATAAAAAAGATAAGCAAGAAAACAGACCATGTATTAAAGTTGGTATCTAAAAAGATTACTTAGAATCTATTTTTTAATTGCAAGGACAATAGTTAGATATTTTTTAAAGTTTAAAACTTTAAAGCTATTGTAGCTAGTATATGACATACATGTAATACTCTACTTGTGTGATGTGGATAGGAGCATAACATTGCTATTGTTTATAGGGATAATGTCAATGAAAAAACATTATGAAGGGTCATAAAATTTGATGCATTCATTCTCAATTATTCATGCTTTTGGTCAAGGGGAAGAAGAAACATTGCTATAAAAAATATAGCATTTTAATCCAAAACTTACTCATTGTAATTGAAATGCACTGTGGTTTTGTTTTTGTTTTTATTTGTTTTGATAGTGGAAATCTAGGGATGTTTTGCTTAGAATCTAATGTTCTTAACATTTTTTTGCATCTCAGATTCTGGTGAAACTTATGGATCCTTTCTCAGAAGAATATAGTTTTTAAACTGATAAAATAAAATACATATTCTTATAAAGTCAATTATTTTTAAACATACTCTATCAAAATGAAAACTCTCCCCCCCAAATCCTTGAAATCTATTCACAGACTCCTTAGGAGTTCACAGATGTCAGGGTAAAAACTCCTGTTCTTAGATATTAATATTCAATTTACAATCTGTACTCCAAAAAGTGAGAAAGTGATTGAAGGTTCTGGAGTGATCAAGGAAAAACTGGTATGCCATTAAACCCATCCCAGACAACCCACAAAGATGATCATATGCATATATTGGATTTATCTCACATTTTCAGGTATTGGTGAAATATCAACAAAGAAATTTATGACAAATTTCAGATTTTAAGAGAATCTTGGTTTGGAGGACACAGTGACCTTCTAAGTACCTAATCAAACCTATGTTTCAAAAAAATATTTTCAATAAAGAACAATCTGTATTTTATTTTTTTATTCAGCAGGATAGGAATCACTAATTTCATAGCATATTCTAAAATAAATTCTAAACCTAAATGACATCATTCCTGAGATAATCACTCTTTTCCCCCATGTCTACATTATTTATCAAGTTAGAGACACCCAGTGGAATTGATGCAATATTCTGTGTAAGTCTGTTAACTAGTTCAGGAAAGAAAAATAATCTTTACATTAATTCTATAGAAGATGGATTGGTGGATGTGAAATATATTTGTCCCTAACTTCAAATAATCATCATCAAAATTCCTCACCAGCATAAAAATAATAATCTGTGGAGTGTTTTTCCATAATGAAAAACTATTTTCATTTTTGTAATGTAGTATATGATTAGAAAAATAATTTAATTGACTTGCCGTTTGAAAGTTAAAATTATATCTAAAAAATGCATGTTGAAAATCAACTACCTTAAAACCAAAAAAAATTATTGTTACCTAAAAATTGGTTGGCATATTTTTGTGGGGTATTTATAAGCATATCCGTAAAAGAATGAGCAGGATGCCAATGTGTTTTTGTTGTTCACTTATGTCTGATCCCATTTGGAATTTTCTTTATATCTTTTTACTGTAGTAGTTTTCCATTCATTCTCCAGATCATTTAAAGATGATTGGCCTCAGACACTTCCCAGCTATGTGACCCTGGGCAAGTCACTTGACCCTCATTGCCTAGCCCTTACCACTCTTCTGCTTTGGAACCAATATACAGTATTGATTCTAACACAGAAGGTAAGGGTTTTTAATTTTAAAAATATCTCCTCTCCCTAATAAATTTTGCTTTCATTTGCAGTCATTTTCATGGAGTATTCACAAACTATGTACCCTAAGGTCATGTTGGAAAACCTATAGCATCCATGCCAAGGGGGCTGCTCCCCTCCCCCTCTCCACCATGCCTGAGGACATTTCTCTCATCATCTGCCCCTCTGCTGAGCAGTCCAATGAGAAAGCTTCCTCCCTCCTTTGTCTGGGGTAAGATGAGGGGCTCACACATAGTGTGAGGGTTGCAGTTAGGGCACTCAGTCTCTAAAAGGTTTGCCATCATGGCTTCTATTCATAGTAAAGTATATATGGATCAGGGAGGAGAGTCATTATCTTGTCTATTGGTGTGGCACAAGAACTTGAATCCCTCTGCTTCTCCCTTATGAGTTGCAGGCAAACATATATCTAATACTGAGGTATCATCCAGGTGGCTTCTATTTCCACCTCCTCATATTCCCACCAGTTTTTCAGGTACACTCATTTAATTTGTATCTCTTCACTTTTCATACAGGAGAATGTTTATGTGGGGTTGGGGGTCATCTCTTACAAGATACAGATGTTATGTTCTTCTTGTCCTGTCCAAGTGGAGAGAGAAAAATAAATTATAGCATAAACTCCCCTAATTAGACATCATTCTCCAAACTCCCCACCCCCATCATTCACCTTGAATGTAGCCCCTCCTTTAAGCCATCCATTCTTTGGACTTTTCCCCGTTATTGGGCTCCCAGACTTTCTGGGTAGGGTACAGCCAGCATAATTTCTTTAATTCCCCAGGTGAGCTTATTGGTGGTTCTAATGAGGGTATGCCTTTCACATGTGGTAGAGAGTCACTAATTCAGCCAAGTGTTTATTTCCTAGGTCCATTCCATTTCCAAAGCTCTGTGAAGCAGTGAGAGGTCAAATGGGATGGTGACTCAGCAGCACTTTGTGGTGTTCTTTCTGCCAGGAAATTCTAACACATCCTCCCTAAGGCATGAGCCTACAAATGAAGAGCACTCACTTTGGATTATGCAATATGAAACTAGGACTCAGATGCCTAGAAAAGTTATCTGGCTTTTCTAAATGCTTCCATTTCCACATTTGTAACACTAACTCTCCTTCATCATGGCTGCTGGAAACATATAACACTAATGAATCTCTCTATCTAGGACCATTATTAGCTAGGAGATACCTTAGTCACTACCTACTCCTATCCTGGCATTTTACAGGTGAACAATTGAGGATCAGAAAAGAAATGGACTTGCCCAAGATCATAAAGCTTGTTAGCAGCAGATCCTGGAAAAGAACCTATGTTTCCTGATTCCTCTCTCACATCATATAGTCCTAGATTTAGAACTGGGATAAACCTGGGAGGTCAAATAGTTCATTTTGCTCATATTATAGAAAACTGAGGTCCATCAAGGTTACATGAGTTGCCCAACATCATTTTATTTTATATTTTTTCCAGATAACATATAGGTTTGATTTTATTTTAATAATAATTTTCTAGAATTTTGCAAACATTGTTCTCTGCCTCTCACACCTCTCCCTCCTTCCTGAGATAACAGGTAATATAACGTAGATTGTACATGTGCCATACATTTTCATGTTTGTCATGTTGTAAAAGAAGGCACATACACTAGAGAAAAATTAATGAAGGAAATAAAGTAAAGAATGATATGCTTTAATCTGGATTCAGACTACATCAGTTCCTTCTATGGTGGTGGAGAGCCTTTTTCTTTATGAGTCCTTTAGAGTTGTCTAGGATCCTGGCATTGCTGATAACAACTAATTCATTCCCAACTGATCATAGTACATTATTAATGTTACTGTGTACAACATTCTCCTGGTTCTGCTAACTTGAATTGTCCATCATCATAAAGGAGAAAACTTAGCTTCATTACAGAGTCAAAAGGGGACTGTAGAAACCATTGAGTCCAACCTCTTCATTCTATAAATGAGGAAATAGAGATCTAGGGGAGTTAAGTGATTTCCCAAAGTCACCTGGGTAGTAAATATTGGAGATTGGATTTGAACCCAAGTTCTCCAATGACTAATGCAACATTCTTTCCATTTTATACTTATGTTTTGCCCCAGAGGCATAAGTAGGACCAATGTGTAGGAAGCAACATAGAGCAGTGAAAACATTAGATTTATAGTCAGAGGGCCTCAATTTGAATCCTACCTCTTGCCTTTGTGGTAGAACTTGTCATAGCAGTATTCTGTATGACTTTGGATAAACCTTTTCAAATTTGGGCCTGAGCCCAGTTTTCTTATCCCTAAAATGAAGACATTTTTGTTTTAACTCTATGTTTTAAATATGAAAGAGATAGATTTCTCCTTAACATGCAGGAAAAAAACATATAAGAACTAGTTAATGAAAAGAGAATTTGTTTTATAAATATGTATATACATATATATGAGAGAAGCACACAAAGATTTAAAATTTTTGCTTCATTAATACAAGTCATGGAATGCATGCTTACATGGCCATTTTTTCTGAAAAAAAAATATAGGGATTTTAGTGGATTGTAGGCTCCATGTGAATAAATAGGCAACCTAAAAAAACTAATGTCTCATGGATGCATATAGCTAAAGTGAGTAGAACCAGAAGAACAATTTTCAATACAAAAACAATGATGTATAAATAGACAACTGTGAAAGACTTAAGAACAATGATCAACAAAATAACCAACCATATTTCCAAATTACCAAAAATGAAGGACACTACTCACCTCCTAGATGAGAAATGATAGACTTTATATGAGTTTCATTGGATAAGGAAATTATACATTTTTTATTTGATTAACTATGCTTATTTGTTATGAGACTTTACTCTTTCAATAGGTATAAGGGTGAAGGAAGGATATAAGGAGAAAAATGAATACTTCTTAAAATTTAAAAGGCTAATATTTGAAGAGAGGCATAACTTCTAGAAATAGGGAAACTAAAATATCGTGCTGTTCTGTCCAGTTCATACTACATATGAAGTAACATATTCAGTTCTGGCGTGTTGTACTTCAGTTCAGGAAGGATATGGATAAGTCTGATGGCATCCAGAGGAGCAGCTAGAATTCCAGTGGGTTATGGCATAGTTTGTTACTGGTTTAATATTCAACTTCCTGGCAATTTGATGGAACCTGCCCAAACTTATGTTTTGCAGAAATTGCCTTCAAAAATGCTATGGTCACCTCCATGTCATGTGGAGACAGGAGATTTTTATGGACCATTAAAGGATGAGTCCTGATCACAAAGTATAAATGAAAGAAAATAGATAAGATTATAAAAAGGTATCTTCTGTACCCTAAAAAGACCTCCAGTGCATTTGATATGTCAAACATGGAAGATTTACAGGACAAGAGCCATATATTATGGAAAGTCATGAAGCATTCATGATCTGTGCTAATGGAGAAATTATCCACAGTTACAAGATTACAAACCCATGTCAATATTTATATATACTTTCCCTTGTCATATTCAAGTGATGAATCATACCCTACCAATCTCTATGATACTTGTAAAATCACCCTTACTTTACTGTGTTAAGATTTCTACTTCAATCAAAAACTTTCACTGTTACAGTATTATGGCAATAAGGTAGAAACCATTTACCCAATTTGTGAGCAATGGCTGAGTACATCAGGAGTAAATGAAAATGGTAGAATATTATTGTATGACCAAAAATTTTAGGGAAAATTTAAAAAATGAGATGACATGGTAAAGTAATGAAGTATGATAAAATCAAGTCCAAAGAACAATATACACACTAACTACACCCATGAGAATTAAAAAAAATATTGCCTATGTCTGCCCTTTGATCCAGCCTACAAATTTATGTATAAATGCCAGAGATGCTAGTCCTCCCTGAACACCCTTTTTAGGGCTGCTCATCTACTTTTAGCATCACCCAACTCTTGCCCATGGTTCCAAGAAGCTGTGACTTGCATAGAGGCCACATCTTGGGAAAAACATCTCAGCAAATGGGCTACACCAGATTGAAGGTAATCAGTTAGCCTCAGAGTTGCCTGTGAGTTGGGGTGATAACTACCCCAAGCACAAAAAGGCTTTTTTCAGTGGAAATGGGTAGAGGAGAAGGTCATTCATTGCATCCTGGGATATTACAAGTTGTCTTGACTTATGTATTACTACTGGACTTCAGTGACAGAGAGAGAGAGAGAGAGAGAGAGAGAGAGAGAGAGAGAGAGAGAGAGAGAGAGAGAGAGAGAGATGATTTTGTGTAACTGCCTCATTCAAATCCAATTCATGGAAAAATCAAGATTTCATCCATTGATGCCATTGGTCCTCTTCAAAATAAAGAATGAACAACATTCATGAGCCTATAAGGGCTGCCTCTCTTCTAAAATATTGCCTCCTGTTTATTCGTAGACCTGTTTGTTGACCTTTCTATGCTGTATCTTGTATACACTTAATCATAATAGCTAATAGTAGCAGCTAACATTTATATAGTGCTTACTCTGTGCCAGGCACCATGCTTGGTAATGATGATCTCATTTGATCCTTTCAGAAACCCCAAAGAGGTAGGTGCTATCATTATACACATTTTTTTTCTGATAAAGAAACTGAGGCAAAGACAAGTTAAGTGATTTGTCCTTGGTCACATAGCTATTTTCTGAGACAAAATTTGAAGTCAAGTCTTCCTGTCTTCAGATCCTCCTAGCTGCTTCCTTATTTGTTTACATGTTATCTCTTGCATTGGACTGTAAGCTCCTGATAATCAGGGACTCTTTTTGCCTTTCTCTGTATCCCCAGTCCTTACCATAGGACATGGCATGTAGCAAGCACTTAATAAATGATAGTTGATTGATTAATTGATTACTACTGAAAAGATCAAGAAGCAGCATTTACTGAATGGAAAGAACTTAAGTACAAAATTGATTCATTTGTTGACCAATTCATCTCTCCATTTGAATTACCATAAAGATAGCCACTCCTCCCCTGCCAAGTCCCTACTTGATGGGTATTGGGTGCTATTGTAGCTAGCAGGGACTCTACCTTTAACATGCTTATAATTGGGAAAGCAAAAGTCAAATGGAAAAAATCCTTAATCCTACTAAATATACCCTAGGAAAGCTGACACAGTATGATAATCATTCAGACAAAAACAAGGTATGTTAAGACAAAACCAAAGAATGATTTGGCATTAGTGAAACATGTATGTCAAAATAAAGATTTCATAGGAAAAAGTTTAGGGCAAAAACCTCACAATAATGGCCATTTTTGCTTCTTAGCAAATATTTTATTTTCTTCTATTATTGTCTGTGTGTTCAAAAGAGAAGTTGTTTCATTTTCGAAGTTGTAATCAATAATCTCAAAAATAGAAAATACACTTGGAAACGAGGCAATGTACTTCTTGCTAAGGGGAGCTCTGGGATCATGGTAGGGAAAACCAATGAAGATGTTCCAAGTTGAGCTCAGTAGCAGGGATTGGTGTTTATTTGTCCCTTTGAATAGGATTCTTGTGCTCACTTTCCCTACCACAAGGCCCATTATAAAACCCAGTGGTGAAGGCTGTCTGGATTTAATTGAGGAAGAAATAATAACCTATAGCCTGATCTGTTATAGGTGACATTTGCCCCATTCACTAGGGAGCAGCTCTTTAAAGGGGTTTGAGAAACAGCAGCCAAGTACAAGAATTTAACAGCTGCTCTGAAACATTTGGAATGATCTAGACATAAGACCATTTTGTAAAACAAAAAAAATTAAATCAAAATGGAGTTAATGTTTAGCCTTATGTTTGGACATTGCCTTGGTTAATAATTATCTTACTTTTGTCTTTATAAGATATGTAGATATGAATCCTTTTGTTATTGAAAATTTCATTATAATATCTATAAAATGAAAGAGACAACATGACCTAGTAAATAGAGAGCCAGCCTCAGAGCTAAGTATTGGCTCTAATACAACCTGGCTGTGTAACTCTGGGAAAGTCACATAACCTCTCAGTATTCTAGGTATACTATAAGGGTATAGTAGCTCTATAATAGTACAAGTTGCAAGAAAATATGATCTGCATCGGTAGACCAATAAAATTACAGGTTCCATTTCCATCCTCATCCAAATAGGCACAAGTCATTATTTTCAAGCTTTGTCTATAGATTCCAACCCCCACAATTTACACAGCTTTGGCAATAATCTTACTATGGAGTATCTCCTTGAAACTTAGCCACTGTAATTTTTAAAATAAAAAACTATATACAAATGTGTGCATATGCCAGGATATAAGTAATGAGGCTATGAGTTGAATGAATATAAACATTGGCCAGAGAGTAGAGAATATAATTTCAAATTCCAGTTATGCCACCAATTAACTGTTTGACCTTGGGCAAGTCATTACCTCTTTGAATGTCAGTTCTCTCTCCTATAAAATGAAGGAATTAGGACTGAGTGGTTTGTAATGTCCCTTCCAGTTAAAAAATATGATGATTCTTTGCTGTGCTCTGGAGGCATGTAGGTGTAGGTACTCACCTACTGAAACATAAAACTGTTGGTATATCATTAAAGCTTGAAAAATGAAAGTAAATGAAATTCAGCCACGGGGGTCTTTTACCTCCTACAGTCTTCCCTCTTCTTTGATTTCTTACAATTCCTTTTCACTTCCTAGGGATAGTTCATAGATTTAGAGTTCATATTTCATAGCTCAAGAGGTGAAAGGAGTTTCTGTTTTATCCCATAGGTGGGAGTCTCTGAAGATTTTTTTTCCAGCAGAAACTCCTCTGTATTAAGATGACAGAGAGGAACTTGAGAATGGGGAAGGGAGGAAAAAGGTCCTGGAAAACTACTCTCCCTTGCTATATTGATTCTATAGTGATGAAAGAAAAATTTCATTTTAAAGTCATTAATTACACTGAGTAATTAGAGGTATTTAGATTATGGACACACAAAATGTAACCGAGGTACTTACAGTTGCTTAAAAGGACTTAAGAGTGTTTAGAGGTACTTAAAATACTTAAGAGTATTTGAAGGTATTTAAGGTTACTTAAAGTACTTAGGGCATACTTAGAGATAGTTTTCACTTCCTAGGGACAGTTCACAGATTCATAGTTCATACTTAATGACTCTACAGGTGAAAGAAATTTCTGTTTTATCCCATGGGTGGGAGTCTCTGAAGATTTTTCTTTAGAACATGGGAGTGATGGGATCAGACTCTTCTGTGTTAAGATGAGAGAAAGGAATTTGGGAATGGGGAAGGGATGAAAAAGGTAATAGAAAACTGTTCTTCCTTGCTCTGTGATGATAAAAGAAAAAATTTTATTTTAAGGTAATTAATTACACATAGGTATTTAGAAGTATTCAAACTATGGGACACACAAAATGTAACAGAGGTACTTAAGATACTTAGGTGTACTAAAGGATATTTAGGGTTACTGAAGCAAGCTAGTCCAATCTTCTCATTTTATAGATGAGGTACCCAGGAAGTTAAGTGTCTTACCAGACATGCAACAGGTTTTTTTTTTTTTTTCTAATTTAACCCAGTCCTATTAATATGCTTAGGACATGCAAAGAAGACTTTGTACAAGGCAGTGGGGCTACAAAGACAAAACAATTATCACAGTTCTCAAGTTTACTATCTATTGGGGAATATGACAAGTAGACAGATAAACTTAAGATGAGGGAGAGAATATTAATAACAAAAGGCATCAAGAAAGGCTTCTTATAGTCAGTGGCATATAACATGTCATGAAGGAATCTGAGGATTCTAAGTGGGGCAGATGAGGTGGGATTGCCTTCTAGGCATAGGAAATAGAAAAACAAAGGTAGGCAGGTGGAAGATAGAGCACTGAATTTATGGGGAATAGACAGATTTTGCTATAAGATAGAGTGTAAGAAAAGGAGAAAAGGACAATAAATTCAGAAAAATAGCCTGGAGCCTACTGGTTATAGCTGTAATATTAAGCCTGGAATTCTTTGCTAATATAGGAATCTAAGATTTGAGGAGTTGGCTTCTTCATATACATATATATATATATATATATATATATATATATATATATATATATATATATAACCAATTCAGTAATTCTGTCTCTTGCTTAACCATATGGCCATTCAGCTCAGGTTTTTTTTAACAATATAGACCTGAAAAAAAATTTTTTTTTTCTCTAAAGCATTTAGAACCAGTCTATTCATCAAGATAATCTATGCCTCACACATACATTTTACTTTCAAGGCTTTGGGCCTATCTGTGACAGGAAGTGATGTAAACAATGAATACAGAGTCTGGAACTCAAGGATAAATATCATAATAAAATTTTATTTGTATGTAATGCTGCAGAGCAACAGGGGAAGGAGGCACAAAATCATTACCAAAAAAATGAATAAGATCTCATGGGTAAATTAAATTCCCTAAGGTTATAAAATGTTGGAAGGCTCCCCGATTTTAAGGTAATTCATTCTTTTTCCTCTGTTTAACACATGACTTTCTGCTATTTTACACAATTTTGCTCAGCTTTCTAAATCAGAGTTCAAAGATAATATGGTGCCATTCCATAAAATGGACTTTAAAACATAATAGCATCTTAATCACTATCTGACTAGGTATAATCTAACAATCTATTAGACATTTATTAAGCACATATTGCAAATCATACATTACTATTTATAGGGACAGAAGCTAGAAACTGGATTTGTAATTTATTTGATATAGAAAATGTCTAAGTGAAGAAACTTATTTTACCAAGGCCAAATGACACTTTCACTGTAATTTATAGTTTTAGACAAATGCTTAGAACATTAGAAGATTGACTTGTCAAGTTCACACAGTCTTTATACATCAGAGGTAGCATTAGAACCCAGGTCTTCCTAGCTTCAAGACTGGTTCTCTCTCTGCATCTCTATGCAACCTTCCAAACACTGGGATATAAAAACACAAATGGAAAAAGAAAATAGGAGCTTATATTCTAAGGCATAAGCACATGTACTTGCAAATAAATATAAATATGTAAATATAAAATATACCACAAGCCTAAAGTGTTTCTTTCCTTACTACTTTTAGGAGTGTAAATTTTCACTCCCTAATGAATCTCACCCAGATGTTCACTGATCTGCTTGTTTGGGCTAGAATCATTCAGAATCCATGGCTTATGAGCTATCCAATTATTTGACCTCTCAGAGCTTAAAAGTTTTTTGATAATATTTTCACCTCCCACTTTACAAAGTTATTGTGAAAACCACATGAGATAATGAGCTTGTTCACTCCATTCCCCATACTTATACTGCTTTCTCATCTGATGAAATCCGACCCCTTCAAAGACCCAACTCAAATTTCATCTCTTCCATGAATTCCTTCTATAGCACCATCTCCTTCATATCTCATAAATACCACCAGTAGGAAATGATCTTTCCTTCCCATTTCTTTATGCCTCTAATTTATGAGTGCCTACTTATCAATTTGACTTTGTTACACTAAAGTTTTTTTGTGTACATATGTATTCTCTATTCCAATTTAATCTCCTTAAAGATTATTTCTTATTTTTCTTCATATCATGATCATCACCTAATAATTTTGTAAGCTGTTTTCCTCAGTGTCCTCATCTTAAAATGGAAATAATAATAATATCTGCCTCCTGAGGTTATGAGGATCAAAGGAGTTAATAATTGTAAAGTATTTATCACAATCCCATGATAAGTGTTAAGTAAATGTTAGCTAAGATGATGTGATGATGAAGATGATGATGTATATTAGAACAAGCAATAAACATTTTGTGCACTTATTATTTCCAAGGAGCTGTGCTAAATGTTACAGATGCAAAGACAAAACAAAAAATAATGCTTCCCATTTCAAGGTACTTATATTCTCCTGGGGAAAAAATTATACATAAATAAATACTACATATCTGCAAAGTCTTTTCAATAGGGCAGGAATGGAAAGAACACATAACTGGGAGAGTGAAGATGAGCTACTATAAGAGTTAGCCTAGGACTATCGATTTAAAGTTGGAAAGGACTTTGAGGGTGATTTAGTACAACATCCCCCCAACAAATTTTATAGATGAAAAATTGAAATACAAAAAGATGAGATGATTTGCTTGGGGTCATAAGGTTTGTTAATGGCACAGCAAGGAACTGAACGTAGGTGTAATTCCAAATTCAATTCTCTTTCTGCTATTCTAACAGAGTATCGGAAATCTGAACTTTGAAAAAAGAAAAGAAGCATTTATTTAGTGCCAACTATGTGCCAGTTAAGCCCCTCACAAATATTATCTCATTTGATTCTTACATCAAGCATAAGAAGTGAATATTTTGATTAGCACCATTTTTCAGATCAAGAAATGGAAGGAGGTAGAGAAGTGACTTTCCCAGGGTCACAGAGCTAGTATGTGTCTCAGACTAGACAAATTGAAGTCTTCCTGATTTTAGGCTCAGAACTCTACCCACTGGTACCTACCTATATTATCACATTAATTTATTAACTAAAGCAATTAATAGTTCAAAAGATCTATGATTTAATGAGTGAGGATATTCCCCTTTTAAGTCAGACTACAAACTCTCCATACCTTAAGATTTGATGCTTAAAAATTACTTTGGTTCAAAAATTAATCTTTTGTGATCATTTATTTGATAAGCAATTAGATTGAGTATATAAGTAGTTAATAAAGGCTAAATAAATTGAACTGAAAAGTACTATACAAATATAAATTATTATCTTTTGTTTCATGGGTTAGGTTAGAGCAAGGAATAATTGATAGATAGGCTGTATATGCTTCTGTTATCCCCAACATGTCAAAAGAAACCAAGAAAAGCCTCCAGCTCTTGAACTTGAGGCGCTTCAATGAACCTGAGGGAGGACATGGAGAGGATGAATAGCCAAGAATGGTTTGCAATTTACAATATAAGAAGGAGCATTCACCATGATGAGATCACTGATTCACTGTTATTGAGAAGTAGCTAATCATAGGGGATAGGCACAAGGATTCACAACTTCTTCAAACATTACTAATTGTGTGACTGATCATTTCATTATCCTTTAGTTTCCTCATCTATAAAATGGGTGGATGGAGGAAGTGAAATAGAGAGGGGAGAGACCTTTAAGATATCTATAAGCTTTATATTAAAAAAAATCTCCCTGTTCATTGTGCTGTGAAATAAGAAGCATATCATTTACACAAGAAAAAAAAAACTCATGTAGGAAATAAAGTAAAAAATGGTAATGCTTCAATATATATTCAGTCTCCATCAATTCCTTCTATAACCTTTTTTTATCATAAATCATTTGGAACTGTGCTGGATCCTTGCATTGCTATTAATTGTTTAGTTGATCACCATATGTTGTTGTTAATGTATACAATGTTCTCCTGGTTCTTCTCACTTCACTTTTCATCCCTTCATATAAGTCTTTCAGGTTATTTTATGATTGTCCTATTCATTGTTTCTTATGGCACAATAGTATTTTGTTACCATCATGTACCACAACTTGTTCAGCTATTCCTCAATGAATGGACGTGACTTCAGATCTAATTTTTTGCCATTACAAAAAGCTGCTACAAATAGTTTTGTTTAAGTAGGTCCTTTCCCACTATATTTGAACTCTTCATTAGCTAACTTTAAAATGATAATCCTATAATTGTTATATTGCTGAACTGACCAAAATCCCACTGTCGTTTAGTCATTTCAGTCATGCCCAATTTTTCATGAACCCATTTGGAGTTTTCTCAGCAAAGATACTAGAGTGGCTTGCCATTTCCTTTTCCAGCTCATTTTACAGATAAGGAAACTGGTACATAAAGAATTAAGTGACTTGCCCATCCACGGTCACAAAGCTAATAAGTATCTAAAGTCAAATTTAAACTCAGATCTTCTTGACTCCAAGCTCAGTGCTCTAACCACTTTATAACCTAGCTGCTCCAAATCCACTATATTTTAATTTAACATGTATGTATAGAAAAGAAAATAATATAGGTGATAGTTCTCTGTCACCTACAAATGACCATGATCCAGTGTAAAAATTGTAGGTGACAGAGCACTGTCACCTCCAATATTTCCTTTTCTATACTTAAACATTAAATTGAAATATAGTGGATTTTGGTCAGTTGGGAAATTTCATTTGATGCAGGTTTCAGCTATTAAAATAAAAAGAGGGAGAAGGTGAAGATGAAAAGAAAGCCAAAGAAGCTAGTGAATCAGAGCAGGCCACTAAAGGCAAACAATTATTTTTAAGGTGACTTCTCTCCACCACAAAAGCCCTTCTTCTAGGCAGAGAGTGGGAAATAAAATATCTGTAACCCTACAGAGAAGTCCCTGGGGAAGCTGCTGCCTCTGTAGATAGACAGCTCAACTCTAGGGAGGCTTCACAATCTTCAGACAAGAAACCCTGGGGAAGGAGACCAATTGTATAAAGGGAACATGGTTTGCACAAAAGCATGGCATTAGTTTGTACTTGCAAGTGGTAAAGGGAAAAGAATTCAGCAAGATTAGCAGTAGATTGTGGGTTAAAACAGACTTAGAAAGCAAAGATATTGTTCTAACAAAAAGAAAAATGTTTCTAGCAAATAAAATCAAACCCAAGTCATTTTTCTAATCTCTGCTCCTCACTGTTTGGTCTTGGCTTCCAGTGACAGTTATAAAGAAGCCTGAACCTATGGTGACTGAGCAGCATTTGATTGGCAATTATTAGCATTCTCCCCATGATATTTATATAGCATTGTAAGACCAGCAAAATGGTTCAAATACATCATCTCAATTTGAGCCTCCTAAGCAACCTGTGAAATAAGTACCTCAGGCATTATCTGCCCCTCCCTCCTCTTTTTTTTTGTTTCTTTTTACTTCTGGGGAAATCAAGTCCCACTAAAGTGTTTTCCTTGTGATTATGTAAGTAGTCTTGGATACAGGGTTTGGATATGATATAAGTCTTATAGGATAAGTGAGATAAAGGACCACAGTTAGCACAGAAGGATTGGCCAAGGGATAGTTTTTGATGATGGAGGAGATACAGACATGTTTGTAAGCAGCAAGGAAGCAGCCAGAAGACAGGAAGAGATTGAAGATAAGTGAGAGAGTGGTGATGTTAGAGGGGGCAATCTGTTGGAAGATATGGGATGGAATGGGCTCATTTGTGCATGTAGAGGGGTTTAAGTTGGCAAGAAGAACTATCTATTCATGTAACATGTGAGTGAAGAAGATAATGGTAGAAGATATATCAGTGGTGTGAGATGAGATGCGGAGAATGGGGCAGTTCTCTGCAAATGACCTCAATTTATTAAATAAAATATAAGTCAAAGTTCTCCACTAAGAGGGTGTAGGTAGGGGAGGGTTTCAAAAGTGATGAAAAGGTTTAAAAGAGCTGCCATGGAGAATGAGATAGTGAGTTAATTAGGAAGCTATAAAAGTATTGCTCTGAAGGAGTGAGGGCTCAGTTGAGGTTAGGTAACATTAATTTGTAGTAGACCCAGCCGGCATAATTTCATGATTTTCTTCACCTTTGTTCAGCCACATGTGAGCCTTCAGAAGTGAAGGCTCTGAATGGTGGTAGTGAAAAATGGAAATTATGATGCCAGAAGGAGCAACTTCACAAGGTAATTATAAGGGTCAGATAGAATAATATATGTAAACCATTTTATGGAATTTAAACTGCCAAATGAATGTCAGATATTATTGTATGCTGAAGATTGTTTTTGGGTTCTTTTAAAAATTTTGTGGCTATAAGTACCACAAAGAGTCTAATCATTTGCTTTCCTTCTTTCTAATTATATCACCAGCCTAGATTCTTTTCTGGAGGACTTTAGGACATAGCTAGGCATTACAATGGGTAGAGTCCTGGACTTGAATTTAAGACCTGAGTTTGAATTTGACCACAGATACTTATTACTTGTGTGACTTTGTGCAAGTCACTTATGCTTTACTTTCCTCTTCTGTCTCTATGCCTCAGTTTCCTCATCTGTAGCTTGGGGATAATAACACCAAATTTCCAGGGTAATTGTGAGAATAAGGTGAGATAATACTTGTAAAGCACTTTGTAAACTGAAAAGTACTATATAAATGCTAACTAATAGTAATCATTTCTTTTACCATTCCATGATATTTCTTGTGTGCAAGACTGTTGATAACATACTTAAGTACATGTCTTTCCATATCTCTTTGGACTGTGAGAAAATGTCTATTTCCTGAATTTTTGTGTCCTGCCCTCTCACCCACTTATTATATTTCAATAGATGTATACTGGGTGCGAGTTATGTGCAAGGCATTGTGCTAAGCATTGAGGATGAATTTAAATTCAGCTGTTTGGCCATAGGCAAGTCACTTAACCTCTGTCTGCTTTAGTTTCTTCACTGTAAAAAGGGGATCAAAATAGCATCTACCTTCCAGGGTTGTTGTAAGGCTCAAATGAAATAATGATTGTAAAGTGCTTAGCACAGTATCTGGCACATACTAAATGCTATATAAATGTTTGCTATTATTATTAGATTATTATATGAAAGAAAGGTAATGTTCTCAGGATGCCAAACAACACGTACTTTTTATACATGGCCAATGTGGGACTTTATTTTTCTTTTGCCTGATTATCCATTTTTTTTCATAGTTCATTTTAAGGAGTAAAAAAAAGTAAATGCTTTCCAAAAATTATTTTAAAACAATAGTATGAATAAGAATGATAGAATATGGGTCTAGATGTCCATGATCAATGAGCAATCATGTATTAAGCACATATTATGTGTCTAGCAGTGTGCTCTTTGAAGAAGACAACATGTATTCAATAACTACAAGATAATTAGAGAAGGAAGGCACTGGCATTTGCAGGAATCATGAAGTACAAGTAAATGGTGATGTTTAACCTGCATCTTGAGTCAGAGAAGTTTTCTACAAGGTAAAGGTGAGAAGGGAATGAATATTCAGCCTAATGGATGGCAAGTTCACAGAGATTTGAAATGGAATATGGTATATAAGGCCAATTTGGTTAGATGGTAGAGGTAAGAAAGGGGAATAATATATAATGAAGTCATAAAAATGAGTTCAGACCAAGTGGTAGAGGTCTTTGAAGTCAAACAAAGGAGTTTATTGTTACTGTAGTCAAGAGAGTCACTGGAGTTTACTGAGTAGGGCACACACAACAAATCCCAAATGTCACTCAACATCACCTGTTGTCCTGAGATGAATATTTTCATGATGAGGGTTCTTCTTCAGTGTGAGTTCTTCTTGCAAGGTCACATGGTTAAATGTCTTGCTCTGTGATGGTCAGACATCTGGCTTCTTCTCTCCTCTTCTTGATGGGCTTTTCTTAGTCAAGAAGAGTAATTCACATCTTCCCTAACGCCCTCATACTATTAGAATAGGGAGTCTGAAAGCTATTTCCACTTGCACCTGGGCAAAGACATCTCACAGATCTAGCACTTTTAGTTGACAGAGTAGGATTTCTTCTCTGTTAAGTGATGCCATTTGTATTTCAATACTTGACTGCCACTGCACCTATCAAGTCTTCAAGACATTGGACCCATGAACTAATGAGGATATTTCCTCTAATTATGCAGGGCACAATTCATTTCAACACTCTCATCCTCTGTGATGCATGTTCATGCCTGTAATACTCTAACTACTGTGAGGCAATTAAAACTTGCTCTTGCTATTTGACTAACTTTTCTGATTACATATCTCCTTGATAACCTCCACTACAGCATTCTCATTGTTCATTTCTTGGTTGGTAATATTTTGGAGTCTTTTCAGATCCAGAATGCCCTGCTAGACTAGCTTGGGTCCCTTAAACTTTAATTCTTTGGACACCCTGATACATCATTATTTTAAACACTGTACGGTTCTGTAGAAAAAGATGACCAAAAGCCCTCCCACTAGTTTTTGAGATTCCACTGTCAGGCAGATACCTCAAGGAGGTTAAGATAGAAAGGTTCGCATATATCCTAAAGTATTATGGCAATACTTTTTTGTAATAATAAAGAATTGTAAACAAAATAGATGCCCATCATTTGGTGACTGGCTAATCAAATTTTGATGTGCCCATAATGGAATATTGTGGCTCCATAAGAAATGATGAATGTAGAGAAATTAAAGAAGTATAGGAAGATAAATGAGCTGATATTAGGTAAAGTAATCAGAATACACCATATACTCAATGAGTACAACAATGTAAGTTGAAAGAACAACCATCACAAAACGAAATTTAACTGAAGAATTCTTCTGACTGGCCTTGACACAAAAGAAGAAGGCAGAAAATGATCTCTCCCTTTTCTACAAGGTAAGGAACTATGAATGAGGAACACTGTAAATATTGTCATGCTGGCTAAACTGCTTTTGTTAAACTGCTTCATTTTTTCCTTCCTTTTTAAAAAAGTCCTTGTTACAAGAGATGGTTTTCTGAGGAGGATATGGCAGATCATGATATACTGCAGTTTTTGACACTGCAGTCAGAGTTGGCATACAATGTCAGCACAAGATATACAATGTGTTAGTGAAGAGTTGATCTTTGAACGTGGATCCCAAGAACTTCAATAGCACTGGAGAGCCCTTTTCAGGAGAGAAGATAACTAAAGGAGAGGCCAGGCATATAATTAATTACCAAACTGGTTAAAATGTGAGAGGGAAAATAGATTTTAATGCTCATTTTCTTAATTTACCAGGAAGTTGAGGTTCCCCTTTTGGTCAAAGAATCACTCCCAAATACAACAGAGGTCAGAGTCCTATTCTATGTAATACTGCCCAGTTCAAAAGAAACAGAAAACATTTATCAATATTGTCCCTCATCTTGCTGGGTCAAAATAATATTTGACGCCAAAGCATTTATAGTCACAGTTTTTAGAAGTAAAGAACTGGAAATAAGGTAGATAACCATTGGTAAGGAAATGGCTAAAGAAGTTGTGCTACAGAGTAAAAGAATGCTATCAGAAATAAAGAATATGAAAAGTTCAGAGAAATATGCAAGAACATGAACTGAGCCAAAGTGAAATCAATAGAAATAGTGAAAGTAACAATAAAAATAACAAAATATACAATGTCCACAGCAATGTAAAGCCAAATATCAGAAATAACAAAAAACAAAACTGAACACTGGAATTATAATAATCCAGCTTGGCTCCCCAAAATAAATGAAAATGCAGCTTTCTTTTATTTGCAGAGGTAAGGGAGGTTAAGGTAAGAGGTTAGCTTTGCTGAACCACTTAAAAAAATATTTGTCAGGAGGGTTCACTTTCTTTAAGATGAGGAGGGAACAGATATATTGGAAAAGGAAAATTCTGTAGAAAAAAAAACAATAAAAACAAAGATTTTTTATTTTTAAGCACTGAGCAAAGACCTTGACATTCTCTGTGGATTGCTTGAAAAACTAACTAGTTATGTTCTAACAGGTTTATTAGATTCCAAAAACATCAAAAGCATATGAAATAATGCCTGTAAAGCACTCTGTCAGCTTTAATAGCTCATATCATTATAGAGAAAGTGCTGGATGAACTGTCAAAAAGGCATCAGATCAAATATAATTTATGACAATTAGTTGTGTGACCATGGTGGGTAATTTACTCTAGGAACCTTAAAAAAATATTTTAAAAAATCTTATCTTTATAATTAGGATGATTACACCTATTATATCCACCCAAAAGGGTAACTGTGAGTGCATATACAAAATATTTTACAAACTATAATGCCCTATATTTCAATTACCTATTATGATTGTATTGCCTAGGACAACCCTGAGGTCATGATTATGGGCATTATATCCCTAAATGTCTAACACAACCCTTTGCCAATAGTTGGTGAGTAAATTATATTTGCTTAATGAATGAATAAAGGATAAATTAATGAGTAGAAAAAACACATTTTAAGTTGAAACTTCTTCTTTCAATTATAATTTAAAATGTAGTCAGAATTAGAAATCATTCTGTGCTCCCTAACTTGAGGAGAGATTAAGAGACAGCCCACCAGTTTGACATTTTTTGAGTTAAAGAAAAAATCAGTATGTTAGGCATGTGTAATCTTCATGACAGCTAAATAGGAGTGAGAAAGGTTTCATTACTTATATAGCTACATCATGGTTTTGGCATCTCATTTCCTTTCAGAATAATTTAGCAACTATATGGCATGGACATATATTTGGAGATTGCCTTTCATGGTCATTTCTTGATAATCTAACTTTATTCTTTGAAAGAATCCTAATTTATATTTTTATTCTGTTGTCCATCATCACAAGACTCAAAGGAAAAAGAAAATCCAGGTAATCATCTAGATGGTTTATCAAAAAATTATTAAATATCTATATATTTGAGAGAGAACACACTGAAGTGGAGGAGGCCAGAATTCAAGATCTGATTTTGATGCTAAAGATTTGGGTGACCTTGGAGAAAGATCATTTAAATATATCTAAACCACAATTTTCTCATTTATAATTTGGGGTGGTACTACAGGACATGTAGTATGTCCCTCACAAGATTATTATGATAATCAAATGAGATAACCTATGTAAAATATTATATAAACTTTAAAGTTCAATGGCTACTTAGCATTATTATTTATAACCAAGGATTCTCAGTTCAAGTTCTGGGTCTGTCACCCATTACCTGTGAGACTTTTTATGCAAAATGAAAGGATTGTACTATATGACTTCCTGGGTTCCTTTCAGCTCTAAATCAATCAATCCAATCTTATCTATCTACCTATCTATCTATCATATATAACAAATTTACTTGCCTTCTTCCTAGGGGCAAAATTAACATATTTGTATAAAATAATTTTTAAAAACTTAACTTATTTTTCCAGATTGCATATAAGATTACAGATTACATTTATAAGATTATGTGATTATATTACATCATTATTTTTAATAATTGTTCTTTGCCATTTTGTCTTTTCTTACTCCCCCTAAAAGATAGAAGGTAATGACATATAATACATATTTCCGTGTTTGTCATATTATGAAATGACATATATCACACAATAGAAAAATTCATGGAGAAATAAAGTAAAGATCTGCATTCAAACTCAGTTCCTTCTGTGACTGTGGATAACCTTTTTAATCATGAGTCCTTTGGAATTGTCTTGGATCCTTGCATTATTGATAAAAGTCAATGTCGTTCACAGTTGATCATTACATTATTGCTGTTATTATTATCTATGTTCTGGTTCTGCTCACTTCACTTTGCATCACTTCATGTAAGTCTTTCCAGCTTGTCTGTAAGTGAGAGAGAGAGACAGACAGACAGACAGACAGAGAGACAGAGACAGAGAGACAGAAAGAGAGAAAGATAGAGAAATCATTTTGTTCCTCATTTCTTATGGTACAATAGAATTCCATTATAATCATATACCACAAGTTGTTCAGCTATTTCCCATTGGTGGACACCCCTTTAGTTTTCAGCTCTTTACAACCTCAAAAAGATCTCCTATAAGTATTTTTATACAAGTAGGTCCCTTTCCCCTATCTTTGATCTCTAGGATACAAACCTAGTAGTGGGTATTGCTGGGTCAAGGGGCATGCATATCAGGTCATTTTTAGCACTTCCTTTTAAGACAAAATGATGCCAGTCATTAAACATTTATTAAATGCCTTCTATGTGCCAGACACTGGGCTAAGCCCTGGGAGTACAAAACATTGTTAAAAAAATTAATCCTTGCTCATGAAGAAATCAGAATTTTGTTCATTAATATCATGAAAGGAAATAAAAATGCATATGATCAAAATTTTTATGAATTTTTAGATGATCATGTGAGTAAAAAAAATTAAACATATTACAAATAGTTGAAAAAACCCTCAATGGATTAATACTCTTAAATTAATATAATACCCCTGGGTTTTATAGCATAACAAAAACACTCTTCTTAAACTTCGGGGAAGCTTCCCAGTAATCATCAGATCCCAGAAATTCTTGGGCCTAGATCTTGAGGTGATGCTGGGAAGCTACCACTGTCTCCCTCTTCCCAATTCAGGGGAAAAAGTCTTATTCCTCTTCTAGAAGCCTGATGCAGCTGGCCCAAATTAGAGGCATACTGCACCTCAGACTTCTTACTCTGTGGCCAATGCCCAGGGATTGCACTTGCCTCAGTCTCTGTAATTCATAATTGTCTGCTTTCCTTGAAGTTACCTTTTCCAATTCATACCCATATGGCCTGTACTCAGACTGCCATGACAGTCTTGCTTTTGTTATGCCACTACCTTTTGGGGGTTTTCCTTTTATATTACTTTCATTCCACTAAAATGATTAAATTAGCTATAAAAATAGCACAGTATTTTAGAGGAGCTTATTTTAATAATATCCATCATCATAATTCTTAGTTGTGATTATAAAATTAACTTATATTTTGTAGTGCTAAACACTAAAAATAAAAGACAAGATGATATAGTGGAGAGAGAACTGGCTCAAGGGTAGGAAGATTTAATCATTAAATGAAACAAATTCAAGTTCAAGCCTCACCTCTGGTGCATCCTTGTGTGATTGACCAATTTATTTACCTTTCAGTTCTCTAGGCAGCTCTGTAAGACCATAAATTGTAGAGAAGGTGGCAACCTGCCTTACTAGAAGTTTCCTTGCCTAGGATTTCCCTATACCATTGAAATTATAATCCTGTCCAATCCCTCTCCTATGCTTTTTCAAAGTGTTTTTATATGGTGCAGATCAAAACCTGACTATGCCTTTTAATTTCCCAATTAGATATTTCAAATATCCTTTTGATAATAGTAATAAATAAAACAGGTTAGTAATAGATAAGTTAGGTGGACAGATATAATCTCCATTTCAAAGATGAGGATACTGAAGTTCAGGTCAGGTTAAGAATTTTGACTTGGGTCATACGGATGAAGCTAATACTAGATTAATCATAATACCTAGGCAAGTGTTTTGTTTTTTTAATTTTTTTTATTTAGAATATTTTTCCATGGCTATATGATTCATGATCTTTCCCCCTTCCCCTGCTCTTTCCTCCCCCTTCCAGAAGCTGACAAGCAGTTCCACTGGGTTATACACGTATCATTGTTCAAAACCCATTTCCATGTTGTTCATATTTGCTGTAGAGTGATCTTTTAACATCAAAACGCTAATCCTATCCCTATCAAACTACGTGATTGATCATATGTTTTTCTTCTGTGTTTCTGTTTCCACAGTTTAGACAAGTGTTTTTTCAAAGAGACATTCTGAAAATGTTTTGGGGGTCCTTGAAGAAAGGTCCCAGTTTATCCTTGGTGCTTGCCAATTAATTAGTAGGTGCTTAATAAATGCTGACTAATTGATTAATTGATTGATTTATATCCTAAAATTGGACCCCTCTCCTATTTGTCTATGGAACTCCTAGCAAAAATTGCCAGCATGTTGGGCATGCTATTGTATATGATGGATTTGGGGTAAAATGGAAAAGAAAAGGAACCAAAAAAAAAAATAATAACCCTGAGAGGCATCTGAGGCTCATGTAAAATTGTAAGTGCCCAGAATGGTGATTGATAGAAATTGCCCTAATATATGAATTAGCTGTAAATGTGTTTTTTAAATTCAATTTGGGCTAGAAAGCTAACCTTGAGGGTTTTAAGTAATGGGACATTAACTTCTCTGCCTTTTCCAAACTACCAAAGAACATAAGGTAAATGTCAAAAAATGAATAAAATAATGATAGATGCTTTGTGGTTGGTATTTTTTAATGACATTATTGCCATTGCAAACTTAAGCAAAATGAATCTGGTCATTTCAGCATAATCCCTGGTGGATAATAGCCTTCATTTCAAAAGCATTGCCCGAGAACTTTGAATTTGGCCACTTCTATTCAGGCTATATGAGCTAGCAATTCACAGACTCATCAAGTCTTAAAAGTGTAAAACACTTTTGAGGTCATCTATTCAAACTTCTCATCCAATGGAAAAATTTCATCGAGCTTCCCTAACAGAACCGTCCAACTTCCATCAATGTGGAAGCCATTAGCTGATAAGAAGGCCATTCCACTGTGAAATAGCTCTAATTTTTCTTAAGTTCCTTCTTAATTTGGGTCCAAATATGCTTCCCTGAAATTTCCACCTACTGATCCTAATTGTGCCCTTGAAATCATATCAGACACATGAATTTAAAACTAACATGTATTTGTCTCTTTAAAATGTTTAAATCACTTTATATGAATTATCTCTTTTGAAATTCGTAGCAATCCTAGGCAGCTAGGTCCCATTAGTTCTTTTTGCCTCTGTTTCCTCATCAGTAAAATGGGTATAATAATAGCACCTATTTCCCAGGATTGTTGTGAGAATCAAATGAGATAATATTTATGAATATTATCTTAGCACATTGCCTGGCACACAGAAGGCATTATATAAATGTTAGCTGTTATTTTTAACAATTACCCCCCCCCCATTTACAAATTGTAAAACTGAGTCTCAAAGAAGCAAAGTAATTTGCCTATAATCACACAGCCAGTAAATGCCAGAGGCAGGATTCAAACCCATGTCTTCCTGTCTCCAATTCCCACACTACTCACTATGTCATTTTGCCTCCTTAATAAGTATACAAATTAGTCTGCTCCTTCTTCTACATGACAAAACCTTTTAATTATTTGCTACATATCCTGTCCTCTAGAAGTCTTTTTTTTTCCAGGCTACAGTCAAGCCAACAAGAATTAATTGGACATTTCTTGGGTTCTAGATACCAGGCTAAATTTGGGATTATAGGAAAAGATAAAAAACAAAACAAAATAGAGCAGTTCCTGGTAATAAGGACTTCATACTTTAACAGACAGTATAAAAGGAAAGACAATATAAAAATAAGATATATACATATGTGGGGGAACAACTGGGGAAGAAATTTTGCTATAAATTTCTCTATAAAGGTCTAATTTCCAAGATATATAAAGATATGATTCAAATGTATACGATTGAAAGTAATTTTCCCAAGTGATAAAGGGTCTAAGGATATTAACAGACAATTCTCAGGGGAAGAAGACCAACTTATCTGAAGTCACATAAAAAAGTTTCAAGTCACTAATAATCAAAGAAATATAAACTAAAGCAACTCCAAGATTCCATCTCACATTCAAAGACTAGCAAAGCTGACCAAAAAAAAATGATAACTGTTAGAGAGGTTTGGGGAAAACAAGCATTTAGTTGTACTATTGGTAGAACTGTGAATTAGTCCAACTATTCCAGAAAGCAATTTAGAATTATGCAGAAAAAGTTACTAACTAGTGTGTACTCTTTGACCTAGTTATATTACTTCTAGGCCTGTACCCAAAAGATATTAAAGAGGAAAAAAACCCATTATGTACAAAAAGATTTATAGCAGCCCTTTTTGTAGTGGCAAGAAATTAAACTCAAGGTAATATACTTTAATTAAGAAATAGTCGAACAAATTGTGGTATATGAATGTAATAGAATACTCTTGTGCTGTAAGAAAGAATGAAAATTAAAGTTTCAATGAGACATGCAAAGGCTCACAAGAACTCTAGCAGACTGGAGTGAGCAGAAACAGGGGGAATAAAAAGCAATTTATACTAAAACATTATTATTAAAATAATCTTTAAAGACTTAAGATCAAATAAACGATCAATGATGAGGGCATGTAGTCTTTTCCCCATTCTTGCTATGTTTATCATAGCAAAATCAAAACAAAACAAAACAAAACAAAACAAAACATTCCCTGCCCCTTCAAAAAATAAGCAAAATATTCAAATCCTTATTGATTTGTGAACACACTGTACTATTGTTAATGCAATGGACTGTTAGAGTACCATTTTAAGAAAGAAAATCTGAATACTATAAAACAAGAGGAAAGTCTAAATTCAAAAACCAGTTGTGCCACCTGCCAGTCATATTAACTTGAACAAAATTTTTATTATCTCCAAGTCTCAAACTCTTTATAAACTGGAGCTGGACCTTGAAATAAGTCAATTTAATTAAACATGGAATTTATCATACAGATAGAGAGAGTCTATTTCAGACATGAGGTATAATAAGAACAAAGGCATGTAAATGAGGGTGGGCAGAAGAACAGAGGATAATAAAATTAAACAGAAGATAGAATATGTGAAAAACAAGAAAAGACTGGACCAATTGGAGCCAAAGTATAAAGGGCCTTGAATGACAATATTAGGCATTTAAACCTCATTATAGCCTATTTCATGGAACTACTTCTCCCCCTCATATCTTTTATCACAAGAGACAGATCAGTCTAATATTGAAAATGGGAAAGAATCATTACTAGGTAATACTCTACCCCTCTATACTATTTGACTTCCACCTTTCCCATAGTAGGCTTTAAATTAGTTCTAGTTGAATCAAGTTGAAGTCTGCAATGGAAGAAAAGCAGGACCCTCATTGGTGAATTTAATAATAATTTTTTTCCCATTGTATACATTAGCCTGTGGCCTCATGATGATTGATATAGGGGAAGAGCTCTTGTGCCAAATAGGCAGCAATGGGTTTATAGGTAGAGGTTTGAAGGTTTTAAGTAGAGGAATATTGGTGAATAGTGGGGCAGTTGGGATGATTTTTTGAGTAATAATGTTGAGGATAGATTTGGATTGTGAAAAGGAAAAACTATCTAGTGAGTTATTATAATAAAGTTATTACAATAAATAAATAGAGATAATGACTAGAACTAATTACAGTTAGTTATAGCAAGAGTAGAGAAAAGAGAATGGCTTTGGATGACACTGTAGAAATAGAAATGACTGGACTTGGAGATTAATTGGATGCCTTTGTAGGCAGGGCAGGGCAAGGTTGTTGAGGAAAAGGGGAAAATCAAACATTACTCAAAGATAATGACTCCAGGTGACTGAGAAGCACCAAAGTCTTCTATGCCAATAGAAGGTGCCAATAACAAAAATAAAGGTATTAAAGGAAAGAGCAAATTAATAGTGATTTGTAGAATTGAACTAGGCTTTCTTCATTAGTCACTAGTATAGGAATAATTAGACAGTGAAGTATATAAGAATGTCAGACTTAGACCTGGGGAAAATTTGAGTTCAAATCCAGACTCAGAAACTAACCAGTTGTGTGACTCCGAGCAAGTCACTTACTCTGTTTGCCTCAGTTTCCTTGACTGTAAAATAATAGCACCTATGTTTATTGTGAGAATTAAGAGTAAAAATCATGATAAAGTGCTTAGTACAGTGCCTGGCACAACATAAGTACTATGTAGATACTAACTATTATTATTATTGTTTAGTCTGTCTGAATTTCCCAAAGTATAATGGAATTTCCATTTGTAATTGTACTAGGGACCCAAGTTCTGTTTGTACTTTTACAAACCAAAGCATAAGGGCTTACCAATACCAGCAAATGATTGCTTGCCATAATAGAACTCTAACAAAATCCTGTTCCATGAATTTGTGAGGTATTCTTCTCTGAAACCATAAAAAAAAAAACACTAGCCTTGCAAGACCTTGTAGAATTGGGTCTATACTAAATTAATTTTAGGAGCATATGGTGTCTTCATTTATGCCAGTGTTGTTTTTATTGAAGATAAATTTTTCAAGGGTTATAATCACATGACACTTATTTTAATTATGCCTCCATAATTGCGACAAATGACAGCTTTTGACTTCTTATCTCTGTCCTCTCCATTGTGTGACCAATAAGATTATTAATAAATGCCTGTTTATTATGTAGTTATGCTGAACATATCCACAGGGTATAGGCTGGCCTCATGTTTTTTACCCTCAGCACACTGCCAGCAGAGGATTTCTGATTTGCTAATGAACTAAATCCAGCTAAGCTAGACACTCTAGCTTGCCAGAAACCTTTTAAATATTCTCTTCTACACAAAGCCTCAGCTGGGTTCCATTTGTGGAAGATTAGCTTTTCATTCCAATTAGTGAAGAGTCAAACTGTTTTGGAGAGGATCAAGTATGAAGCCAGTGGTAACTCCAAACCCATATTTTGTTTTGCCCTGATGCACCACTTGCCAAGGAACAACAGGTCAAATGCCCTTAAGCTGTCTAAACTGGGCCTGGCAAAGTATGGCCTGGAGAAAGGATTGCTTTTGTCTTCCAAAGCCCTGTTTCCATAATGTTAGGTCTTTTTGATGTGAGCAGCTTATCACTAAGAAGAAAGAGTTCTGCACCACTGAAAAGAACATTAAAAATCAAGGCAATGACTAACACTTTGAGTGAGTCAAATAGATATTTTGCATATCCCACCCAATACTTCTTTCATAACTTTTAAGGAATTATCTGTGTTAAACACTATATTAAATCTTGATTTTGCTTTTTATTTTTCACATTTTATATTTCACTAACCAAAAAATTACACTCCAAAGATCCTGATATCTCCTCTTCCTTTGTTGCTGTTCAGTCATTTTCATTCTGTGTTTCTATTTGGGGTTTTCTTGGTAGTGATAGTACATCATTTCCTTCTCAAGCTCATTTTATAGATAAGGAAACTGAGGCAAATGGGGTTAAGAAACTTTCCTGGGGTCACACAGTTAGTTAGTTTCTGAGGCCAAATTTTAACCAGACCTAGCACTCCATCTACTCCGCCACCCTAGCTGCCCTACCTCTTCATTATGTCTTCTTAAAGTGAACTCTACATCTTCAAATAAAACATTTTACCTGTCTTTCACTTCATCACATTACATTTTATGGTTTTTTAGGTATATGTGGTATCTCCCTGGTCCTGTCAAATATCAATATAAAGCAGTACTTTGCACATAGGAATAGAGAGAGAACTTGTAACTTCCTTTCTATAGGGAACTCTTAGACATGGAAACTCCCCTTACCCATGAAGAAGTTACCTTCTCTTCAACTTAGAATCTTAGAGAGTTAACCAGAGTGCCAAGAGGTTAAGTAATTAGCCCAGGGTCACAAAGCCAATATTTTTCAAAGGTATAATTTGAACCCAAGTCTTCCTGACTTAAAGCCTAGAACTTTAGCCTCTACACACTTCTAACTCATCTTTCGGGGACAGTAGGTTAAATATTAAAGTTGACAATGGAAGAAAAATAAGAGTTTCCTACTGAATTTAATAATTCTCTCCCATTATAAATATTAAATTGTGATCTATCTTTCATGGCCATAGATATGTGGAAAAAGTTCATATGAAAAATGGAGAGATTATAGCAATTTCATGCAAAAAGTTTAACTGGTGTAAATCATTGACTAGGAACACCTTAGTCAGCAAACAAAATACTTCATCTCCTTGTGGAGTGAAAAGATATTACAGGCAAGGGCAACTTCATTACGGAATATAAACCCAGTTGTAAAACATTATGTGAAAGGATGATGAAAGGTTATATTTAATATTATCTCATAAAAGAACCAGAAACAATGGAGGGGAAAACATGTTTTTAAATATGTTGGCAAGATACCCTAACTAAGCAAAATTATTCCAAGGACACTTAAGAATTCAGTTAGGAAAAAAAAAAGGGAAAAATAAGCACAAAATGGAAAAAATCTATATTTTTTCATTTTTTTTCTTCTGGGTTCCAAATTCTCTACCTTCATTTAGCTCTTCCCCTAATCACTGAAAGGAAAAATAATGATACCCAATATATGAAAATGAAATCATACAAAACATTTCCATACTAACCATGTCAAAAAAAAATGAAAAAATAGCTTCAGTTTTTACAGATAATTCATCAGTGCTCTGGAGCTAGATAGCATTTTTTTGTTGAGTCTGTTGGAATTGTCATAGATCATTGTATTAATGAAAGTTGCTAAGTCTTTCATAGTTGATCATCTTTAATAATATTGTTTTTACTATGTAAAATATTCTTCTGGTTCTTCTCTCTTCACTTTGAATCAGCTCAGATAAGTTTTCCTAAGGTTTTTTTTTTTTCCTGAACCCATAACCCTCATCAATTCTTATAACATAACAGCATTCTATTACAATCATATACCACTATATGTTCAGTCATTCTTCATCTGGTCATCTCTTCAATATCCAATTCTTTACCACCAGAAAAAAAGCTGTGATAAATAGTCTCATGCATATGTATCCTTTCCTTTTTTCTTTGATCTCTTTCAGATAGAGACTTAGGTGGCATTGTTGGGTAAAAGGGGGTACATAGTTTTATAACCCTTTTGGCATAGTTATAAAACATCCCATTTTTTTTTCATTTCACCTCTAGTACTTTTTTCATGTTCCTTCTCTGTTATGCTAGTCAATATAACAGTTATGAGGTAGTACTTCAAAGTTATTTTAATTTGAGTCTTTAATTATTAGTGATTTAGAGAATTTTTATATGACTTGATAGTTCTGATTTCTTCTGAAAACTGTTCATATCTTTAAGCACTTATTGATTGGGTAATATTTCTTATTTTTATAAAATTGGCTCAGTTAGCTATATATTTGAGAACTGAAGCCTTTATTAAAGAAACTTGCTGTAATTTTCTTCCCAGTGTCCTGTTTTCCTTCTAATTTTGGCCACATTAGCTTTGTTTGTGAAAAAATTTTTAAGATTTCTTGTCATCAGAATAATCAGTTTTTTGGTAATAAAACCCTCCCTTATGCATAGATATGAAAGACATTTCACATGCTCACCTAATTTGCTTATACCATCCTTTATTTCTAAATTGTGTACCCATTTTTATCTTACCTTAGTAATACAGCGTGAGATATTTATCTACGCCTAGTTTCTACCAGAATGCTTTCCAGTTTTCTAAGAAATTTTTGTCAAATAGTAAATTCTATAAACATTTTTTCTAGTGAATTTATTCTTATCTTCCAGGACAGCAGGGCCATGACATTTTGACTCTAGAATTATGATTAATAATGTGCTGTTGGAGCAAATGGAATGAGCACTGAAAAAATAGAAAAGGAGGTGGTAGCTGGGCTATACCATGTATATCCAGATGAGGTCTTTGCTTGATACAACACCATTTTAAAGGCACTAAAGAATCTGTTCTGATAAATGAAAGAAGCAAAGATGCTAAGGATGTGAGGCAGTAAACATTGGACATTACTATTGAAAAAAGTAGTCAAGAGTGCATCAATTTCTATGCACACATATGTTCACTTTTTCATCTGTTTATATTTTTATCAGTATAATTTACACACACATATTGAAGACATCCTCAATGAAGTTATTAGAAGGCTACAAATAGGATTTCACAAGTTATATCTCACAGTTACCCACCTATTTGCAATAATGTAATTGCCTCAAAGGTATAGAGGACACAAAACCTCACTGCAATTATTACTTGACTATAAAACAGTATCTGATTTAGTGGAGCAGCATGATACCTTAACAGCTCTACTTCAATAAGATTTCTTCCATACATGGCAAAATTAACCAAGATGATTTGAAAGATGTAATAGCAGCACCAACTTTGTTCTATGAAAAAAGGGAGACATGACTGCTAAAGATATTTGCCACTTGCATGGATAATAATAGCAGACATTTATATAGCACCTCCCATGTGCCAGATACTGTGCTAAGTGCTTTAGAAATATTATCTCACAACAACCCTGGGATATAGGTGCTATTATTATCCCCGTTTTATGTTGATTAAACTGAGGCAAACAGAGGTTAAATGACTTGCTCAGAGTCATACAGCTAGTGTTTGAGGATGGATTTGAATACACATCTTCCTGACTCCAGGCCCAATGTTCTATCCATTGAGTTTAGCACCTAAGTTGAAGAGAGATTCTCTATATAGATTGTGAAGGCCACTAGATGTTACTCTTTATAGATGATACTATACTGATTGCATTGAGCACTGTAACATTCCTCATATGAGATCTATAAACTCTCAAAAGAGTTTGGCCTGACCATCACATAGAGTAGGGGGGAAATGAGTGAAGAATCCTGTAATGTGAAATTAGATGAACAGGAGAAAGTTATCATTCATCCATATACAGACTCAGCAAATGGACAACAATCTTGACACAGAATTGAACAGGAGGAATAGGAGAGAGCTGGTTCAATTGCCTTTGGGAAATTGTATTGTGGTTTTAATGACTCCTAAGCCTCCCTAAAACAAAAACTCATCTTTTTTATTCTTCCATTGTCATCGTATGTCTGTGAGTCATGGATCAACCAAAGAGCAATGGACAGGCTACATGGTGGGTGTGAACAGGCTATACAACACATTATAAATGAGAGATTACCCAGGAGAAATTGTGTGAAGGATGTCATCAGATATAAATGTAAAAGCAGAAAAAAAAAGATAAGCTAGTTGTATAGCTAGAGTGAGGAACACACAGAACATAGGCTGCATGCTCTTTTAGTATCCCTACAATGTCAGGAGAATGTGAAGAAGACCCCCAGCATGTTGCATAGACCCCCTGTGGCAAATTTATAGGAAGATAAGAACAACAGGCAAGCACAAGTGGGTTGAAATCTCTCTCTTTGTAGGGAATACCCATATTGATGAGATCAAAGTTCCAGAGTATTAGAGAAAATTAGTCTCAATCCAATTCCATATGAATGAATTAAGGAGCAGTAATTGAAATAAAAGCTTTATTTGGCCTTTCCAAATTTATCTCCTTAGATTTCTTTCTTATGGCTGTAATTCTGTATGGTGTGATTTCCCTCTTGGACTCAAAGGTAAGAGGTGCTGGCTCAGCTATTCAGTTATACAAACTTAATGGCTGAAAATTAGGCTCTAAATAAATTTCTACATAATATAATGGCTACATTTCTACTTCCTTTTCTTTTGAGAAGAAAAATTTAACATCCCTAGTAACATGTACTACAAGAAAGTACTCTTAGCTTTCCACTCTTAGTTGGACAAATTTATTTATTGAACACTTACTGTGATCACAGAACATTTCCAGTCAACATAGAGGAAACAAAGAACATAAATACAGTTGCTGTTTTCCATGGGCTTACAGTCTAGTTGTAGAGAGACTAGGCAAACAGAAAATCAAGGATAATTCAAAAGGTAAAGCATGGTAGAATCATTGATCTAAAAGTGGAAGTTGAAGCTTCGTGGAGCTAGAAGTGACTTAAAGGTCAGGTAGCATTACTCCATCACTTTGCATATGAGGAAACTGAGGAACAGAGGTTAAATATTTTGTCCAAAATCACAATGGTAGAAAATGGCAGTCAGATATTAGGATGCCAAGTTTAGTACTTTTTCTATGGCATTATTTTGCCCCAAGACAGCAATTCAACAGGTCTCACAATATGATGGTCTTGTAGGCATTAGACACTTTAAGAGTATGTAGAAGGTAAATGACTTGAATATAAGGAAGGAAACGATAAGTAAATTAGGTGAACACAGAATAGTATACATGTCAGACCTTTGGGAAGGGAAAGATTTTAAAACCAAGCAAGACTTAGAAAGAGTCACAAAATGTAAAATAAATCATTTTGACTACATCAAATTAAAAAGGTTTTGTACAAACAAAACCAATGTAACTAAAATCAGAAGGAAAGCAACAAATTGGGAAGCAATCTTCATAAAAACCTCTGACAAAGGTTTAATTACTCAAATTTACAAAGAGTTAAGTCAATTGTACAAAAAAATCAAGCCATTCTCCAATTGAAAAATGGTCAAGGGACATGAATAGGCAATTTTCAGATAAAGAAATCAATAATCAATAAGCACATGAAAAAGTGTTCTAAATATCTGATAATCAGAGAGATGCAAATCAAAACAACTCTGAGATATCACCTCACACCTAGCAGATTGGCTATCATGACAGCAAAGGGAAGTAATGAATACTGGTGGGGATGTGGCAAAGTAGGGACATTAATTCATTGCTGGTGGGGTTGTGAATTGATTCAACCATTCTGGAGGGTAATTTGGAACTATGCCCAAAGGGTGCTAAAAAACTGTCTGCCTTTTGATCCAGCCATAGCACTGCTAGGTTTGTACCCCAAAGAGATGATAAGGAAAAAGACATGTACAAGAATATTCATAGCTGTGCTCTTTGAGGTGGCCAAAAATTGGAAAATGAGGGGATGCCCTTCAATTGGGGAATGGCTGAACAATGTGGTATCTGTTGGTGATGGAATACTATTGTGCTAAAAGGAATCATAAAGTAGAGGAATTCCATGAAGACTGGAACAACCTCCAGGAAGTGATGCAGAGCGAAAGGAGCAGAACCAGGAAAACATGGTACACAGAGACTGATTCACTGTGGTATAATAGAACATAATGGACTTCTCCATTAGTGGCAATGCAATGTCGCTGAACAATCTACAGGGGTGTTGGGAGGGGGGGAGGAAAAGAAAATGATCTTTGTTTCCAATGAATAATGTTTGAAAATGACCAAATAAAATAATGTTTAAAAGGGGGAAAAAAAGAGTATGTAGAAGGTAGAGAACAATACAAATTAGAGTTTTCAGAGAAGGAAGATTTCATGGAGGAGGTGGGACTGGAGCTTGGCTTTAAATTAGAGGAAAGAGACAAGCATTCTAAATGAGAGGAATAGCTTTTGCAAAGGCATAGGGAAAAAAGAAATAAATTTTGTTGAAGGAAAGTGGGTAATCAACATAGTTGAAGAGGAATATAGAAAAGTAGGAGATAAGATAGATAAGGTGAATTTATTGAAAGATTTTGAATTCCAGGCTAAGGAATCTAAACTTTTTTCCTTTAGGTTATGGGAAGCTTTTAAAGAGGAGGAATTGCATAATTAAAGTATTGTCTTCAGAACATAAAGACCTTTTTATTTTCTTTTTTGGAGGGAGGGTGAATGAAATTTTCCTTTCCTCCCTCCAAAAAAGCAAAACAAAAGAAAACAAAAAGCAAAAACACACAACAATTATCATACTGATCTCATACAGATCAAATAAAAATATATTGAATTCTGCAAATCTAGTTCATCACCTATCTGTCACACAATAGATAGCATACTTCAATAGTACTGTGGCATCATTCTTGATAGCGGCTTTTATTAAAGTTCTAAATTCTTTTAATATTTGTTTTAATTATGTTGTTATTGTATAAAATTTCTCCTGATTCTGCTCACTTTAATCTGCATCAGCTCCCACAAGGCTTTACAAGTTTCTTTAAAACCATCCCTTTCACCATCTTAAGGATATTATTCCCCCACATTCATAAACCATAATTTCTTTAACCATTCCCCTGCTGATGTGCAGCCCCTTGGTTATGTTTAATAATGATTCACATATTCCTTCAACAAGAGTTAATTAAGCATTTACTATGTGCCAGGCACTATACTAGATGCTGAGTTTACAAAGACAACCATAAAACAGTCCCTGTCCTCAAAAAGTAAGGCAGGGCAGCCAGGTGGCTCAGTGGACTGACAACCAGGCCTAGAGGTTCAGATCTCAGACACTACCTAGCCATGTGATTTTAGACAAGTCACTTATCTCCCATTGCCTTGCCCTTACTGCTCTTTTGCCTTGGAAGAAATACATACTATTGATTTTAAGACAGAAGGTAAAGGTTGAAGAAAAAAACAGCAAAGTAATACAACCTATTTTAAAAAAAACATATAAGTATAGACAAAAAAACATTCCAAGAAAAATACACTACCAATAAGAGGGCTCAATAGCTAAGGCTTGAAAGAAGCAGAAATTCTAAAAGGTGGAGGTAAGAAGGGAGTGCATTTGAGGATGGGGTGGGGAGCAGCCTAAGCAAAGGCATAATAATGGTTGAGATAAAATGCCATCTATCAGGAATATCATTCCAATGTGTATTTTGATGTCAGTTATTTGCCTAATATCCTTTTTCTAAAAAAAAAAAAAAAGGAGAAAATTTGGTTCTCTTCAGTAGATTAAGCATTCCCTTCACTTACAGTTAATTTATTTTGCAAATCATTTTTTCATAGACAGGGCAAAGGTAGACTTCAGTGAAGTACAGCGCAGGTTATATTTTCACAAATTCTAAATTTAGTGGAGTCCAAATCAATGAGGTTTTACTGTACTTGATTTAGTTGGCTCTTAATTGCCCCCCTCAAATTAAAAAGCCATAGGTTGTTTTAAGGAATCTATAAAAATGAATGACTATAACCATATTATAACTTCCAACCCTTCTCATAAGAATACTTAATGAGCAGCTCTTAACACTCTAGAGTAGATTACAAGAGGAAGGAAAAGGTCCAACAGACTGAACTCAAATGCTAGTTATCTTTTCATTGATTCTTTGATATAAACCTCTGATTTTGCATGAGGTTGATGTTCCCAGAGAAAGCAATAGCCTCAGAACTCAGTGGCTGTGGGTTCAAATCTCATTCCTCCCACAAATTTGCAGGCTGATTCAGGGCAAGTCAATTAACTTCTTCAGGCTTTGATTTCACCCAATGTAAATTTTTCCTCAGAGAGTTTTCCACTATAGCTCTGTCATGTGCTTTTAAGAAAAATGGGAAACTTGTATAGCTTGGCCATCTTCTATAATACATCTTTATTTTATGATCCTTCTCTTCAACAATAGTTCTTCTAGGGACCCAGATAGAATTTCTCTTTTAATCATGAGTCTAGTTTTTATTATTAATAGTAGCATAAAAGCTCAATTGGTTAGAACTAGATATTTATGTCAGGTTCATCTGCTTAGGACATTGTTATATTTCATTAATACTGAGAAATGTCACCCTTTTAACTAATGAAATGCATTCATAATAGAGCTATATTTTTAAAGATATATAACTAGAAATAGTCCCATATTAAAAGTCTCCTAAGTATATTTGCAAGTTTATTACCATGATTGCCTCTGTCTTGCCCTGGCAGGCATTTCAGGGCTAAAAAATATTAATTTTCATTCATTGAAACTATGATTTCAACAAGAAAGGAAATACATAAGCATTTCCAAATTCCATTCTTAAGATAACATTTCTTCCCTCATCACCCACTTGTTCTGGCTCATTTTAAAGAATGTCATAGGATTAAAATTTTTTCTTCTAAATATTTGGACAGCAAACTGACACTCAGCTTTGTATTATCACAATTAGCAAGTCAGTCTCTGAGCTGCAGGAGGAGGGAGGCAGTCAGTACCTGCTGCCAATAGCACTAAGAAAGCCTCTGTATCAGTTTGAGGACACCTACTTACAGCAGCAAAAAACCAAGAATTTCTGGGTTGGCATCCCTAAACTGGGTTTTATTTTATGATTACAAAGTTAATAATTATCTCAATAGGAGAAAGAACAAAAGAACAGTCAGAAATCTTAACAGTGGAATGAAGTAGCCTGGGTTCAAATCCTATTTCCAATGATTGTTGCTTTGGGCAAATCATTTAAATTCATAGGACCCCAGTTTATTCATCTGTAAAATGGGAGAACTAACAGTTGTCCTTTCTTGATCTTAGAGTTTGGCAAACTATGGCCCACTGATTCTGAGGAGCTAATGTGTCTGAAGAGTTTCTCCTTATATGTGTGTGTTGAGTGTGAGGGGTAATAATGTACATTTGGGGCTACTTCTTCATCCCTTGTAGGTCTTTGGTAAAATTTTCTAAATTTTTGCCCAGTATATCTTTCAAATCCTTCCTTATTTGGCAAGTATGGACATTCCATAGCTAGCTGGTCTACATTCAAAAATTAAAGTATCCTTATATTAACTCTCATTCCATGGAGATTACTGCTCAGTCTGGAGGTTCTGATACTCTGGGCTGATAGCTGCAGGAAGTATAATTTCTCAATTTATGATCTATCATGAGTACTACATGAAGGTACCATGATGTCTCCATCTTTGACCCTAGCTTTGGAACCATCATTACTGTATGTGCCTGCCTCTGTTGTCCTACCCATATTCCAGGCACAGTGGCAGTGGACATGATCCTTCTTAGGCCTATTTTAGCTGATTTTGAAAATAATATATTCCACTTATTCAATAAAATTAGCAAGGCCAAACTTTATTGGAGATAAAATGGGGGTAAAGGACCATTTCAGATTAGACAATTCCTCTGTTGAAGAATCCCATTTATGGGGGCATTATTAGCAGTTTAGTGATAAAGTCAAGTCAATAAGTATTTACTAATTATGTGCCAAATACTGTACTAATATCTGGGAATAGAAATACAAGCAACTAGAAAGAAAGGTCTTTCTCTCAGGAAGCTCATATTGTAATGGAGGAAGACAGCCTATAAAGTGAAGCTAAAAAATGTGGGGGATAGGGAAAAGAAATAAAGGTAACTAGCATGATGTATGATATAGAAAGTCTAGCAAGTCAGGAGTACAGCCTAGAGAAGAATCAAAACTAAGTTGCCTTGGGCACCCTCCTTAAAATGGAGGTTCCAGAAAGAATCATGGAATCAAAGGGATGGAGGGATACAAGGAAATTCCAATGTGTGAAGTTCAGGGATAGAACTAGTTTCCATGGTGAAGAAGTCTCTGTGGCATGGTAGAAAAAGACTGGAAAGTAAGGAGTATAATCTAGAGAGGAATGAAGTCATGGCTGGCATGAGTATCTGGGATTCTCAGGTGTTTCTTAGGGGGTAGAATCATCATAACCAAGACAGGACTACTATCTTTTTTGAGACTCCAACAAAGAGCAAGTTGTTGCTAGTCTTCAGATTCTTCAATAGATCCATGATCTCACCAATGTGTGTATTCTCTTATTTGGTATAGACTGCAACTCATTCAGATCTTCTCAGCTTATGTAAACACTTTTAAACTTCTTCCATTGATCTTCCATATAGCACCTACACAAAGTACTGGAGGTATTCCTCTTGGTTTCCTTATATTTCTGTGACTTTAATACCATAATAAACCTTGAGATGGACAATGTAAGAAAAAATTGGAAAGTTGGGTTAGGGTACAGGCTCTCTCTATATATAAAGGGCTGGGTATGTATCAAGTTCATCCTTAATGAATTGTTAAAATGTATATAATTTGGAAAGGGGGAAGGAAAGTAATACAGTGGGAAAACAGCACATATAAAATTATTGAATTTATTTAACAGATAAGGGATGAAGGGAAGGAGAGTGGGAGAGGAAGAAATCTAAATATTTTACCCACTAAATCAACACTATCTAACTCACACTAAACTAGAACCTAAGTTCCTAAGGGCAAGTCAAACAGGGAATCAGAATCTCACAAACAGAGAGTCCTTGGTAAGTCAGATACTGAAGTGCCAGGTGTGATGTCCATAGATGGTATTATCAAAGTAGGATGGTCAGCTCTCCAGTTACTGTCCAGCAGAAGACTGAAGATAACTTCTCACCACAACCAGTAGATATTCAAAAGCCCAGTAGTTTGATGGATGGGTTTCAAGATGTCTCAGTCACATACCTTTCTCCTTCACCTCCCAGGTTCAGAGTGACAGTTGAGAAACTGTTCCTAGAAGTTCTAACTCAATCAGGCTCAAAAAGATTCTGGTCTCAAGCCCCTGTCAATCATCCCTTGCAACCTCCCATTGCTAGAGAATACTTATTTGCTGAGGAGTGAGCCATGAGAGAAACCAAATACTTATAAGGCTATACAAAAGTCTCAAATGTATCAGGAAGTTATGAACATGGTAAGCACCAAGAACATAAAAATTAATTTGATTATATTTTAACAGACAGGAAAAATGGATTATCAATGAGGGAATAATTTTTGAATGAGGTGTCTGTGAACACTAAGATCATTGATTTGTTAGAGCAAAGATAAAAATCAATATCAAACCAAAAGAAAAAATAAAAATTAGGTTATGTTATCCAGATGAGGAAATCCCACTTGACCTATTTAAACATGATATTTATACCTAAAAGTGGGAAAAAGTTAAAAGAACAGATATTTACCCATGTTACTACAATTTACTAACAAATTTAATGAATATCAATCACCACAATGGTGACTGATGGAAGCCAGAAGCCTAGACACACTTTATCTAGGAAACTCTTGGTGACCTTGTGAAGCAGCAAGGTATAGCCACCAAAAGCAATATCAGTTCAGAATATAAACTTCATAAAATCTTATTGAAGGGACTGCTAGGAGGTTATGAGTTATATTCCCTCATTAAGTAGTGAGAAGCCCTTGGGACATCCACATATTTACAGTCTTGGCAACAAAATCAACTTAGTCATATCAACTTGAGAGTACTTAAGGCTGAAACTGGAAAGACAGTGAAGAGACCCCAAATTGGAAGAAATACACAAATTCTTTAACAAATTCTTTCTATTACATGAAATTTTTGATGATTCACTAAGATATTAATTATTGTTCATAATTTTCCCCATTTTTCCATTAGATGTCTCATTAAGTTACTTTTTTATAATTTTTTTATATGTGTTGCTCTTGACAATGAAACATGCTTCCTACTTCTTGGTAGAGAAGTGAAAGAATAGAGGTATAGAAAGACACATAATTTTTGAAATATACTAAATGTATCTATTTATTTTTCTTGACTTAATTATACTTATTTGTCACAAGACAGACCTTCTGTGGGAGATGAAAAGAGTGAGTGATGACAGTGATGCAAGAAAAAAAGAATAGAGCATCAATGAATCGATTAAAATATACAAGAAAAAGAAGGTTTCAAAAGAGGTGGTTTTATTACTAGCATATTAAATTGGAAACATCTTTAAAGAAAAATTCTACCTCATAGACATTAACAGATTTACATAATTGTCTTTCTTTTTTGTTTATTAAATATTTTCCCATTCATAAAATATATATGGGAACTTGAGATGCATGCTAGGAACTAAGATGTTATAATAAGGGATGCTCAGCTCATCCATATCCCCCAAACACACAGAAAAATAGAAAACAAAGCAGAAGGGATATGTATCACTGGATTTAGAGGGGAGAGTAGCCCAGTGAGTGCTACACTGGGGGAAGTTGGCAAAGTACACACTAGAGGAGCCCTATTCACTGCCAAGTGGCCTGTGGAAATGAAACAGCAAATAAAGAGCAACAATAAGTACCATCAAACAGCCTGGGGCAAGGAGAAAGGCAGAATCAGGGTGAAGCCTAGCCCTACCTGCTTCTACATGGCTGAGGTAGCCAAAAGGGTAGAGCTGGGAATAGCCCAACAAAGATAAAAAAGTGTGGAAAAGAAAACTGAAGCAAGTTTTGGACTTTCTGCCATTCAGGTGGAACAAACAGCAGTTGGAATGTTAGAGAGAAGATATTGACAAGAATGACAGTTGGTGAGGGAAGGGGTACTTGGAGATTGACAGTTGCTCTTGAAACCCTCTCTCTCTTTCCTGGCCCTCGAACTGGAAGGAGTGCTCTTTCCCTGTCTCAGGATAGAAGTATCTCTATTCCTGGACTTTTCCTAACTATGTGCTCAACCCGGATTCCTGTGATCATGCCTTGAACAAAAGGATTTAAGGGGAGTGGTTTGAACTATAAGACCAGTCTTTAGGGGCGTTAGCCTGAAGAAACAAGCCCAGCCAGCTCTGAAGATCAGAACCTTTTCTTCCTCTTGTGGTCTACTGCTAAAGACTTTGAATTTAAGAAAACTAGCACAGATTAGCATTGACAGGAATAAAAGAAAACCCTCCACCAAAATGTGAGGCCTGGCCTCAGCTCAAAAGCTGAGAGAGACTCAAACCCAATCTAGGGAAATCCTGATTCCCTCTTCCCTGATACCTCCTCAATTCAAACTTGTTATTAAATTCATCTTGAGTTAAATAACTTGCAGTCAGATAAGAGAACTATCATTTCAGGGGCACATAGAGGGAGCTGAACCTAAGGATAGCCATTCAACCATAAATGGTCATTATTGGACCCCTGCTGCATGACCTTGGTCCAGGGGAGGCTTGTCCCTCAGGGGGATACATGTTTACTTGCTCTGTGGTATCTTCAACATAAATCAATAGAGAAGAAATCCCCTTAGGCTATCATAGTTGGCACATTTCTCAGGAAACCCAATTTTCAAAGATAGCCTCTCAGCAAAGGGTATCTTTCTCCTTTTACCTCACCAGCCACCATGTTCCCTCTGTCCCTGCAACTCCTCCATTCCCTGTTATAAATCCTTCCTTATTCCCTGATACCTCTTCAATATTCCCTAAAATCCCTTTAACTATTACAAAAGTAAACCAAAAACAGGGGGAATGGAATTCAGCTAGAAAAAAAAAAACATCTATTAGCCTCTCCACAATAACTCAGGCTACTCCCTATAAGTGCACATGGAGGGATCCAAAAACAGCTGGGCCTCCCCCAAGTGCCAGAGAAGACTACATTGCAAGCTTGAAGCAGAGCTCCCATCACCCCAGGAGTGGAGTAGAACTTCAACAAACAGATAAGATAACAAGGGAAGAAAGAATAACTTGAAAAATAAACAACAACAACAACAAAAACCCTACCCTTAGAAAGCTACTTTAGTGACAAGGAAAATTAAAATATAACCTGAGAAGAAAGCAACAATGCAGAAAAAGAAATATGTGAAGTCTCCAGGGAAAGGGAGAAAGGATGTCATACCTCAAAAGACCTCTTCTAAGGACTTGAAAAGAAGTTTAAAAATTAAATAATAAAAGAAATTATGAGAAGATTCAATTCCTTGAAAAAAAAAGAGTGGGCCAAATGACAAGGGAGGCCCCCAAGAAAATCCCTGAAGAAAACAATGCCCTAAAGACTAAAATGGGCCAAATGGAAAAGAAACAGAAAAGCTCAAGGAAGACAAAAATTGCCTAAAATTAGAATTGAGGTAATAGAAGCCAATGACTCAGTAAGCCATCAGGAAATACCCCAAATCAAAAGTATGAAGAAAAAAATCTGAAATACCTCACTGGAAAAATAACTGACCTGGAAAATAGATCCAGGAGACATAATCTAAGAATTACTAGAATAACTAAAAGTCACAATTCAAAAAAGAGCCTAGACACAATATTATAGGAAATTATCTAGGAAAATTGTCCTGATATCCTTGAGCAAGAAAGAAAAATAGAAATTGAAAGAATTCCCTGATTACTTCCTAAAAGACACATTAATATAATATATCCTAGGACTCATATAGCAAAATTTAAAAACTCCCAGACCAAGGAAAAAGTTCTACAAACAGCCACAAGGAAATAACTCAAATATCATGGAAGTACAGTCAGAATTACAGAAGACCTTATAGCTTCTACATTAAGGAACCACAAAGAATGGAACATGATTTTCCTAGGCCTACAACCAGGAATCACATATCCAGCAAACCTGACCATAATCCTCCAGGGAAAAAAGTGATATTTTGTGAAATAAGGGACTTCCTGGTATTCTTGAACAGCATTTCAAATTCAATGATCAAATTTGAAACTATGGGGAAGAATAAAAAGGAAGCAGAAAAGTAAAAACTTAAAGGTTTCAAAAAGATTGAATTGAGTACATTCATACTTGGGAAGGTGATAATTAAGATACTTGAGATATATATTCTACTTGAGTCATGTAAGGTACCTAAAGCATTCAATTATTGGGAATTATTTTGCTTAACTATATGTCGATATATCTGATAATCAAAGTGAATTGTAAAATATAATTATATATATATATATGTACATATATATATATATATATATATATATATATATATATATATAAACTGTCCCAATTAACAAGAAGACATGGACTACTTAACTCCATCACACAAAAAGAAATTGAATAAGCCATCAAAGAATTCCCTAAGAAAAAGTCTCCAGGACTAGATATAAAGATAAAATTTCTGTAACCCCACCCACTGTCTCTCTCTTCTTTCACTACCATGGTAAGGAAAACTTCTCTTTATTCAGGTTCTTTCTATTTCCTCTACTTCAAGTAATTATTAATAAATCTTATAAAATATAATATTTGGAATTATTGGAGATTAATTTTAATCTTACAATATTTACCAAAATAAACACAACTACTATGTGAACACAATTACAAAACATTTTTTACACAAAGTCTAAACAACTAGAAAAATATTAATTGCTCATGGATAGATCAAGCCAATATAATTTAAAAAATCTATTTAAATTAATTTATCTATTTAGTGCCATACCAGTCCAACTACCCAAAGATTATTTCCTAGAACTAGAAAAAATTATAATGAAATTGATCTGGAAGAACCAGAGGTCAATATTATTAAGAGAATTAATGAAAAAAAATTAAGTAAGGAAGTTTAGCTGTCAGATATCAAACTATACATTAAATAAGTAATCATTTAAAAAAAGCTGATAGTGACTAAGAAATAGAGTAGTGGATTAATGGAATAAGTTAGGAAATTGACACAATAGTTAATAATTATAGTAACCTAATGTTTGATAAACCTAGAAATAAAAGCATCAGGAGAAGAAACCACCATTTGACAAAAACTGTTGAGATTAATAGAAAACAAAATGGCAGAAAGTAGACATAGATCAATATCTTACCTCATATACGAAGATGAAGTCAAAATGGATACTTGATCTACAAGTAAAGGAGGATACCATAAATTAGAGGAACAACATGGAAATGTTTACTTGTCAGATTTATGGTTGAGGGAAGAACTTTTGACCAAATAAGACAAAGAGAACATTATGAAAAATGAAATGGATAATTTTGATTATATTAAATTAAAACATTTCTGTACAAACCATACCACTGCAACCAAGATTAGAAGGTAAACAACAAATTGGAGGTGTGGGGTTTATAACAAATGTCTTTGACAAAGAACTCATTTCTCAAATATATAGAGAAATAAGCCAAATTTATAATACAAAACACTCCCTAATTGAAAAATGGTCAAAGGATATGAACAGCTGGTTATCAGATGAAGAAATTAAAACTATTTATAGTCATAGGAGGAAATGCTCCAGATCACTTTTGATTAGGGAAATTCAAATTAAAACAATTCTGATATAATCATACATATCAGAGTGGCTAATATGACCAAGAAGGAAAATGATAAATGTTGGAGGGAATGTGGGAAAATTAGGAGACTAACACCCTTTTGGTGTAACTGTGAACAAATATGGTCATTCTGGAGAGCAATATGAAACCACACCCAAAGATCCATAAAATTATACATACTCTTTGACTCAGAAATATCATTACTTGGTCTATATCCTAAAGAAATCAGAGATAAGGGGAAAAGACCTAATTGTAAAAAATATTTTAGTAGTTCTTTTTGTGATGGTAAAAAATTGGAAACTAAGGGATGTCCATAAATTAGGGAATGGCTTAACAAGCTATGATATGTGGTTGTAATGAAAAACTAGTGTATCATCAGAAATTATAAACAGAATGACATTAGAAAAACCTGAAAAGACTTAAATGAGAAGAACCTGGAGAACAGTATATACAGTAACAAAAATATTGTACGATAATCAAATGTGAAGGACTAAACTATTAGCAGTAAAACAAAATTCCAAGATAACTCCAAGGAACTCATGATTAAAAAAAATGCTTTCCATAGCCAACGAAGGAATTGTTAGAATCCAATTGCAGACCAACACATGCCATCCTTTATTATTTCCTTCATGAGTTTTTGATTGTATATACAATATGTGTCTTTAGTCATGACATGGGGAATTGAAAATATGTATTCTATGAAAGCACTGATGTAACCTATTTACTTCCTTGGATACTACAGGGGTGAAGAAGGAACGGAAAGAATTTAAATTGCAAAATTTCAGAAAACAATTGTCAAAAAAATGTTTCTACATGTAATTGAAAAAAATAAAACTCAATTAAATACATATATAGATACACATACACACACACACGACTGTATTTTCTCTAGTCCACGTTATTTTTATGACTACTTAATACTTACTTAGCCTGGTCTAACCACTCTTCTAAAATTTTTCTTCCTAACTGCCATTTATTCTTCTTAAAATAACACATTGGAAATTGTAATATTCAAAATCAAAGTTTTGTTTCCTCAGTTGCCAAATGAAAAAATAGATCCTTAGGAAAATACTAACAGATGTTTCTCCATATTAACTTTCTTTATCTTCCTACTAGTTTTATCTATTAATCATCTTTGGTCAATCTCACATAAAGCTTTCTATATACTTATCTTTGTTTCCCTTGTTTTTCATAGTTTTCAAAGGTGATATTGCTCATAATCTTTCATGATGATCTTTTAAAATGTTTTACAAATGAGTTGATAATTTGTAGTATATTCTAAACTGTTATTGCCTGACACCTTTCTTTGCCTGGCATAGAGTTCAAGTACTTGCTGACAAATTCAATTTGGGGGTTCCTTAGAACTTATTTTATAGTAACTCCTTTGCTTCTGTGAAGATTAAAATTAACTCTCCCCTGATTGTGAAGATTAAAATTATAACCACTGCCTATTTTTAGAACACCCTACTTAAAGTTGAGTGGGAAGATCTGCCCATTTTTTAAATCTAATCACCAAAAGTATAAACATCCCACTTAATCATTAAGGGAGGTCTATGACTCACATGTGCAATAGTGGGTGATGAATCAGAATCAATTGACTGCCTCCTGGGCAGTCCTAAGCAAGGTTTTAGACTATGATTTATCCACATAAAAAGTGAAGGAAGACACAGGAAGTGATGTAAAAGAAGCATCTTTAAAAGGAGCAGTCACTTCCTGTGAGAGAGACTTCTTCATTCTAAAAAGTGAAGGCTGAAGGAGAAAATCTGCTGACTGGACCTGAGACCCTGTTCCTGATGAGACTGTTGGATTGATACATGGTGAGTGAAAGACTTGACTCCTTTCCTGGATATTTTCTGAAGAAACTATCCTGAGGAGAGACTAGCCTCTTGAGAGAGTTTTTCCCCAGGTCTTCAGCTTTGCCAAGGCCAGCTAAGGACCAATTCTCCCTGCCCAGGTTAAGTCAGAGGCTGGGAGTAAATTACTTAGTGCTTAGGCTTGATATCTTACCTTATCCTCTCTCTGATTTTCTTACTTTACTCATATATTTTGTAAATAAATTATAAATAAATCTCTTTGGAATAAATTAAATTCCTGGTGACCACACTCTTAATAAATCAAGTCCAACCCTTTAAAAATAACCTCTTCACCCCCCCCTTATACTTCAAATTAACATCTTTTAAAATAGTGTTAATTTTAATTTGATTTTTTTCCTTATTTCCCAATTTTTTTTATGTGACATGGTAGATAAATCACCAGGCCTAGAATCAAGAAGACCTGAGTTCAAATCTGACCTCACAATACTTATGAACTGCATACCCTGGGCAAGTCACTTAACCTATATTTGCCTCAGTTTCCTGCCCCTCTTTTTTTTCTTCTTCCTCCTTTTCCTATTAAAATTATTTGAATAGTTTAGGTCAAAGCTGTCACAGTTATTCATAGTGTGATCTCATTTTCAATTTTTCTTCACTTTTATGTTGATTTTGACCTTTTCTCAAACTAGTTGGTGGCATGGCTGCACACAGACAGCTATCTTTGACATTACTTCCATATTAGTAACTAATCATTTTTTGTACATTAAGATTTAGTCAATTCCATTTTTAGGTAAAACTTTTCATTGCTCACCATGTCAAATGCCACCAAAATCTTCTTAAAGATATTATTTATGATGAATAGGCTTGAAGTTTACAGCTAGGGTATTCAGACTCTTTAATTTCTTAAGTCTGAGACATATTTTCCAACATATTTATTCATGACCTCTTTATTTCCCTATACACATTAAAGTTAAAGATCGGAATGACAAAGGACATAGCAATATTTTTATCTTTGATAATTTCTGAACCCTTTTGTTGTTGGAGCTTGCTTGCAACTAATTTCATACTGTCAAATCATTGGAAGGGTAATAGATCTTAGAAGAAGTCATTGAGTTCAAGTTGTTCATTTTTATGGATGCTGAATTCTTTTTTGTAAACCTTACTTTTATCTTAGAATCAATAATTTGTATTGGTTCTAAAGCAGAAGAGCTGTAAAGGATAGTAGAATCTTCCAGTTTTTCCTGTTTTCTAATGGTCCCATACCAATTAGATCCAGTCTCAAAACAATGCAGATCTCACTAAAAAAGATGCAAAATTCAAAAGAGTTCAGGCCCAACTCTCTATGTAGTAAAAAACAAGTGAATGAAGATTGCCTGTTATAGAGTTGGTCTATTAGTATATTTTTAGACAAGCTTGGGTTCACAATTAAATAGTGGCTAGATTGTACAAATATTGCAGATTTTTTTTTTTACTGACCACAATCTTCTCTCTAAAACAAAGGACAATCTTTTAAAAGATCAGTATTTTTTCATGTATTTTGTACTGTTACATGAGATCAAATACCATAGTTTCTGAATAATTAAAGGTATGGGCCACTCAGTGGACTATGAAGAGGGCCATGGTAGGTTAGGAGTAGCCTATAGCATCTTACCAGTAAAAACTGCATAGAATTAGTATAAAGAGTATTATTGGTAAGATGTATGGCCAGAGGGGAGATATAAATGAAGGAACAAAGCTTGCTGTGGTACATTTGTGGTGCATTTTTAATAGTACAAGGATAAGTTGCATAACATGAGAAGGCTTATGTGAGTTTTGATTTGTTCCAGTGGAAAGAATTCCCTCCTCAGTGACATCAGAGCTCCATCTAGTACCAAGTAAAATCCCAACTTTTACCAGAAGCCTTTTCTACTCCCTCTTAATGCTAGAAACTTTACTTTGTTGATTACCTCCAATGTATTCTGTATATGTCTTGTTTGTACAAGGCTATTTTCATATCATTCTCCCCATTAAACTATGAACTCCTTGAGAGCAGAGAATGTTTTTTGCCTTTTTAAAAAATTCTTTCCACAATGCCTAGCATATAATAGGTGCTTAATAAATGTCTGTTAAGTATTAACTGATGTGAAGGGTTAAATTGGGGAGGGGGGGAGTTTGAACAAAAGTCAGTGCTCAGTTTATTAAACTCAAAAACATTTAGTTTATTATTAGGGAATATGGATAGGAAATAGGAAGGAGGAAAGTGAAAGTAATCTTATAATAGATTATAACTATACCCAAGATTCCAATCCTAATTATTTTTTCTTGAAAACCCTACATCTATCTGCCCCAGAGGACAGTATCTTCTGCTAGGCTGAAGCCCTCGCCGATTCTCACTACTCTCTCTATCTGATAATATAACTACTATTTATCTACCTTATCTGCCCAAGTTTATCAATAACCAATAAGGCTATTAAAGCCTTAAATCAGTTCTCTGTCTCTAACCAGAGAGATTGCTAGCAGCACACCCTCTCCTTAGGAGACCCAGAGACAAAAGCCCTTTCCAATAGTGTGTCTTACAAACCACACTCAGTCACCAATTGCCAAGTGGCACAGCAGGGGCCTCTTCCTGAAAAATCTTATTGTTCATGTCCCTCTTATATAGAAAAAAAAGGAGAAATTAATAAAATCTCTTAACACTGAAATGACAAAATATCAAAGAAATAATAATGATAATGCTATTATTGATATAGAGCTTTAAGGTTTAAAAATTATATATACACACATACATATATAGGTCTGTGTATACACAAACATACACATAAAGAGCTATATATATATATATATGCATATATATAATAATTGTTGTTTTCAGTTGTTCTGTCCTATATGACTCTTATGTGACCCATGGACTTTGGTCCATTGCATTTTCTTGGTAACGATACTGGAGTGGTTTGCCATTTCCTTCTCTAGTATATCCCCATTTTACATATGAGAAACTGAGGAAAAAGGGATAAAGTCCCTTGCCTGGTATCACACAGCTAATAAGTTTCTGAGGCTGGAGTTAAACTCAGATCTTCCTGACTCCAAGACTGGTGCTATATCCACTTGTCCACTATACTACCTAGCTGATATATGTGTGTGTTTATTTGTATTTATTCATATACATTTATCTATGCCTACACATACATATGTGACACATACAACATGCATATATACATGCATGTATAATGTGTATAACCCTATGCATATGTGCATGTGTATACATACATTTAGCTATATGTATAAATACACATCTATGCATGTTATTATATAATGATACCTATAAATACATTAAATATATTTACATATATACATATAGGTATACATACATACATACAAACAAACACATATAAAATCTTATCTGTTCCTCACAACAATCCTGTAAGTTAGGTGCTCTTATTATCCCCATTTTTTACAAATGAGGAAATTGGTGCAAGAATATGATAGTACTGTTATGATCTACCAAAGATCACATTTGGAAGGTATTTTCATTTAAGAAGAAAAATGAACTAGGAAGAATGGGTATAAATTTCAGAGAGGTCTTGAGAGAAGGAAAAATATCCTACTAGGTAAAGCTATACAAAATAATGGAATGGAATTGGTAGCTTAAGGAATGTTCAATAGAGGTCTTAAAGTGAGTTGGATGCCTTTTGATTGGGTGTGATATTGAGTAGATGCCTCAGCCTTCTCAGTAACAAGAAGAATTGGCACATGTCACCACACATAGTTGCCAGGAGCTGCAGAAGATATGGATCAGTTAGGTGGCAGGGCAAGGGAAATCATGGCTCTGAAGAATTATTTATTAAGTATTAAGAAGCCTGAATAAAACTAATAAGGAAGAAATTTGGTTTAACTAACCTTAATGATATTTGTCAAAAATAAAATCTAACTCAGTTTAATTGTCATTAAGTGGCTAATTAATCATTTAATTACTATGTAAATTAATACTACTACTTAATATTTTAATAATAAAATAGCTAAAATATGTTTAGCACTTTTAATATATAAAGTCATTGCATTCTCATAATAACCTAGAAATATTGATATTATTATCCCATTTTACAGATAACCAAACTGTGGCTGATAGAGATTAAATGACTTGCCCAAGATCACATAGCCAATAAGTATCCTAGACAAGATTTGAATTCAGGTTTTCTTGATGCCCCGCATAAATGGTCTATGCATTGCAGTACCTAGCTGTGCACTGATTTTTTAAAAAAATGATCTGGGTCACTTACTGTGCACGGAAATAGGACTTACATAGTATCAACAGAAATGTTACGGTTCATTGCAGTTACCAGAAAATAGGATTTCTAGGTTGATATGAAAAAGAACGGTAAAAAGTGACTCTGTAAACTGTTTAACCTAAACACACACACACACACACACACACACACACACACACACACACACACACACATCCTTCAAAGCTAATTAAGTCTCCATTATTAGTTGGTTTTCCATTTTTAGTAAAGGCAAAATAACAAAGTTGAGAATATTTTTATATAGTCATCTTGGTTAGACCATAAGGCATATGAGATGTTATAACCCACAGCAAGAAAAGAGAACTTGTATGGAAAATGTCAAATAGAAATTGATGTCATAGGAGTCATGTTATAAAGTTGTGATCATCCAAATAAAATTAGCACAGGGCTTCCCAGTAACAGAAGTTGAGTTATAATGCATTCATGATGCTTACCGTCTATAATGAATCCTTTTTCCATTTGGCCAATGAATGAGGGAATGAAAAATATTTATTAAGCACTTATGTGCAAGGCACTATGCTAAGTGCAGACGACACATATAAAAAAGTAAGACAGTCCCTACTTTCAAAGTACTCCCATTTGATAGTGGCAAACCTCTTTGATAAGTATACAGCTATCTCTTGATTGATATTAACAATCAGAGGGTTTTTGAACAAGTTGATAGGCTCTAAGGGGAAGCAGATGTATGCCTGAGTCAGGAAGGCTCACAGCTGTCTGTACTTATTAATTATCCCCTTTGGGATATAAAAAAGCTGTTTAGGATGTTCTGATTCTGGTAATAGGCAGGGGAGACATGACTACAGGAACTAGGTCCCTGGGGATTTGGGGGGGGGGGTAGAGTATCAAGTTAGTCCATTGAGTTGTTATTGAGATTAGTGGCCTGAATAATGTGGTGTGATGGAAATTTTGGAGATTGTAGATCCCAGGGCAATTTAATGTTGTATTGGGGATAAATCTCCCACAATTTTGTAGGGTGCCTATGGTTTAGATTCCTGAAGGGTGAGTGCTGCCCCTTAGGGCAAACTTTGATTTAAGAAGCACATGTAGAGCATGAACTCCATCAGTAAGAGTGGAGTTGCTGAGACTGAGGTCTTAGTGGCCTCTCCTTAAGAGTGGTTTTTGCTTGAGGACACAACTATGAGCAGCCTAGACCATTCCTGTTTTCAATGGTTTAATTTTGAAACTCTCTACTCACCACAAAGGAAAAGAGAGCCCCCAAGGTTGGAATAGGAGAATCTATGTGCATCCAGAACCAGGGAGTCAAATTGTGAGTATGTATAGAGCCCTGTCAAAAAGTATCTCTGATTTCTATCAAGAAATCTTGTTTGATTATAATATATGTGTGGTGTGGGGAAGGTGTTGAAGGAGAGTTTTTAAGGTCATTTTGCTCTACCAAATCAAATGTAGGCTATTGGTTTCTTGGTTGTTTTTTGGGGGGTGGGGGTGGTAATAAAATATACATAAAATTATACATTGTCTCTTCTATATTCAGTTAAAAGTTTATAAAGCTATCTAGTCTAGAAAATCATCTCCCAAGTCTACTTTCCTCTATGTTTTAAGCTTATAATTCTATGAGTATCACTGACACTCTGGGTATCTGGGAGTTCAAGACCCAAAGGGATAGGTTTCTGTTTTGTTGCTACTTATCATGTTATTTCAAGCAAATACTTTTACATTGTATAAATGGAGATTTTTGGACCTTTGACTTCATTCCCCCGAAGTCCTTAGTATTTCCCAAAATTCCCCATAATCTCTCTGGTGTCTTCATATTGGTGAGATCACATTATTGGTATTTAAGTGGACATATGCTCCTCCCATGCTCGCTTTTTGACCTGCAACCAGGCTAAATTCAGTCTGTTCTTTTGGTTTAGTTGTTATTAATAAAACTTTTAAAATATAATAGTTATTGATTATTAATTTTAATCTTTACAACATTTATCTAATTAATAGAATCATTGAACTAGAGATGAAAGAGAGACAGATTTTATGCCTCTCATTTTGCACAGGATAAAACTAAGGTCCAAGGGGGTTGTGACTTGCTTATTGTCACACAGGTAGTATGTGTCAAAAGCAGGATTTGCATGGTTGTTTCTTGTGGCTATTGAAATGCAAACAAAGCCAGCTCTGCAGTGTGCGTTTCTCTCAAAAAGCACCACATTACACAAAATCTCACAATAAAATATTGTGGACTCACATTCAGGATACCACAAGATTTAGCATCTTCTACATAAAGGATTGGAAGACCTGGAATATGATATTCCAGACAGCAAAGGAACAAGAATTTCAACCAAGAATCACTTACATAGAAAAAATTGAGCATAATCCTTCAGGGGGAAAATGGGTATCCAATGAAATAGAGAATTTTCAAACATTCCTGATGAAAATACCAGAGCTGAATGGAAAATTTGACTCCCAAATAGAGGACTCAAAAGAATCCTAAAAATAGAAATAAGAAAGAGAAATCAAAAGACGTTCAATAAGGTTAAATTGTTTATATACCTACATGGATAGGTGGTTCTTGTAACTCCAAAGAATTTGGAGATGTGGGGAAATTGAGATACTAATGCAGTTTTGGGGGATGTGGATTGATTTAACCATTCTGAAGAACAATTTGAACCTATGTCCAAGGGACTATAAAGCAATACAAATCCTTTGACCCCAACAAAATCATTACTAGGTTTGTATCCTGAAGAGATAAAAAGCAAAAAGGGAAAGGAACTATATGCACAAAAAGATTTAAAACAACTCTTTTTTTATGTGGACAAAGAATTAGAAAGTGAGGGGATATCCATCAATTAGGGAATGGCTGAGCTAGTTACAGTATATTATTATAATGGATACTGTTGTGGTATATGGAATGACATGCAGGAGCATCTCAGGAAAACTTGGAATGATTTAAAATAATTGAAGCAGAGTGAAATAAGCAGTACCAGGAAGGGAGAGAATTCAAGACTCAATTATTTTTTAAAATGTTGTTACATGTGATTGGTGAAAAAATTAAATAAAATGCAGCACAATTTATACATGTTAAATAGTTAAGAAATACATAAATACTAAACTAAATAGTGGCCATGGCAGTGGGTGGCTTCAGGATGCTGCTTAGCCTACACCCAAGGGCTGCACAAGCAAGTGGAATCTGAAATAGTTATCTCCAAAAGGACGATGGACTATACTGTGAAAAGCCAGGCTGTTGTGCCAGTGATTCTATATGAGAAAGATTAGGCTGTTCTAAGGCCAAGCAATAAAATGGGCAGACTGAAACTTTACAAAGGGTATGGATGAGCCCAGATCTTCAGAAGGAAGTGGCAACCTGGAATGTTCGAGTGCATCTGCCATTTTCCAGACTCTCCCTCTGCCATCATCACTCCAAATTTCCTTAATTCAAACCCTCATCAGCTCTCACCTGGTCTGTTATAATTGTGCTCCCTATCTAGTGTCTCTCTAGTTCAATGCATTCTTCATATAACTGCCAAAGGGTTTTTCTTAAAACACCTCCCCTGTTCAATATCATTCATCTGACTCAATAGCCTATAGTGGTTCTTGATCACCTCTAGCATCAAGAATTATAAAGCTCTATGACAGCAAAGGAGAGTAATGAATGCTGGAGGGGATGTGGCAAAGTCGGGACATTAATTCATTGCTGGTAGAGTTGTGAATTGATCTAACCATTCTGGCGGGCAATTTGGAATTATGCCCAAAGGGCGATAAAAGACTCTCTGCCCTTTGATCCAGCCATAGCATTGCTGGGTTTGTACCCCAAGGAGATAATAAGGAAAAAGACTTGTACAAGAATATTCATAGCTGTGCTCTTTGTGGTGACAAAATAATTGGAAAATGAAGGGATGCCCTTCAATTGGGGAATGGCTGGACAAATTGTGGTATATGTTGGTGATGGAATACTATTATGCTAAAAGGAATAATAAAGTGGAGGAATTCCATGGAGACTGGAACAACCTCCAGGAAGTGATGCAGAGTGAAAGGAGCAGAACCAGGAAAACATTGTACATAGAGACTGAAACACTGTGGTACAATTGAATGTAATGGACTTCTCCATTAATGTCAATACAACATCCTTGAACATTCCGTAGGGATCTAGAAGAAAAAACACTAGCCACAAGCAGAGGACAAATTATGGGAGTAAAAACACTGAGGAAAAGCAATTGCATGATTACAGGGGTTGAGGGGACATGACTCAGGAGAGACTCTAAACGAACACCCTAAGGCAAATACCAACAACATGAAAATGGGTTCGAATCAAGGACACATATGATACCCAGTGGATTCGTGCATCAGCTATGGGAGGGGTGGTAGGAGGCAGGGAGGAAAAGAAAATGATCTTTGTTTCCAATGAATAATGTGTGAAAATGACCAAATAAAATAATGTTTTAAAAAAAAAAAGAATTATAAAGCTCTTCTATTTGGCACTTAAAATATTTCTCAACCAGGTTCTAAATGACCCTTCCAGTTTTTTACATATTACTTAATTCCATACATACTATGGTAAAGCCCTAAACATTTTCCTCCCTTTTTTCTTTTCTACCTTTTCATATCTTCATGTCATTGCATTGACTGGTCTCTATATCTGCGATGCTCTACCCCCTTGCCTCCATCTCTTGGACTTCAGGGTTTCCTTGAAGACTCAACTTAGGTATTACTTTCTGCTTATGGTCTCTTCAAGTTCTATGCTCTCTGTGATTTACAGAATCTGTATATGGAAACTATAATGCATAGTTGGTTCAGTATGCTGAAGCTACCTTAATTGCAAGAAAATTGTGGTATCTGTGCATAAGATTCTCAGATTCCACAATGTAGATGAGCCAGGATTAACTATCCCCATTGCATTTTATAGACCTAATTTGATCCACAAGAACCTTGTCTCTGACTTTTAAGAGATCTGAATAATAAATAATTCTGGTTATCTTTCTTTGTCATAATTGAAAACCCTAAAGTATGGTGTGAAGGAGCATGATGGTGCAGGGGAAAGCCAATGAACTTAGTATCAAAGCACTTGGTTTCCAATTCAGCTCTTCTGATGTGCGACCTTTAGTAAGTTACTTGACTTTTCTGAGATTTAATTTCCTCATCAGCATAATGAGGGATTCACATTAGGTGTCTTTTTTTTTTTAATATATTTTATTTGATCATTTCCAAGCATTATTCGTTAAAGACATAGATCATTTTCTTTTCCACATTAGGTGTCTTTTAAGAAGTTAGGTGGCACAGTGAATAAAGTGCTAGGTTTGGAGTTAAGAAGAATTCACCAGCTCCAGACATTTACTAACTGTATGGCTCTGGGCATATTTTTTAACCACTGTTTGCATCAGTTTCTTCATCTGTAAAATGGAGATAATAGCACCTACTTCCTAGGGTTGTTGTGAGGATTGCTGTCACTTAATAAATGCTTGTTTCCTTCCTTTAGGTCTCTTTCAGCTCTACACATGTGATCCTAGCCTCCCCAAGCAGTAGATTGACTCATAAACAGCCCATTTGTAACTGAAGGGAAGGAGGGAGTACCAGACTAGATATATGTTGAAAGTAGATAAATTGCACTTCTTTATGGGAAAGGAGGCAGCAGCTTCTGAAAAAAAATCAAGAAGAAAAGTTAATCAAGAAACTCTATTCCATTTGTAATGTAACCAGGCTGCCAAATAGATTGGGTTGTCATTAAGTCCTGGATATTGGCTCAATATGAGCAGTACCTGATAGTCTAAGTTAGATTTTTGAGTCAATATCAAGGCTGAATAGAATCTACTGATCAACCAAGTGAAACAGTTAAAAAAAAATGGATTCCCAACATGGAAAAAATGCACAGGAGAAATCTATAAGTGTGATTGGTCCTGACTGGCAGGGTTGATTTCTTTGTGGCTTAACTATGTCAGAGAGGGTGCCCCTGGCATCCAAATAAATTCTAGGCAACTACAATCTAGTGGCATGCAGAACTTGACTGCTTGGAAGTTCAGAGTGGATAAACTTGAAAGGGTCATGAGATAGACTTGATCTAGCTGATGAAGATAGGGTCAATAGCTCAATATTTCTAAAACCTATTTCACCATGGAATGCGTTAGGACTTGAAATATATTGACAGAGCCAAAAAATTCAGGTTGAATGAAGGTCTCTGAATATAGAGTATATTTGGAAAAGAGGGTTGGGAACAATTCAGGGGAAAGTAAAAGAAATTAAGCCTATTTTCATGTTTTCAAAATGATTGCACAAAATACATACAAGGAGCAGACAGAAAAGAGGAAGGGAATAAGCATTCACATAGAGCATAGTAAGGTATCAGGACCTATGCAAAGGGCTTTACAATTATTATTGTATCTGATCTTTACAATAACCTTGTGAAGTAGTTGTTGTTATTAATGTTCTAGATTTCATAACACACATTTTAGCCAACAAAATGTTGCTGGCAATGAGATTTTTCTTTTATAATCCTTATTCCTACCACTTTGAAAATCAGGACTCATGATCCACAGTGTAAGAAATCCTGCCTTGGCTAATTCCAGCTCTATCTAGAGTTTGATTTGGACCAAGTTGATGATTGTATTGCTGCTCTCTGGACCAACGTTCTTGACTTTTTTTTTTCTCCTGATGACAAGTTCATAAGATCATAGATTTAGAGCTAGGAGAGATCTTAGAGATCATCCAACATTCTCATTTTATACATGATTAAACTTCTGTCCTAGAGTGGTTAAATGACTTAACCGAGGTCATAAAGAACAATAACAGATGAAAGCACAGACAAAGAAGTGATCTTTTTAAAAATGGAATTGCATCTCTGCTGAATTCCCACAAACTTCCATATGAATTTTAGGCAAAAATACTAGTCCTAGCACAGCTGGAGTATTGTGCCATATCCCTATTCACTAATGGGTCTTTGTGATTTGGTCCCATCCCTAAATGGACTATATTCAGTCTTGGAATTTTTTTGTTTGCCTTTTTGGTGCTTTGAGTCCCCCCTCCAGAGTCCTGGGGAAAAGTTACTTAAAATTTAAGTTCTAGCTCATGTCTACATTCTCCCCAAAATGAAGAAAAGTATTCAATATTCGGTGTAAATGTGCTATAAAATTGCTATTTATTTTTTTCAAACAAAAGAAATGTCAAACTTAACCTTCTAAACCTAAAACAGTTTGCTGTACTGCTAAATGGGCAGCTAGGCGGTACAATGAACAGAAAAATTGGCCTGGTGTCAGGAAGACCTGAGTTCAAATTTTGCCTCAGACATTTATTACTTGTGTGACCATAGGCTTAAAAGGTTAAATCACTTTAACTTCTGTCTTCCTCAGTTTCTTCAACTGTAAAGTTGGGGAAATAATAGCACCTATATCCCAGGGCTGTTTTGAGGATTAAACTTGATAATATTTGTTAATCACTTGGTATAGTACAGGGCACATAGTAGATACACATAAGTGCTTATTCCTTCCCACTCATTACAGCTTCAATATGAACTTTCCATTTTTTTTAAAAACACTTACATCCATCTTGGAATCAATACCTAGTATTACATCACACAGCTAGGAAATGTTGAGGTTAGATTTGAACCCAGAATCTCCCATCTCCAGGCTTGGCTCTCTTTCCACTGTTCTACCAAGCTGCCCCATGACTCAAGTAGTTCTAAAATGAAATGAAGACTGGAAGTGAAGGCAGAGGATGCCTCCGAACCACTTTTAAAAGTTCACTAAATCATTAGCTCTCCTTGATTTGTAGCTAACAAGAAAATTACTTTGTCAGCAAGGAGTCACACATTTCCCTGGAGTCTATGGAGTTCTACAGAGAAACTCTGCTGCATCCTCCCTGAGAGAGCCCTTCCATGGTATACCATCTCTGCTCCAATTGAGTGAGTTAATCTACAGTCAAGACTGAAGATTCCTGCTGAAGAGGGATACCAATGCGATTCAGCCCCACAGGACGGGCTGAGAAAGTGAGGTATGATGAGGGCTAGAAAGTTGAGCATGTTTCTTATGTTTTTCCAGTATAGAGAAAGCTCATTTTTGTAAACAGTGGAGAAAGGAGGTCAATAATACATCAGTATACTGGTATTCCCCTAAGGTTGGTCCTGAATAAAACAGTATGTTGACCTAGAGGCAAATTCATAATAATGTTTAATAAACTAGAGAATGGGGAGTGTGACCCATCAATAATTATATGGGAAAACTGACTTCAGTTTTATATACACAGTACACACACACACACACACACACACACACACACACACACACACACACACACACACACGATGATTTAGAAAAGATGCTTTTTTTTTTTTTCAAACAACTGACTTGACAATCAGAAACTAAGTGAGGAGAAAAAAGTAATTGGTAGCTGTCTTCTGCAAAAATTCACATTGTGGAGGAGATGCTTAACTTGTCAATGATACACATAGTACAGAGGGACACTGTAAAATAACAATACACTTTTCAGATCCTGGTATACTGAACCAACTCTTGATTTTTCCTAGATACACTTTAACATGATTCTACATCCACTAGAGAAACAAGCAGTGAAAAGTACTCTCAAGTCACAGGATGCAAATTCAAATACCGACTCTAATGCTTTCTAGTTGCATGACTAGGGAAATCATTTAAGCTTCCTGAACCTCAATTTCCTCATCTTTGAAATTAAGGGATTGGGCTATGTTGGATTCAGAAGTTTCTAAATCTACAGCTTCATTTGAGTCTCATGAAAACCATGTGAAATAGACTTTCTTAAGCATCATTAACCCATTTTTGTAGATGTGGGAAAGAGGTTTGTGGAGATCAAGTGGTTTGTCCGTGATCATAAAGCTGAGGGTCACAATTTAAAGTTTAATCTTTATCTCCTTGATTCCAAGTTTAACACTCTATTCTATGTCTGAATTCAACTAAAGGTGACAATACTGATTTATATAATTCTTCACAAGTCAACTCCTCTCACTTAAATAAAAAGATGGAAAACAACCTTTTTTCTGTAGAAAATACAAGAAAAGCTCATTACAGCCTAGGGATTTATTCAAATGGTGGGAGAATCCTGACACAAATATTCTCCAAGATTGATATAGTTTGAAGCAGGTTGTGCATGGCTTTGCTGTTCAACTTGCAAGTAATTTGTAAAGCTAGAGTCAGTCTTGACTATGAAACATTGTATCACTGTGATTGGAATCAATAGTTCTTGCACTGTCATTTGTCACATATTTACAAGGCTGAAAAATAGTTCATTTTGTCCTGATCCCATAACTCAAAAGATTGAATCAGAACCCTGGAGGGGATCCGCCAGGCCCGACACATTCATTACTGATCACTCGTCTTTGGTGATGCTGTAATCATAGCTGTACCAAAAAGAGAAAATCAAGGAAAATTAAAACACCATGAATGTTATGGAACCTTAAATTTTGTGGATTTCAAATATTTTTTAAAACTCTGCTAGCTTTCAATCATTGGAACTTAATGAAGGCAGTTACCAACATGAAAATCTATGTTAAGTTGATTTTTCTTCTCACCCACTCTAGCCATATCAACACTATCATTAAAAAAGAGAGAGAGAAAGAACTACCAGGAGGAAAATTCAAAATCCAGAGTTAATGATCCAAAAACTTCATAAACTATACTTCTTGCAGTCCCCTAACATTGAGTTCATAAAATGGCCTTTTTTCCCATGAAAGATTTGTAGATCACATTTTAGTGTAATGTTTCCAATTTTAAGATAAAGGCATTATGAATTATAGAACTAGTGTCTATGAAGTCTCCATTCCCAATCCTCTAATATTTCAGATGGAAGGCTCCATAAAGATTGTCTATAAAGTTTTTGCACATCTGTTAGCAGAAGCAAACAACAATGAATTGCAGAATTAAGATAGTAAAAGGACAGATTTCTATGTGGCTATTAATGATGTATTTTAAAGGGTAATTTACCTCCTGGTCCTAAAATTGTACAACAGAGTAACTTGGGGTGGGTAGGGATGTTCCAATAGCATCTTAAGCCATGAATCCAATAATGAATGGATGATCAAACAGTTCATCTAATTTAGTTGCCAAAAATCTCTTCAAATATCAAGATCACAAGCATCTTACTTACGACAGTCATGCTGACTGAGACCAATCAATCCCTTTTTTATGTCTTGGTTTGTATTATTCTCTTCCTCAATCCCTGCCCCCAAATTTCATTGCTTAATTTAATTCACTGGTGCCATAAAGTTAGTCTAAGAATGAAACACTTTAAGGCCTATTCACAACTTCACAACTTACTCATTTGCCTCACAACAACCATTTAAAGTAAACAGTAGTATTATCTTCATTTTACAGAGGAAATTAAAACTCACAAAGGTTAAATGACTTGCCCAGGTTCACTAGCTAGAACATGCCTGAAGCTGGATTAAAAAACTGGTCTTCCCAACTCAGATTCCATTGTTCTATCAATTACACCATGATGTAAGCATTATCATCCCTATTTTTAGGCTGAGGAAACTACAGTTCAAAATAGTTTAGTGACTTGTCCAAGGTCAAATAGTTAGCAAGCATCAAAGAAAGATAAAACAGAAATTTTCCTGACTCAGACAATTATTCTTTTCAAGATGACATGCTGACTTTGAATAATGCTTGAAATCAATATACTAACAAGAAATGTTTTATAGCACTATAATCTCTTTTCATTGGTAATTCTAATTTATTTTTGCTCTGTTATTATAATCAAAATTCATTTTGTTAGATTTATTTTTAAAGAACCTACCTCTCCCATAAATCCTCTTGTTATAAGAAAATTCTATTTAGAATGGCCATATGTGCCCTTTTTAAGTATTGATGAAACATATTTATAATAGCATTTAAAAAAAAACCTTTAAATAAAGTAGATGTCCATCATTTTTTATTAGTAGAATTTGTTTCCAGCTATCTTAGCCCTTTCCTCCCCTCCCCACACCATAGAAGGCATCATATGCCATTTCTGTTTCGTAAGCAGTATTGGAAAGTTTTGATAACTGCTTTATAATACAGTTTAAAATCTGGTGCTGCTAAACCTTCTTACTTAATGGCCATCATTTAGAAAATGGCTCATCAATTTGTGGTACATGATTATAATGGAATGTGCTACAAAAAATGAATATGATGAAGAGAAGAATGCGTAAACATATTGAACTGATGCAACAATCAGGAAAAGGATATAGATCAGGAAAAAGATATACACAGTGACTATAAAAATGTAAATAGAAAAACCTAATAAATTGAAATGGAATTCTGTATAATTGTAATGATCATTTAATACAAGGGCTAGCTATTCATTACTCATCTGGGAACATAGGGTCTGAAAATCTGAATCATTTCTTGTCTTTACCTGCCATAATGGTTTGCCCTGGGTTCACTGATCTGTGATTGCCTGTCTGCTCAAAAAGAAAAGTAGGTTCCCCAAATCTCACATTCATTGGCTCTTTGTCCAGACCTTGATTTTCTTGAGGAAATTGCTAATTATAAAATGGTAAATATATAAATTATTAACTTGCAGCCCAAGAGTTCTCCCTGAAAAAGTAGGAAGTTTTTTTTTTTAATTTAAGTACCCAATGTACAAACAAGAATCAGATATGGAACAGATGGTTTTTTTCCTCCTATATAAAAAAGGAGTACTAAGTTATAAAGAATCATTGAATGATTAGGATAGAATCCAAAATTATCAGTGTTAGTACAGTCAGGAGGCTAATATTAAGTCCACATTGGTATATAAACATTGTAGTTTTATTTTTTATAGTATTTATTTTTGTTCATATAATTTTTCATTTATTTATTTTGGAGGTACTGGGGAAGACTGCATCAGCCAATTTACATTTCACATTGATTGAGCAGGGTCTACATTAGATAACAATATGCCAGTCAGGAAAATTCTTTGATGGAGAGAAGTTCTTGTTAGCTCTAGTGCCCTGGTTGCCAGCACCCACAGATCTTCCAGGAACCTTAAATGTTCATGGTTTTGATACTAGAGAAAAAGAAACCCCAAAAGGGAGCCAAGGCACCCAGGGGCTAATGGCATAAGCCTAGTGAGTTGAGTCCACACTTCATGTGGGGAATAGAGGTTTAGAGCACCCCAACCCTGCCATTATCCTGGAGCAGAGAAACACCTTTTCTTCCTTCTGCTATTGGAGTTATATCTTGTCTTTTCAAAAGGTCCCTCCAAGAGACTTACCACTAGGAAGCCTCTCCTCTTCTTATAAGTACCTTGTATCATTACTTTTCCAGCTTGTCAAGTACTCATCACCCCAACAGTATTTCCCATAGCCCATAACTGACAGAATATTTCTATGCTTCCTTTGAGGGGTGGGAGGGGGAGTGTGGGAAACCTGATCCAATAATGAAAAAAAACCAAACCTCCCTCCCCCGTTTTTTTCAGAGGTGGGGTAATATAGGTGTAGAATCCTGCATAATGTGGGACTCAGCAGACAATAATTTCACTACCTTTTTTTCTTTCTCTTTGTTATTTTATACAATGGATGCCTGTCTAGCTGGAGGAAAAGGGATATAAGAGGAAATAAAGGCAATATTAAAATAAATGGGATCATGGGCAGCAAAGTGACTCATTGGATAGATCCAAGGCTGGAGCTGGGAGGTCTTGGGTTCAAATTTGAACTCAGATACTTCCTAGCTATGTGATTCTACCTAAGTCACTTTATCCCAGCTGCCTAGCCCTTACCACTCTTCTGCTTTGAAACTAATATTTAGTATGGATTGTAAGGCAAGGTTTGTCTTTTTTAACCACCCAACATCAGTAAAAATTATAAAAGAAAAAAATAAATTTGGGCTTGTTCATTCATCTTTAAGTAGGATGAAAACCAAGAATTTTACTTTTTATATGAAGAAATAAGTAAATTCACTTAGTTTCACCTACTATTCAATTTAAATTTTTTAAATATGTATTCAATTCAAGGCACTTTGAAGCCATATATTTGGCATTTAACTATATCCATCTTCAGGTCAAGTTGAGGGGTCCTTTGTTCTTTTTAATTTATAAAGGAGTTGGAAAGATGTGACTTTAATAATAAAAATGACAAAATTAATATTTGTATTGCACAGCAAGGTCTACAAATTATGTATTGCTAATTTTTGTCAACAATAAGAAACATTGTTGAAAACAACACGCGGTCTTAGCAGAGGAAGTAAACTCTTTGGCATTCCTTATACCAATGGAAACACATGTCCAATATAAATAAGAAAACTTGAATAAAAACAGATTGTTTTTGATTCTAGGATTTAGAGCTAAAAGGAGCTCCAGAGATTACTCCAACTTCACCAATTAGAACTGAGAAGAGATAAGGAAATTGAGACCAAGAGATGCAAAGTGACTCAGTTTATATTGTTGAACACCTTGATATTTTAGTCTATATTTCAGTGAATTAATTACTTCTGTGGCCCTCCATGGTAGTACTTGATACTGTGGTAATGTGCTTGCATATACAAACTTCTATGCTTTAATGGATTCATTATCTTCTTTATGCAGATATTTCTTCCAAGGGGATAGCTTATAATCTATCCATGCCTTCTCATTCTGTACAACTTATTCATACTGTCCCTTAAATCTCCCATAGAGTCAATTTAATGTGATAGAAACCTTTCTCTAGGTCTTCTGAAATTCCATTAGTAACAAATAGTGATCAGGGTGTCTATTCCTTAACACTCACTTTCAACACAAAACCAGCTTCTTTTTAGTCATCTGTCTCCCATACAATGTCTTTTGCATCACCTCTTTTGGCAATCATTGGCAATACAAAATAAAGGTTGTTATGTTCTTTCTGATTCTTGAAGACTCTCACACCAAAATTGGTCAGTCAAGATAAACAAATGTACAATTGACATTAAAATGTCAATATAATTTTACAATTAAATTAATATCTGGCATGAAGAGGACATAGGGTTACTTCCAGGAAACAACTGAAATCAGATCCTAGTTAGATTGAGTATATGTATAGACACAGGTCTGAAGCAGAGGGACTTTTACTATTGTTTGGCATCTCCACTAATGGGTTGTTGGAGAAGAATATGTTTTCTTCTTTCACCGCTAGCACTGAAGAAAATGAAAATACCTTAAAATTAATTATTTAGTGTTTTACAGTTTTCAATTTGCCTCATTTGATCCTTACAATAACCTTCTGAAATTTTAAAAGAAAGTTTTTTATCCCCATTTGACAGTTAAGGAAACTGAACCTCAGAGAGGTGAAGTGATTTGCCAAAAATCATTCTACTAGTCAATAAATTATCTAGAACTATAATTTAGGTCTCTTAATTGCCATCTTTTTCATTAGAAGTGCCCAAACAGTCTGGATGATTACTTGCTATACTATATTATATATTCTCATTAAGAATAGAGGATTTTTGTTCAGACACAAACTAAATGAATTCTAATTCCTTTCTGTTGCAAATAATCTGTAATTCATGGGAGCATAGATCTTCAGCTGGAAGGGACTTTGGGTATATGGGTAAACTGAGGTCCAGAGTGATATAACTTTTCTAGGATTGTACAAATAATATATGGCAGAACTGAGATTCAAACTAAGGCCCTCTGAATCCACTGCCACTTGTTTTCACACTCTACCCTACTGCCTCCATCTGATATCTTAGAGAAAGCCATTTTATGACATCAATGTCAGAGTTAAAAGGAAAAAATTAGGGAAACATTTTGGTAAGTTTTGCAGTACTGTCTCCCATCACTGTGAAACTTTCAATCACTTTAAAGCCTAAATTTGGAATTAGTAACCTAATGTGGTTGCTGGATTTGTAAAAAAAAAAAAAAACTCTCACTTGTCAGCAAGAAAACTCATCAAATGTCTAACTCCATAGATTGCCTATAAGATGCTACTTCTATCACATTTTCTGTTATTTCTAAATTGTATTTGTATTTATCTACTTAAAGAATAAGATAGTTGGCAATAATAATGAATGACAGCTTAATCTTTTTATATAACCATTCTAGTATTAATCCACACACTTATTCTTCATCTATCATTTTGGAAATCTGTTCCTTGATTAAGTCCCCACTGTCTTCATTTGTGAAACAGATGGGAAATAATTATTTAATATCTAATTCTTTATCCTCCATATCCTAATCTTTAAAGACCATGATTATTCTTGACATGTCTTTTTGCACATGAGACCATTTTTATTAGTAGCTCAGAGAGTATATATGTTGGGGTACTAATTATTTCTCATTATTTCTACCTTTGCTACTTATTTTTAGACTTTTTTATAATCTATCTTTCCAGAGACAAAAAAGGTCAGGCTACATGAACAACCTCCAGAATTCAAGAAATCTGATCCATGTTAGGGGATGAAGAAGGCAGGGCAGACTATTTAAATGTGCTTTAAAAGTACAACACTACATCTTGTTTGGATCAAAATTGATTACATCGTTGGCTTATAAAATATGACTTATGTTGGATTCCTAGGGATTGGGCATGCTTGAGGGCTGGCTTCCCCTGTTGTCAACAGCTCTGGGCTCAAGGAATGAAAACTAATTTGAACAAAACATCACTGGGAGGAGCAGTCAGCTGCAAAAACAAGTCATAATAATGTACTCTACAGCCAAATAAAAATGACTTTTGGATTATCTGTACCTGGCATTATTCATGCTATCCAGAGCTATAACAAAGGCATTTGATAGCCACTGACCCATTTATTGAGCACAGATCATAGATTGTTTGAGTTATAACTCAAAGAAATACAGCCATGTGCTCCAATTTCCTCCTTTTACAGAGGAGGAAACCAGAGTCTACAGAAGCAAAATGACTTTCACAGGGTCATTTAAACAGTTTTAGAGTTGGGTCTCAAACCCAAGTCTACTAGTCTAGGGCTAAGTACATCTCACCAAGTCTAATTTCAATGGATTTTTCCTACCTATTTCCATTTTTATATGCCCTTTTCCTGAGACATTTGAAAAGAAGGGACAGAAACAATCTAGGCCCAAGAGCTGTCCCTAAAGGACAGTTAGATTTATTTCTCAATGGTTCTTTAACTTTAAGCCATTGAAATCACTCTTCTACCTTTCACTAACTCACCAATTTCTTTCCTTTCAAATTTTTGTTCTGCTGCATTCTCCTTCACTTAGTTTGTGCCACCAGAGTTCTTGCTCCTATTGGCCAGTGGTTAGAATAAGTGAGAAAAGGAGTCTGATCACATTAAGAGAAAGTTTGGTTACAGCAGTTCCAAGTTGGAATTCTGAATATTCTTTTTTTAATTATAAATACATCATTGTACAGAGAAATGAGTTCTATGGGTTTAATAAATAATAACACATTTATTTATCAAGCTTTTGTACCTCTCTCTCTCTCTCTCTCTATATATATATATATGTTTGCAAACTGCTTTGCATTTATTATTTCATTTTAGTATCAAAATAACTATGAAATAGGTACTTTTATTATCACCATTTTGTAGGAGATGAAACTCTTAAGGCTTGAGAGATATTAAATGATTTTTCCAAGAGTGATTCAGCTAGTAAGTGCTTGAGGAAGAGTCTAAAGTTATATCTTCTGGTGCTCTGTGTTCCCGGATACTCTGCTGCTTCTCGACTCCTAGTTCAGGATCCAAGGACATTATAGTTTCAAGAGGTCCTAGTGGGTTACCCTGAAAGCCTGTCCCTGCACACACATTTTTCTCCTCAGAGGAATAGGTGTTCTGAGCACCAAATAACTGACTTCCAAATGAACTTTTGGAAAACAGCCTATAAATAAGTGAGTGACTGACTGTACTTTGATATTCAAGATAATGTTGCTTATTGTCCTTCATATCTGAGTGTGATACTGCTGAGTGGGACGGAATAGGAGGGTCAAAGATTAAATCAAAATCCCTTATAATAGGCTGACTATGCTGATCATCACTGAAACTCAGGGGAAAATTCCTTCCTGATATTATTCAATTGGCCAAATGTCTTGAAAGTTTTTCCAATTTCTATAAAGAACCACTGAAGTGATTTGAAGACATGATAGTATTTATGCAATGATACTGATAGATTTCTAGTTCAAGAGCTTTCTCAAAACACCAGAAGAAAATTGTAAATACTTGAAATTTCACCTAGCTCAGGTTTTGATGAAAATTGTTTTAAAAATAGTTTATTAATGTCAACCAAACCATAGCAACATTGATATTAATAAATGATATATTGAATAAATTAGCTACAATCAAAATATATATAACATTCTTTCCTTATACATTTGGCTATATTTAAATGCTTACTCTTCTTATTACAAATGCTCAAGAGATTCCTATTAATTGGGATTTGATCCTCCAGGATAGTGTGCCCACCATACAATGCTACCTTTGGCCTTCATATTATTGTTTAAGAGGCATTCAAAGACTTAACTACTATTGTAGCAAGCCTATGTTGATGTTTTCAAAGCAACCTCTGAGAGATACCTAATCATATTAGTTTTAGACATGTCTTTCTATGTCTAGATTTTCTTCCTCATGATCACTACTTGTTGCCCTGCTTATCCCTTTCTCTTTAACTCTTTGATATCATCTCTTTTTAAATACCTTCCTTTCTTACGACCTTTAAAAATATATATAGTACATTAATTCTAGAGAAATAGTGCATCAACACTATTCTCAAACAACAAATATTTACTAAGTACTTCTTATCAAGGCACTGTACTAGACCTTTCATGCATGTAAAGATTTTTGAATTATTTTATTTTGAGAGTGGTGGGGGGAAAAAAAGAGATTGACCTGGAATTATTATTTCATTAGTATAGAGATCTCATAGGAAATCTTCTTAGTTCAATGTAGAACAGCCTTTCTTTCTTTCTCTGCAACTTAAAGTCACAGGTAGCTGTCCAAGGACACTGAAAGGTGTAAGATTTAAAAATAGGCTTAATTAAATATGAGGGTTATAAAAGTGAGATTGTGGTTGCTGTTTATAAAAATAATTAACTTAAGTCAAAAAATCTGTTAGTACCTCTTAATAATTCAATATAATATGAATATAGCAAAAGAGAGAAATGTAAGAAGGAAGTAGAAAATATTTCCTAGCTAAGTACCCTATAATTGCCATTCTGAAGAAATTCATCTCATCTCCAACAAAATCTCTCTCGGGTCCCAATCTCCATGTTGAAGTCTGCTAACCTCTTCAATGTGGAATTCACCAGTGTAAACCTCTTCCTTCAGTTATAGTCATCCATTCAGAAAGTCTCCAGCACAGAATCATGCAGAATCCTCTTAGGAGACTCTCCTCTTAGAGAAAAGAGACAAGGAATGAATGAATCTTCTTTTCAGTGTCTCCTTTTATAGTCCTTTTTCCATGTCTCTCTCCCACTTCATGGGAACCAGTCACAGCTTCCCAAATTCCCTAGCACTGCCCAGTGGATAGTGTCTGTGGGATCCACCTCCTGTCCTCTGAGGAACTTCGAACTTTGAACTCTTATCAAAAGGATTCGCAAGTTCCTGACTGATTGAGTTAAAAGGGTGGGCTACTCCAAAGTATTTGATTAAGTTAAGATAAAGAAATTCCCTTTCACCAAGGTTTATGAACTTTCCTAGAATCACATAGCCAATTTGTGTCCAAGGCAGAATTGGAGCCCAGGACTTTTTATTTCAAAGCTAGCTGCCTTTTCATTACATTGTACTACCTCTCATACAAAGAAACACATGACACAATTCCTATTCTCAAGTAACTTTGGGGACATCCAGGTAGAAATGCTCAGTAGGCAGTTAGTAATATGTCACTGCAGTTCACCAAAGAAATTTGGGAGTTATTCTCACTAAGATGATAAATGAACTCATGGAAGCCAAGTTTCTCACCAAGAAAGAGACTATAGAGAATTGATCAATTCAAACGTTAACTCAAGCATGAGCTTTTTGATTCCCAATTATTAGAATTTCTCCCTAAATTATTTTGTCTTAATTTTGTCCATACACACACATACATATGTATATTTATTTATAGACTATATACGTAGTTATATTTACTTTTATTTCTATGAGTTTTTTCTTCCCCCCCGTAGAATATAAACTTCTTAAGAACAGAGTGTTTTCATTTTTGTCTTCAAACCCCCAGCATCTGGCACCATGATTGGTACATAGTAAGTGCTCAATGAATGCTTTTTGAATTGGATTTTTTTTTTTGAGAGGACATGGCCCAGAATAGTTTAGGGACCAGACCACACAGGGCATAGAAAAGATTTGGTGATCCAGTAAAGAGTGAAATGAAGTGACAGTTAAGAAGTGAACCATGAATGAGTTGGATCCTAGAAGTTAGGGAAGAAGGTGGGAGTTAACAGGGTTAAAAGCTGATGTAGAACTAAAATGACAAACAGCTTTTGGAACAAGTACTTAATAGAATGCTGGTCATTTTTGCAAGGCTGGATGGCACAGTGGATAGAATGCCCAGCCAGGAAATGGAAAGATATTAATTTGGCCTGTGTGACCCCAGGCAAGTTAATTAATCCTGTTTGCCTCAGTTTACTTAAATGTAAAATGACCTGGAGAAGGAAATGAAAAATTATTCCAATATCTTTGCCTAGAAAACCCCACAAGGGGTCACAATGGTTCAGATATGACTGAACAACTTTTGTAAAAGCTGTTTCAGTAAAATTGGTGGAAACTACAAATAGTTAGAGTTTGTGGAAGTTAAAAAAAAGGAGAATGAAGTTGATGACACTTCTTTATAGGATTTAGCTGGAAAGAGAAGATTTCTTGAATGATAGATTGAAGGAATGACAATAAAGTAAAGTTCTTTTGAGGGAAGAGCTGGGTATGTTTATAAGTAGTGAAAGAGTCAAAGGATAAAAAAAAACAAACCTGAAAATAAAGAGAAGGACCTAGAGAAATATCCCAGAAGAGATAGTAGGGGATAATATTAAGAGCAAATGCACAGTGGTTTGCCTTGAAAAGGATAAGGACCCTGTTTAAAAAAAATTTTTTTTAAATTTTTTTTCCAAATTTACATGATTCATTTTCTTTCCCTCCCTTCTTGTCTCACCCCTCCCAGAGCCAATGAGCAATTCCAATGGGTTGCACAGATGTTATTACTTGGTATCTATTTCCGTATTATTCATTTTTTCTTTAGAGTGATTTTTTTAAAGCAAGGATCCCTTTTTTGACAGAGATTGGAGCAAAGGAGGAAAAAATAAGAGATATTGAGAAAAGATTGTGATGTGTTATAGAGAAGAAGAGGGAGTTTACAATGTATAATGTCTATTTTTCTCAGTAAAGAAGGAGGCCAAATGCCTTGCTGAGTTAGTAGAGGGAGGAGGAAAGAAGTATTGTAGGGAACTTGAGGAGGGAGGAACAAGTTTGGAACAGCTACAATAGATTGTGTGAGAGACTCATTCATAATAGAATGGAAGGATTGCAAGATAACATTAAAAGTCCATTTGATTTATTAGGTAAGGTAACAAAATTTTGTAGGAGACACAATTGACATAGTATTATTGCTCTTTTCAGGAGCTAGGGATGGAAAGGATGCCAGAGAACAAGGCTAATGGACTAAAAGAACAGGGACTGGTGGAAGGACTGAAATTCATGGTGAAGACTAAGAACAGACTTAGGAAAATTGAAACACGAGGAAAGGTGGAAAGATAGAAGACTGATTTTAGAAAGGCATTGCTAACTTTGAATCATGGAGACATAATCTGTATATGCTGAAGTGGAATGAAGAGGGTAATCATGGAGTTTGAGGAAATTAATGCACTAGGAGATTAGTGCATTCATAGGGACATTTATGTGTAAATTGAAATCTTTTACAATAAGGATAGCAGTTGGAATGAAGAGGAGGAAGTACTAAACTTGAGAAAGAGAGCAGAACAACTAGAAGATAACTTCAATAAGGATTTAAGAGTAGGTAGGAGAGATGAATGGCTACTCTGTCTCCTGACCTTATGACCTTATACTTCAGGGATGGTGAGCATCTGTTACTAGGGCAAGTGATCAGGATGCATTGTCTTCTGAGCACCTTCAGGTTTCTATTAAAGTAGGACTGAAGATGAAGGAAAGTTTGTTAATAATTGGGGGTTCAGAGGCCACAATGGTAAAGGTTGTGAAGGGAAGATATGTATGGATTGTTGAAGAGTAGGGATGATGTTCTAGGTTACACTTGACTCAAGCCAAGCCCTTGATAGTTTAGAGCCAATATTATGAAATGAAACATTCATAGGTCATTCATTAGTTGACAAAAGAAGATTCACTTAGCCTTAGTAGAGAAATAATATTCAACAAGGATATGTATTGAGAGGGTAAGGCACCAGACTGGGAGTCAAGAGGACCTGGATTCAAATCTGGACTCAGACACTTCCTTGCTTTGTGACCTTGGGCAAGTCACTTAACCCCAATTGCCTAGCACTTGCTGCTCTTCTGTCTTAGAATCAATACTAAATAGATACAGATGAAAGCATAATAACTTTCATGTTAGTTTATTTATGGTTTTATTTTAGGATATTGGTTTTTCATGAGAATTCTCTTATAGCAATGGATGTACGTTTTACATGATAATACATGCATAAACGATCAAATTACCATCTCTAAGAGAAGGGAGGGCAGGGAGAGAGACAATTTGAATCTTAAATTTTGCAAAACATATGTTTAAAATTGTTATTACGTGTAATTGGGAAAATACCTTTGAATAAAAAAATTTAAAGAATTGATACTAAGATAGAAAGTATATTTTTAAAAAAGATATACATTAAGATTGCCACAAATTGAATCATTCGAGTGAAGTACTCTGTATCTCTGAATTTTCCATCAAGATCTACCAGCCAAGCTTCAAAGCCAGTTTTACTCAGGTGAACCAGAACCAGAAATTATATATCACTATATCACTAAGGTTGCTGAGTACTAGGACTTCGTTTTCTGAACCATTCAAGTCCCAAGGATGGTTTCAAAACCTTTTAAGGGAATACTAATCCAACTTGAATGGAATCTTGAGGGTGCAGATGTAGTGGTTAGGAGATTTCTCCCCATCATAACTTAAATGGGTAGAGGTAAGAAGAGAGAAAAGATTTTTGCCTCATTGTATATATGTAGGATTGGAGAGCAAGAACTAAAAGAAAGGGAAAATAGTCAATGGATTGGGACTCCAAGCTATACAATGACTGAGTATGGAACCAGCATAGACCAATAAAAGCATAGCTACTTCCCATCTCCCAAGGCCCTGAATCTCTCATGGTTCTGATATTCTTGGGCTACTGGATAAATAATGTGGTGACTAGATTTCTGGGAATTTGCTGATTGAAATGGAGAGAGCAACCTCATCTAAAGCTAATGAGGGACATGCATAATGAGCACATGCATAAAATACCCCCAAAATAAAGTATATGAGAGATCACTAAAAATGATTGGGATTGAGACTATCAGTCTTACTAAAAATGGGTCTAATTATCTGAGTTCTATTTCATACGAACAGGGAGGGGATGCTTGTTTATTGTTTTAGAATATGATCTGATGCAATTTTCCTCTCCATTGGCCTGCTTCCCTTTTTAAATTATAAGCTCCTGAACAATGTGAACTGTGTCTACTCTTTCTTTCCTATTTCCCCACAGTACCTAATACAGTGCTATGTACACAGTTGGAACTCAGTAAATATTGGCTGACTGAATTGTGATCAGAAGCAAATATGCAGACAGCAATGACTGTAGAGTATCACTGTCACATGATCATGGAATATTCATCTGGGGAGAAGGTTTAGAAATAATTTAATCAAACTCTTATTTTACTGATTAGGAAACTGAGGAACAGAACAATCAAGTGATTTTTCTCAGGGCCATACAATGAGTTGTTGTGAGGGGCTAGAACCCAGGTTTCCTAACTCAGTTAAGTGATTTTTCTCCAACAACATCTGTCATGTGCCCCACAGTGCACACTACTCCATGGTCAAATGCCTGAATAATATGCCGGCTGAAGCTCCCAGATCATCTACTAGGGCAGCTCCATGTAGAGCACAGTGCTACAACATAATTGAACAGCCCTAAGGTGGTGGAGAATCAATAAATCAAGCATCTATTAGCATTTATTAAGCATCTACTTAGTTTCAGGCATTGTCAAAAAAGTATATTTTAGAATAAAGGCAAAGTTCTACTTTCACTGGGTTATAGAGTTCGAAACTGGAGAAGACTTTAGAAATCATCTAATCCAATCCTTTCATTTTACAGAAGTATATCAAAGCAAAGTGAAAATAAAAATGTATCCATTTGAATCCAATTCCCCTTGATGCTAGTGCCTCCCCCCTCCCTCGGCACCCAGATTACCTCCAATTTATCCCATATGTATTTTTTTTCTTTCCCATTAGGCTGCTAACTCCTTGCAAGAAGGCATTGTCTTTTGCCTTTCTTTGCCTTCCTACCACCTAGAAGAGAGCCTTATATTTTGGTCCCTTAAAAACTGCTTATTGGCTTTCACTCCAAATTCAGTGCTTCCCCTACCCCCCCCCCCCCCGTCCCCACCACTATACTGTGTAGCTTTGTACAATTGGAGTAAATGTAAAGCAATCCACAGCTGTCACCCCAAAACTCAGTCCATAGGGACGTTACTCCTCCTTTGAGTCTGTTTCCTTATTTGTTAAATGAAGTTGGATTTAGTGATCCCTAAAGTTCTTTCTAGTTCTGACATTCATTGACTTTGAGAACTGGGTTGTTTTTTTTCCTATTTATTGTTCATCTGTCTTTATGGTTGAATCAAGAAAGCTTTTAGACCAAATATTAGCTGCTAAAAAACCTTGAACAAGTGAAGGACAACTCTGAACAAGTTCCACTATTCTATTACTGCTCCCTCCCTTTCTTCCTCAGGTTAAAAGCACTTAACCCATAACACTTGGGTTAGAACCTTGACCCTTTCTGGGAAGAGACTTGGTGGACCACTAACACAATTTTGTATGAACAGCAAAAATGCATTTACCCATTTACTTCAGAACTCTAAATAACGTTTGGAACAAAATCACCTTTTTATACAGGTTATAATATCAATATGGGAATAGGATGGAGTAGTGGATAGAGGGCAATATTATAGTCATGATCGACCAAGGTTCAAGTCCTGCCTCTGCAAGCTGTGTGACCATGGCCAAGTCAATTTTCCCAAAAACTCAGGCAACTCTCTGACACTATCTTGCTTCGTTTAAAGAGTTTCCTCACTAAGATTTCCTTACAGCAATGAAATCACAGATTTGGCTCAAAAAAGAAAAGAATTAATATTACCATTTTCTATATTGTAGTATGGTAAGAAATAAAAGTAGAGGAATGGAAGTCATAGATAAAATTAAAAGAATAAACCAATATTTAAGAAGGGAAATAGCATAATAGTAATAACACACACAAAAATAACAAAACTCTAGACACCCTTCCATAGAAATGTTTCAAATATCTCCTTTGATATGGTCAGCATGAGTTCTTAAACTTTTTGAGGGGTCATGAATACCCTTAGTAGTCTGGTAAGACCTAATACTAATATGAGCTGTTGTCAACATTCAAACAGAAATAAATGCTAACTTTTAGTTAGAGGTTAGTAAAAATAAAATTGTATTTTTTCCCACCAAAGTTCATAGACCCCTAAAATTCATCTATGGACCCCAGATTAAGATCCTCTTGACTACCATAAGTAGTATCTAGAAAAATCACTGCTATTATGAGACTTTTGATGACAGAGCTTTTATAATAGTGAAACAGCAGAGGCCTAAAGCCAGTACTATTTTGGGTAAGACCAAAGTACAGCACATTTTAATGTACGTACTTATAAGTACTTCAAAACCCACAGATTTATTAGGCAGGTAATTGTGATCACATTTCTTCAAGGATGCTATTCTCAAACCATGTATCTCCTGAGCTCTGTGACTCAAAGAATTCTGGGTTCTCTGGGGACCTTGGCCTTTACTAGAGAAGACTGACCCCTGCCAAAGCAACATTTGAACTTCCATCTCTATTAAGTGCATGCCCATTGGAGAGGTTAGAGTTAGGGGTGGGAGATGAGCAGCAGGTATTTCATTTAGGTTGATCCATCTCCAGATTTTTTGCTATATGGATTTTTCCAGTTTTTAGGTCCTACCAAAAAACTCATAAGCCTGACATTAAGTTGTCTCCTGTGTATCATTACTGTTTTTATTGTTTTACTCAGGACATGCCATCATTTCCCTTTGGTGCTACCAAAGGGACATATAAAATGGCCTTTTTAAGGACCTAAAGAACTACCTAAGTATACCAGCAAAATTTAAAAAAAAAACATGCCTTAAAAGATGCCATCTCATTGTCCTTTACCTGCTCTTCAATTGGTCTATTTGCAATTTTATTAAATACAAAAAGCCTGACTTTTGCAGTCTTCAACATTATGGCATTCATCTATGATTTAGGTTAATTTTTTTTTATTTTAAATTTTATTTTCAAAAATATTTTCCATGTTTACATGATTTATTTTCTTTCCCTCTCCTCTTCCCTCCCCACTCACAGAGCTGATAAGCAATTCCACTGGGTTGTACAAATGTTATCACTTGATTCTTATTTCCATATTACTTATTTTTGCCATAGAACTGAAACTCCAAATCATATATCTATAGAAACAAGTGATAAGTCATAAGTTTTTCTTTTGTGTTTCTACTCCCATAGTTCTTTCTCTCAGTGTGGATAGCATTCTTTCTCATACGTCCTTCAGGAATGTCAAATTCCAGGCTTATTTCAAATGACTATCCTTAATGTACATGCTAGTCCATCATCTGTTTTTGTGTCTTTGCACATTCTGACCTTAATGCCATAAATGATTCTTCACCTGTACCTGTTGGAATTAGGTAAGATTCCCACTTGAGGCCATTCCCAAGTTCCCCAATTAATATTTCTACCTCTCAAAATAATTTTGTATTATTTCATGCATACTTAGTGTGTATTTTTCTGTGTGCATATTGTTCTCTCATCCCTTCCAGTAGAATGTAAACTTCTGGAGGGCAGGGACTATTCAATTAAATTTAAAAGACATGCAAAGTAAATAAAAGTAATTTCTTGGGGACAGTCCTCTTTCTTGGAGGAAAATATAAAATGCTTTAATAAATTGCAATTTTTTGTTTCATCCTTGAATTTAATAAGCACTTATTAAGCTTATTAAATTTAAATGTATATTACATTAATTATTCAATAAAATTTTATTATTATGCAAAAGATACAGTCTTGGCTACTGGATATACAAACAGATAAATATAAACTTTGCCCTTGAGGATCTTACAATCTAATAGGAGAGAAAAGAGGTCCACAAAAAAATGGTACCACAAGGGAGATTGTAATATGAATTAAGTGCTATGAGAAATCTATAGGAAAGGCTACTTTAATATGGTATTAGGGGAAGGAGGAAAAGCAATTGTTGGGGATGGTTTCATGGAAAAGTTGGCATCTGAGTTGGCCCTTGAAGAAAGAAATTATAGGATAGTGTATCAAAAGCATTAAGAGGGCAGAATAAGAACAGATAACAAAAAAAAAAAAGGATTCTACTCCTAGCTCTGCTGTTCTTCCTCCATTTGTGCCATTTTCCAGTAGAATATAAGCTCCTGCCAGCAGGAACTCTCACTTTTGTATTGGGGTCTCCAGCATAGTGCTAGGCAAGCAGTAGATGCTTAATAAATACTTTTTAATTGATCACTTGATTCTCAACTTAGTGCCACAATTTCAAATGTGATAATATATAAAATATTATCAAGGACAGGGAAAAAACAAACAGACAAACCTAACCCAATCATCACATTTTATTTTTGCCCAGACTTTAAAAAGAAGAAATTTGACCATGAGAATGTTGTATACAGTAACAACAATGATGTATTATTGTCAACCATGAATGACTTGACTCTTACCAATAATATAAGGATCCAGGACAGCTCCAAGAGACTCATGACCAAAAAAAAGGACATCCACAATCACAGAAGGAACAGAGTCCAAATGCAAATTGAAACATACAATTTTTTATTCACTCCATGAATTTTTCTCTAGTGAAAGCAATATGTGTCTTCTTTCACAACATGATGAACATGGAAATATGTATTATATGATAATATATATGCAATCTGTATCATTACTGACCTTCCTGGGGAGGGGTAAAGGGTGGAATGGAGAAAATATGGATTACAAAATATCAGAAAATATATGTTGAAAAATTGTATTGACATCATTTGGAAAAAAATTTTTAATTATTATAATAAAAAGCATTGTTTTCTCCTCAAAGAAAGAGAGGATTGGTCTAGATGGCCTCTGAGGTTGCTTCCACTTCTAAATCCTATATGCAGAATCACACTCTCACTCAGGGTCAGTTTCTGCTTTTCTTTAACAGCATACCTAGATGATACAGAGAATAGAAGACTGGGCTTAGAATCAGGAAGACCTGAGTTCAAATATGGTCTCCGACCTTAGCAATGTTTCTGGGAAAGTAATTTAACTTGTCTGCCTCAGCTTCCTCCATTGTAAAATGAGGTAAATAGCATCATCTTGGATCAGATGAGCTAATATTTGTAAAACACTTAGCACAGTACCTAGCACAGAATATTTGCTAAATAAATGCTAGCTATGGTGGTTATTATAATTACCAATCCAGGTACAGAAATGCAAGTTCATTTCTGTGTAGCCTTAAACATACTGATGTTACCCTTTTGCATTCATTCTCTAACAATTATCTTGATTTTACAAGGAAAGCAAGGCTGATCTACAATTTGACTGAGCTTATACAGTTAATATATGGGTTCAAACCTAGGTCTTCTTATTCCAAATCCAGTTTTCTCTCCACAAAGCCACACATAAGGCCAAATAAGAACTTCGTCACTCAAAAAAAGAAAGGAAACTAAAAATAATGAAACAGCCTGAAAACTCATCAGATCTCACCCAATTTATCTCTGTGACTTTGAGAGTAAAAGAATGTTTTGACTGAATGATTTTGACAAATCAAAGTAAACAGAGTAAAAAAATAATAGTAATATAATTATTGTAAGATTTTCAAAACACTTAAAATTGTGATTACACATAATTATATCTAAATGTATATGTTGCGAGTATATTTATATAAATATATCAAATTCTTCTATCTCTACTGATATCTCTGTTGCTATCTGTAGGAACCATATCTACCCTTATAATTAAGCGCTATATCTTTATCTGGGTATGTTATGATTATTTCTTCCCATGAAACTTAAGCAAGTATGTTTAACTAAAAGGATTAGCCCCGTGAAACATTTTTTAAAATCTCTAGATTCACTATACTTTGTTTTTGATTTGACTATCCCTGAATCAGTAAAGCTTTATAAGGTTTCATTTGTCATCATTACAGGACCATATGAGCATCTGTTCCAAAGCTATTATCAAAATTGCTGAAGATGTCTTATAGCATCCTCTTGCACATTCAAATAATCATTTCCCTTTCCATAGACTCTTGCTCCTGATTTGGAACCACTCAATAATAAACAAAGCAGGAAGCAGCCAATGCAAACCTCTTCTGAAATGACTGGTGACAAAAAAATGTGAAAATAAAAGCTGAAGATGAAACCCCATTTATATACAACTTCCCAAAACTGAGGATAAAAATTCATTCTGGGACTTTATAACAATGTAATGAATGTTTCTTCCTTTCTTTTATAAAGTTTAATCCTACTTGGTAAGTAGCACAAACAATGGAACAGAGATGCACCTCTAAATGTGGTACTCCTTTGTCTCTTAGCAGTTTTGACATTGTTGTTGACACCTTCTTCCTAGATACTCTGTCCTCCCTGGGATTTATGATATTGATCTTTTTCCTTCTCTTCTTCCTTGCCTAGCTACTTTTACTCATTCTCTTTTACTGAATTATCATCTATTCCCCATCTCCTATATGTAGGTACATCCCAGGGCTCTGTCCTGGACCCTCTTTCCCTTCTCTCTCTACCTTCTCTAAGTGATTTTATCAGCTCTCCTGGATTCAACCACCACTGCAGATGACTCACAATCAAGATATCCAGAACTCATCTTTCTCCCAATTTTCACTCTTTCATGACTGATTTCTGGCCAGAACTTTTCATCTGGAGATTACATAGTCATCTAAATGGAACTCATTGCCTTCCTTCCTAAACTTTTCTCTCTTCCTCTCTTTCTTATTTCAGGTAAAACTATTTTCCCAATCAGTCAGGTTCATATAGTCTTGGTGTTATCCCTGCCTCTTCCTTCTACATCACCTACTGTATACAAAAAGTTGCTAAGATGTATTGATTCTCTGTCCTCAGCACTCTCACACCTGTTCACAAGTACCTTTTCCAACACCTGCAGCCTAAACTATTCTCTCCTTAGTACTTAACTGCTTATTATCTTATAGTTACTTAACTGCTTCTTGAGAGTGTATCCTATTTTGCCAACTAGATTACAAACTCCTTGAGGACATGGATCTTCTCTTTGTTTCATTCAAATTCCAGATAAAATCTTATCTTTTGCAAGAAGCCTGTTCCAATCCCCTTAATGGTCCTGACTTTCCAGAATGAATTCCAATTTATCTTGTCTATCTCTTTTTTTGTAGGTAGTTGTTTGCATTTTATCAGTGTTAGAACATGGTTCCTTTGAAAGTAAGGAATGTTCTTCTCTTTGTATCCCCCCCGCACTTAGTGCAGAGCCATAAAGAGAGTATGTGCTTAATAATGTTTGTTGATTTGACTTCACTCCATAGAAATCTTATTGGTATATAGATCTACTGATATTTGATTACAGAATTCAATAAGAATCTGTGATCAAAATGCAGCAAAATATATTGTAAGTTACATACTCAGCATGTTAAATTAGATGGAGACTGATGGTTACTGAAGGGGATACATTTCGACACTAACTAGGAGTGTACTTTCTGATGCTGACTTATTTGGGGTTTAGTTTGGGCTATCCTATTCACATGTGGATGGATGACTTTTAATTTTACTATATATAACTTGTCAATTCTTTGTTGTCATGAGAGAAGGTCAAATCCTTCCTCTACATACTTGCCCAGATAAAACATTTCTCTAAAAGGTCTGGAAATTCAATCATTAATGATTCTTTCCTTCAGTTAGTTAACCAATCAGCAAATAATTATTAAGTATCTATTATATTCTAGACACCATGCAAGGCAATGGAGATGATGCAAAAGTCTCTTCAACCAAAAACCCAACATTCTAATGGAGAAATATATATTATAATTAATCGTAGTAAGCAAGTTCTCTAGGAGGTTCCAGTTCAATGGAGGAGACAACATGAAAGCAATTATGTACAAATAAGATATATACAGCATAAATTGGAGTTGATCAATAAAGGGAAGGGATTAGCATTAGAGAGCATCAAGAAAGGATTCTTCTAGAAGTTAGAATTTTAGGTGGGACTTTAAATAAGCAGCATATTAGTAGAAATCTGGAAAGAAATTAACACAATGAATATGAAAATATCAGATGAATATGGGAAGATATAAACCAATGAGAGAAATAAAAAGTATAACAATAAAACATAATGACTAGAAGTGTGTGCTTGGAAAGAATAATATTCAAGAAGACATAGAATGCTGTGTAGTTGCATAGTTAAGCTACATCCGGTAGAAGAGATGTGAAAAGGTTCTCTTCTGCCTTCATTGCAAAGTTTGAAGGCTATGGGTGTGAAAAACTGCATATGTCATTAGAACCGTTAGTTTTGCTAAAGTGCTTTTCTTCTCTCTCCTTTGTTTGTGTGTGTGTATGTGTGTGTGTGTGTGTGTGTGTGTGTGTGTGTGTTTTAAACCCTTACCTTCTGTCTTGGACAATACTTGGCTCCAAGGCAGAAGAGTGGTAAGGGCTAGGCAATGGGGGTCAAGTGACTTGCCCAGGGTCACACAGCTAGGAAGTGTCTGAGGCCAGATTTGAACCTAGGACCTCCCATCTCTAGGCCTGGCTCTCAATCCACTGAGCTACCCAGCTGCCCCCTTTCCTTTGTTTTTAATTGCAAGGCATGGCTATTGGGTAGGGAAGGAAGCAAGGTTATATTTTGAATAAAGATAATGTAAAAACAAAAGATAGCAATATATTTTTCTAATGCTAATATGTTGAGAGAGTGGGACATGATGTGATTTAATCCTTTGTGTGAAAGAGTTAATCAGATTACCTGGAAACAAGGAGATGAGATCTCTGGACTCAGAAACTAGCCCTATAAATGGCCAAGAATATAAGAAGAAGCAAGAGCACCATTAATAAGTTTACCCAGGGCTTGGTAATTTTCTTCTTTGGTGGGTGAAGAAGTACAGAAAGCATATATTGTATCTACATGAATATATCACTTGCCAGGTTGGCTAGCATTCCTATGAGGGTGAGGAGAATTGAAAAGTTTTTGAAGGTCCTACCTTTCATGGGGCATCTTTGATCACTTCAGAAAAGTGGATAGAGATAGACTTGGAATCAAGAGATCTTGAATTCAAATGATACTCTTGACCCATGTGGCTATGTGATCATGAGCAATCACCTGATTTATCAGGTAACACAAACAGCTAAGACAAGACACCAAATTTAAGATAAATTGCTAACTTGCATAGGTGGAAGAAGTCTCCCTAGGCAAACTCCTTCATATAGGTTAAGTCACAGGACCAAACTTTCCCCAACACCTACTTTTCTCAACCACCTCCCTCCAAAACAAAAGCAAAACAAAATTATTTCTGGTGATGCAGAACATAGCAAATCTTCAAATATTAAAAAAAATGCTCTTTGTTTTGGCCTGAAAGTTATGATGTGTTCTAAAAGTATCTAATTGACTCTTCTCTCATGCAGAATTCCTTTTAGTTCCTTGATGAAAAATGCTAGATTATTGAACTAAAACTTGAACGAATTTTAGAAGCCATCTAATACAATATTTCCAATTTACAGATCAGTAAACCAAAACCAGAAATGTGAAGTAAAAGTCAAACATTAGTGAAAATGTGGTATGTGTTCCAATATATGACATTACCTATTTCATGGTGGTTTCTTTCACTTATTCCCCCAGTCTTGGATCTGACATAACGCCTCTTTGACAAAGTTGGCATCTTTTGGAAGTTCCAATTGCATATCAATGTACTTAAAGTATGTTACCATTTGTAAATGAACTGGGGAAATTCTAACTCTGTTAAAATTTCTTTCTAAAATGAAAATCCAAACTAACCTTCCAAACTACTGTTGTAGCCCAGTCGGGCAGAACTCACAAGATGTCTGGCCATCTCTTCCAAAATGTATCCTTCTAATCAATAGGTTTGCTAGGAAGGGGCCTAGGGGAGGTTGGGGGTGGAGGGAGGAGATGTGACAGGAATTTTCCTCCTATTGGGAGAACAGTGGGAGAGCAGGTGCTTGGGTGTGGGAATGTCAGAGCTCAGAGTGAAGGCAATTATTCTTCCCCATGTAACCCAGCAAAGAAGAGAAATTACGAAGAAAGAGGCCACCAGCTGCTGTCCCCTAAGCATCAGTGACAACTAGTATGAGAGTAAGTCAAGAACACCTGGGAAAGTCCAGTCCCTGCTAACCCCTACCCTCCTCATTTGACCAACTCTAGGAATTTTAAGCCACTTCTGTAGGCCAGGCTGGTGTCAGGGAAGAGGTAAAGGGAGATTAATCACTCCTGGTCAGCCAGCCCTCCCACTGGGGGCAAGAGCAAGGGGCCAAGCCAGGAGGAAAGACACTTAGGCATCTTCCCCAGCAGGGATATTTTTCAAAATCAAAATTAACTCCAAGGAATAAAATTATTTCCCCTCCCCCACTTGCCACTCATTCATCCAGGCTCTGTTTTAAACCAAATCAGGTGACAAAATGAAGGGAGACTAGACCAGTTCCTATTAATTTAGCCTGGGGGTAGGGTGGGGGGAATAGGGGAGAATGGAAAGCTGTCTCTTCATAGGGAATTATTGAGTGTTTGAATGGGACTACCTTCAGCCAGGGGTTTTCTCCTCAGGAAAGTTCATATTATTAACCCTTTTGTGTTCACTTGGGAAATGTGATCAAACCTTTTGGGGCCCTAGTGACCAGTGGCTGCTTGACTGGCTATAGAGCACATCCTTCCACAAGGTATAATGGACTCTTTGCTTTATTTGGCCCTGCATATGGTGGCAAGCCTGAAATCAGTTAATTGCATTTTATGCCAGAAGACAAATACATTTTTCAACCTGCAGGTTTGGCTTGAAAAACCAAATATTGTCATGTTAGGCAGAGAAAAGTAGATTTAAAAAGTGAGATTTTATTGTAAAATTACTTTTGCCAACCAGCCTACATAATTCTTTTCTATGTATTTCCAGATTCTTTTTTCTTTTTAAAGGCTTTCTGTAGAGCGTCATTATTCTTTCCTTACCCCCTCCCCTAAAATTGGAAGAATGCCATGTTTTGTTCTTTATGAATACAGATTTTGTTCAGCTCCTCCATGCCTGAAATGTGGTACCTCTTTACCGCCATGTCTTAGAATTTGTGGCTTCCTTTAAAACTCATCTATGAGTAACTTTCTCCTGTCCCTCTGCTGCTAGATTCTTTCCCATTAAGGTTACTTTCCTGATACTCTGTATCTTAACAATAGTTAACATTTATATAGCATTTTAAGGTTTTCAAAACACCTTTACCATTTCATCTCCTTTGAAAATGTACCTTCCCCTCCACCCCTCATGCCCCATATTGTCTTCCTGAAATCTCCTTGAAAGCCTGGAATTGTTTTGACTTTTCTTAATATCCTCAATCCCTAACCTATCATCTGGCACATAGTTAAATGCTAAACAGGTGCTCGATGAATAATTCTGCAAGCATTCATTGAGCAGCCACTCTTTGCTAAGAACATATTTATGAGTAAAGGCATATCTATTTCCCTTTAGGTGCTGAATATTAAAGGCTCTCAGATTTGATAGAACAATGTCCTCATCTCTTCTCTGGTTTGTCACTGCTTTTATATCTCAAGCTTGTATGCCTTCTAACAGGATGGTGGGAGGCCTGAGGAAGGGGGTAATTTTCTAGGAGCTTGGTACTATAGAACCAAGGAGGAGGGAGGAAAAGATGATATTCTTCAGAGAGGAAGGCCAACCATGATTGTTTTTTATTGTTGCGGATGTCAACAGTGTTGAAAGGGAGGATTAATTGCAGTAGCTTAGAGAAGGGATGGAGAATGGAGAATTAATGCTAACCTAGAGAAATGAAGCCTAGAGGATGAAGGAATTCAAAATAAAATGAAAGATTTCAAGTTGGAATAACTTCCATGTCTTTTGCTTCAAAATCATTATATTGAACATATTTATTGAGGCCCATTCTATACCATTTCATCTTTCAATTCCTCCTGACTTATCTTCATTTTTTTCCCTAGATAATACTGTTGTCTCTCCAGGAATGGGGAATGGGACTACATTTTGTTATAATTATACAGTAACATAATAGCTGCTAATAATAGCTATCATTTATGTAACACTTTAAAGTTTTATAAAGAGCCTTATAAATAGTTCATTGTATTCTCACAACAATCCTAGAAGAGAGGTGCTATTATTATCTCTGTTTTACAGATGAGGAAACTGAGACAGACAGTGGTTAAAATGACTTACTTAGGGATATAAAACTATTAACTGGCTGAAACTAGATTTGAACTCAGTCCTTCCTGACTCTAGGTCTAAGGCTCCATCCACTGCACCATATATCTGCCTGAACATGTCCTATTTTTTTCAAATAGTCATTATTTTTTTTGATCTTCCATTGTGAAATGGGTGGGGTAGAGACATCAAGAAGTCCTAATGCTGTTTATTTGTCTTTCTTACTAAAATTATGTACCCAGAGTCTTTTTTTTTGTCTTGACTCATTATTTTTAACTGGATTTGGGGATCCACACTGTTAATTAATATTTGCAGAGATCTTTCTTAGAAAAATAGGCAGAAAGAAATGAAACAATGATATTTCTGGCAATCTACTCTAGGTACTGTCAAAATGCATAGGTAATTCAGTTGGAGAATTTTTACTTGGCATATAATTTGTCTAGAAGGAAGTCAATTTTTCTCTTTGCTTTTTGCCCCCAGCATCTGATACATATTCAGTGTTAATGAAAGCTTGCTGAATTGGATTGAAATGCTTGGCTTATCTTTAGGGTTCTTAGTTAGTCCAATTCTGATTTACTAATTTCTAAAAATACATAGAACACAATTATTGGCTGATTCAGGAAAAGGTAATCATTTCTCAATTAAAATTGAGTACCCTATAGGTCTCAGCTTCCCAAATTCAGGTTATGGGTGAAAGCATGTGGCTAATGCTTTCCTAGAACTGAAGGAAAGAATTGAGACAACTATTATTATGTCTGCATTTAGAGTATAAAATAGACCATATTTTCAAATTTTAAAATGAGTGCCTTCTGTTATTACATATTACAATGATCATTTCAGATCAGTCTCTGTCTGTCTCTCTCTCTCTCATATACATATCCATGTACACATTCAGCCATCTCATTAAAAAAAAAATTAGTTCACCAAAATCAACCAGCGCAGTATATGACTACATGTGACAGTTTCCACTGGATGACTTCTAATTCTCTATGAGAAAGAATAAGATACTTCCTCATTTCTTCTTGGGGTCAATATTAGTTATTACAATTAGTCAGCAATTGGTTGCATTTTAATGTTCTAATATAGTCTCTGGGTATATTTTTCTCGTAGTTCTTATTTCACTCTTTATCTGTCTCTACCTGTTCTGTGTTTCTCTGAATTTTTCAGTCTTTGCTTCCCATGAGCACAATAAAATTTTATTACCAATTTGTTCAATCATTGCCCAATCAATGGGCACCTGGTTTGCTTCTAGTTTTTTGGTATTAAAAAAAGATAGCTATTAATCTATGTGGTCCTACAGTCTCCTCAAGCATTTATTAATCACCAGTCATGTTCTAGGTACTATGCTCGGTTTGGGGAATACAAGGAAAAAAACAAATGCCTGCCCAAGAAGCTTCCATTATTTAGTACACCTTGGATGTTTCTTTTTTGTCCAGATCTCCTTGGGATATACTCTAAGTAGAGGATTCTCTGAGTCATGTAGTACTTTTTCTTACATAATTTAAATTTAATAATTTCATTATTTTTTAAAGTAGTCCAACACAGGGTTTCTCTTTTCTGTTTAATTCAAGTAACTACCTTTTTTCCTTTTTAAAGAATAAAGGCAGGAAGGCAGCTAGATGGCTCAATGGAGAGAGAGCCAGGTCTGAAGACCCAGGACCTGGGTCCATATTTGACCTCAGATACTTCCTGGTGATAGGACCCTGGGTAAATCACTCGACTCCTATTGCCTAGTCCTTTCTACTCTTCTGCCTTAGAAAAGATATTTAGCATTGATCCTAAGACTGAAAGTAAGAGTAAAAAAAAAAAGAATAAAGGCAACTTTATTCCATTATAGGAAAAAAAAAGAATGCAGGTTATATATGGGGAATTTTATTTTGTTACATCCACATTTTATGCACTCTTTTAATTACAATGAATGAATTACCTTTTACTCTAAGGTTGAACTTGACTTTCTGGCTGAATGGGGTGTTCAGTATAGAGCATTCAAATTCATGACCTAGAACTCAAATTAAAGTATTGTCCATTAAGAATGGATGAGTGACTTTTAAGACTACATTTATTGCTTACTAATAGCCTCCTTTAATCTCAGGTGTTGTCTATAGAAGAAATGATCAAAACTGGAAAATACTGTAAAGGAAACTTCCAAAGGACAACCCAACTTGGGGATAGGAATGGGGGATTGGGAGGAGAAATTTCATGAAGTGGGTGAGTTTATGTTACTGCCACTGGAGCAAGAAATTTTTAATTCAGCAACTTGGTTCCTGCCCCAAGGGATCTGCTTCAAAGAAAAACAGACCTTATCTAAACTCTGCTTAAAGCCCAAACCTCAATCTGATCCACAATGGCTGCAAGTGCTGTAGGGAGCTAGAGTAAGGGTTGACAGTGTCTAAAATATAGCAGAAAGTCACTTATTGTGAACTGTCAAATACATAAAGAAATTCTAAATCTGTAGCTCTTGAAGCTGAAGAGGAAGAAGATAAATCATAATCCCCAATTCAATTAAAATGTATATTTATCAAATGCCCACTAATAAGATGTCTAAAAAAGGCAGGTGGTATAGGGAAATCAAATCAGTGTGGAATCAATAATCAATCATTAAAGTAACAAGTATTTATTAAGCACCTACTACATATCAAGCAGAATTAGGCATTGGTGATAAGAAGACAAAAGAGACAGTAGTCCTAGCTTGCTAGGAGTGTATCATCTCTCTTGGGAAGAAGTGAGTTAAAATTCTGCTTCTGACTTTCACTACCTATGTGCCCTGGGACAAATTACTTAACCTCTTAGGGCCCCAGGCAGCTCTTTAAGACTTTAAATTGCAGAATGAGGGTTAATCAGAATTGGTACTCAGATTTTACTCACTTGCCATTCCCCATGCCAAAGGAATCATACTTCAATTCTAAATAATGAGTCTGAGAGGTTATGCGTCATTGGGGGAGTTTCCATATCAGACCAATATAGGCAAAACTGAAAATGATTTCCTCTGCAACCCCAACTTTCCCCCTTCCTAATTATCCTATTATTGTTGAGGGTACCGTCATCCCCCTGGTCATGCAGGCCCACAATTTCAGCCTCATCCTTAACTTGTCCCTCTTTCAGCCTTATATTCCTTTGTTACCAATTCTCTTGTATTGTGCCTTCAGAATTTCTTATACATGCCATTCTTTCCTATGAAACTCCCAGGACCAATGCACCAGGCTCTCATCAATTTATACCTGGGCTATTGCACTGGCCTGCTGGATGGTCTCCTGGTCTCCCTGCCTCAAATATATCTTCACTCTAGTCTATCTTTCATTCAGCTATTAAACTCATATTGTCCCCCTTCCGCAACCAATTCAATAAATTATTATTTTCAGGATCAAATATATTTGTTATATCAAATATCAAAAATCTCTGCATAAGAGTGGCAAGGACTAGGCAATTGGGGTTGAGTTGACTTGCCCAGGATCATAGAGTTAGACAGTGTCTAAGGCCATATTTGAACCCAGGACCTCCTGTATCCATTTCTAGCTACTGAGCTGCCTAGCTGTTCCTTAATAATGCTTTTTGATTGATTAAGAAACAAATCCTTTGCATGTGTCAGAGAACAAATCCCCAAACCCCACCAAGAAAACTTTAGAAAGAATTTTATTAAGTCACTTGGCAGAGGAGAGAGAGCTTTTTAAAAAATGGTCCCTTCCTCTTGAATCCATGTTAAATCTCACATTATATAGAGTTCAAAAAGGGTGTTGTTGCCTGTAGCCATTTTGGTTGAGATGTACAGAATAAAAGGTAAATATAAGCATTCAGTAAATATTGGGCAAAGCATATTTCTGATTGCTCACTGTCTCAATGAAGGGGGAAGGAAGAAAAGCTGGAACTCAAAAAAAATTTGAATGAATGGTAAAAATCATTTTCATCATTTTTACATGTAATTTGGGGGAATAAAATATTGTTTAAAAACAAAAAAATTGGGCAAAGCCAAAAACATGCTCCTGGGGAAACCAAAATGCAAACCTTTTGCAGAGCCCTAAGAGGAGAATAGCAATGTTTTGGGTAAACCAAAAATCTGAATGAACCAAAAACCAACTTTCCTGCTTCCCTGGAGGGTCTCTGAAGTCAACATTAACTACAATTTCAGACTAGATGATTTCTATAGGAAATAATATAAATAAATAATAAAGCATTCTCCCCACATATGACCTTCAAAGTCATTCATATCTTGACATCCTTTTACTTTTCCAGTCTTGTTATACTTTATTCATCCCCTTTTCCCATTTTGCTGTTTCTCTCACAAGACATTACATTTTCTGACTCTGTGCCTTTTCTCTGCTTGTTCTCCATTCCTGAAATACTCTCCTTCCTCAGTTCTTTCTCTTGGCCTCTCTGTCTTTCTACAAGTTCGACCTAAAAATTCCTCTTGCTACAAAAAGCCTGTCCTGATATCCCCTTACTTAAGGGTCTAACAGGGATTCTTAATCTTTTTTCGTGTGTGTCATGGACATAAACACATTTGGAAATTTAGTGAAATCAATAGACCAGAATAATGATTTTGAATGCACAAAATAAAACCGATGAGATTATAAAGGAACCCAAATATACTGAAATGCAGAATACAAAAAGCATTTTTAAAAAATGCATGGACCCTAGGTTAGGATATTGTGTCTTAAAACAATCATAATTTGAAATTGAAAACATCCTAGAGGTCATCTGCTCCAATTTATTTGTTTTACAGATGAGGAAACTGAAGCATAGAGATGCTGAGTGACTTGCCCAAGGTCCCTCGGCTAGGAAATAAGAGAATTGGAATAAACTCATACAACCTTGAGCACAGTAGAAAGGATATTTCCAGAGTGTCTCAGACTTCTAACATATTATGAGAAGTGTTTTCTTGTTCTCACATAAAACTGCTTGTTGTCATCAGAAATACTCACCTATCCCCTTCCCCATCATTTCCCTATTATAACTAAGAAGGTCCTT